>NC_083580.1:66862110-67194110 GCF_027579695.1 Neoarius graeffei | reverse complement strand
AAGGGGCAGTAGAGATGATAGTCAAGGTAGTTACTGAAAACACTGGAGCCACAATAATTACTATTCCAAAATGCAGGCAATTCCAATTGGAGATATGAAGCACTCAGGGAGACAGATGAAACAAGATATTACAATGATGCAAAAAAAAAGTAGCAGTAAGAACAATAAGGCACGACCCCAAATAGACACAATGGACTTGGAAAACAGTTAAGAATCTTCCTACAACAATCCCATTGCAGCAGGATTAAAGTGTGGTGGTTTGTACTGGAGTGATTAGCATAGTAATTTTATAGGGGTGAATTAGAATTCTACATCCATTTTGTTTCCTTTGGAGCTTGTTCAGTCAGCTAGAAGGAAACAGGAAACATGGATAGCACGAGTAAACAGGAAAGACGAACATGAAATTCTGCTTCGGAAAACCACCTCCTCAGCCTTTCGGCAAAACATTTGCATGCCGTGTCCGATTACTTCAATTTCCAGGCTCTGTCATAACGAATATCTGCTCATATAGTTGTTAATCTAGTGTTACATAAGACAGTCATGCTAACCGGGCTTAAGTACAATATGCAACAGGTTTCAACTGTTAAAACAAGAAAACTTCAATCCTGCCTGAGATTTAGTGAGAAAGTGAACAACTGAACCTTGCTGTTTATTTCTTCACTATTATTCATTAAGCTAGTTAAACTAGCCCTAAGGGTCTTTCGGTTTGATCACAGAGATATCGTGATAGAATAAAACGTGCGTGCTACATTGCAATTTTCTCTGTCGCAAGATTTCTAAACATGGTCCATCTGGAGAGTAGAACAGTTTCATCTCCAGCCTTGTGCTTTATTACAAGTGGTTCGAACGGATTAAACGGAAAGTAAATCAATCTGATGAAACTGTCACTCGATTTCAGCATGCCTCACACGCACTTTCTTTTTTGGAATGTTTTGGGGCTGGCCAAAATCCTGTTCATATACTGCCTCTATGTGGTCAATGCGATGCATTCCTCTATTGTTTTATCAAGCCAGAAAAAGAAAACGTACCAACAATAAAAAAAAATAGAGTATAAATTCATTACAATACAATCTTTTTTTTTTTGAAAGGCATTATCACATTCCAAAAGAACATACAGAACCAAATAAATTGTTTTGCACACAAAGAGTTTTGATATAGCTCTACAAATAGATGACTATTTATTAAAATAGAAGATTTATTGGATTATGTAGAAAAAAATTGAAAGCCAGTTTGCATAAATATGTTTTATTCTCTGGCCAGCCACTCACACAAATGGATACATATGACTAGCTTGATTGATTGATTGATTGATTTCATTGATATATATATAAAGAAATGAGCTCATGAGTGGGAATAAGAAGTACATTCCCGAAGGAGGTATTGTGTATGTGCTTGTATGCGAACGCTCCATCAGCCTAATAGTTAATGGTGAAAATTTACAGCTTGTCAATTACAGGGTATTATGCAGGCTTGCCCGAGTATAGCGTCTAATCCCTTATGACCCTTATATAGCTGCTCCACTCCCCACAGACCCAGCCACAGATTTATTACACAACTAAGAGACAAGCACTTTGCTGCTATTGTACTGTAATTCAACAAGGTCATATCCAATAGACCTTCCAATAGACCAATAAAATGGCTCCTTTCTGATTCTTGGTTAAACCAAGATCCTTTGAGAGATATGGACTTTGGAGTTCTCATTGTCCAGGAAAGCTAACATTTGACTTTTGATTTGAGTGATTAAAGATGGACAGCAGTGCATCATTACAAATCTATGATGGCTAGTAAATAAGCCTGGAAATGACTTCTTAATTGTACTATGTTAATATACATATGTTCATTTTTTGCCATATTTATACAATATTTGATTATTACCTCATCCGGCTGACAGGCGATGAGTTTATGCCATCATGTGTTGTCTGTTGTCCATCTGGCGTCGTCTACATTTCATGAAAATCGCTTCTCTCTCCAATTCTTCACAGATTTTTATTCTTTTTGGCAGGAAGGTGGGTCTGCCTGGGGTGCATATACTGTAGCGTCTACCCAAATTTGCCTAATTGCAATTAAAGCTAGACGGCCTTTCGATTTCATAAAATCACTCAAATTTAGTTCCTTCTGAAATTTGGTCATTGTGATATATATTTATTTCTGTAATATCTCAGAAAATATCAGGCCATTCTGTGGCTAGGAAGTTATTTAATTTGAGGGGATTCCTGAGCAAATAATGTCCATGAAATTGCTCGCTTCGCGCAGTCAAGCAGACAGAGGAAGTCCGTATGAGTGTGCATGCGCTGGTTTACCTTTGACCATGCGCTGACAGTTCCATCATTCTGTTGCTAAACAAACAGCTGATCACACCGGGGTGCTCGCTGACCGCCGATATTCATAAGTTTGGTCCTGCGTTTCTTTTCCTTCACAACATAACGTTTTTTCTTCTCGCTTTCCGTTACTGTAGTCGGTCTTTCACGTTTCATTCGCACACTCACGTCCTCCATTTTTCTCTCCTGTTTCAAATTTGTATTCCACAATGACTTGAGCGAACGGGGAAAGCCCACCACGTGATGCATGACGTAGTATCTTGAAATCGGGTCACGGTGAAGCAGGAAAAAATAGCAGAGAATTTAGGGCCACATGGCCCTAAATTCATTAATTGTTCTATTAAAAAAAACGAATAAAATTGGAAGTCTGTGATTCGAATTCAGTAGCTTTCGGTCCACTAAACAAAAATGACTGGGTGTCAGGGAAAACTCTTTTTATGACCTACACTTGAAAAATTTGAAAGGCAGTACAGCTAATAATGAAGATATGGAGTAATTAAGCCCTAACGAGCAGTTTCCACACAAATCGCTTCTTCTCCTTCAATTCTTCACTGATTTTGATTCTTTCTGGCATGAAGGTAGGGGGACCTAGGGTGCATATAACTCCTACCCAGATTTGCTTAATGACAATTATTAATGAAGTTATGGACTAATTAAGCCTTAATAAGCAGTTCAACAAAAATCGCTTCTTCTCGGTCAATTCCTTGCCATTTTGGACTCTTTCTGGCAAATAGGTCGGTATTCCTAGGGTGGATATCGCTTCTATATATAGCTTGTATATAGTGTATATAGCTTGCAACATTTATTGCGCATGGTGGCCCACTTTAGATCGTTCCTTCTGGACTAGACAGGGCTGGAGTGAGCCACGCCATCATTGATGGTCTCATTATTAAAATGGAATAATTGTACACTTTCTTAATTATATTTCTAATTTAAAAAACTATTCTAACTCCTTACATTTTTATTTAGACCTTCAAAGTACTCGTTACAAATCTTCTCTCATCCAGCCAATAGTTATTCTATGCTCTACATCAATCAAACAAACTCATTTTAGCATCCAAATCATTTCCGTTATTATCCCATCAGGTTCATAAACCATCATGAAATGTGCTAATTTGTTATAGCTATCCCTGTGCATTTGAATATGGATAAGCCACTGGATTGCAGTGTTGAATTTGAGGATGGGCACCCCAACCCTACCTCAGTAAAATGTTTCAATATGCTGGAGTAAGCAAAGACTCATATAAAATGAGGATCTCTTTTGCCACCATACAAAGCATACAAAGCATAAACTCCAACTAATTTGAAAAAGCTTGATGTCAGTTTCTCTAATTTGCTAATGTTAACTATTTATATTTAGCTAAGTTTGCCTGTTTTCTTTGCTAATACCAGGTTAGGCATTGATTCCAGTCGCGAACATAATTGGCTCGGCAACAAATCAAATTCTAGTTAATTGGTAAAAACTCATCTTCGACAGCTTTAGATAAGTCATAAAAGTTACATTTATATAAAAATCATCACATTAACTTAATGTCATCAGTTAAAAATTTCTTATTTCATTTCTTGAATACATTTATAAGTAGCAACTTTTTAACATTCACTTGAGGACACATTATCTATGTTGCCACTTAAGGCAACACTACATAGGAATTTTAGCTTAAAATATCAGCTTCAAAATCATTTTGATGGAACATTGACTTGTAATATGGAGAATAGCTTGTCTTCCATGCCAAGTCCCTGTCCGGTTCACCAATTACAGCACTATGTACGTCTGGTGGAGAACTGCGTAAAGCTTTATGGCCAGCTTCCAAAATCAGCCAGCAACACTACCGATAAAAATAAGCTAAACTGGTATTCTCAGGATGGACATCATGGAAGTTGAGGTGAAAAGACCAAAGACGATGCTGCCTGAGGAGGCCAGAAAGACAAAAAGAGAGCGTGACCAAGCAAGAGACTGGACAAGAGTAAATTTTGGACTGGATTTTACTCATTGCTGATTGATAAAAGGCTGCAAGACAGACTCCGAGCTGGGCTAGGTAGTATTATGCTAGCTGCCTTGCTATGTGTTGTGTTGTTGTACTTGCTTGATGTTTGGTTGTGTTAGCAAAGTTGTATCTTTTGATCATAAGCTATCAGCCCATTTTGACAGAGGTTTAGCTCCTAGCTACATCTCAAGGTGATGTTAGCAAACTTCCTCAATATTGGTAATAATTGCTCTTGTGTTGGTTGCTGTTTAGCATTGTTGGCTTGCCACCCAAGTTTGCATCATTTTGTGTCAGGAACTTCCAAGGAGTTTTGTAAGGTTAATTTAGATGACTAGCTGTTCTTTGTCTGTTAGCGTCCCCAAGAATTAGATATGTCTGTGTTAGTATGGTGCTGGATATGTTAGATTAGGGTGACCAGACGTCCCGGTTTTACCGGGACAGTCCCGATTTTACCGGGACAGTCCCGATTTGGGGTTGTGTGTCCCGAGTCCCGACAAAAGTCTGTCGGGACACGGACATGTCCCGGTTTTCGCCACTCGCAATGTTTGCGACTGAGCAGCGTGGGAATCATTAGCGGAGAAATGTCTGCATTTACTATTTTGATGAATTGACAGGAATCGCAAACTTTCCTGGTTACTGCCCCCTGGCCCTGTGGCATGGGTGTTTATTTAGCCACATTATTCCAGACAACAGAACATGTTGCCATGCAACAATAAAATAAACATTAACTGGCGCGAATGTTCTTTGTCTAGCAGCTAGCAGCAGTAATGCCGCAGCAATTATGCCGAAAAGAAAATGTACCTTTTCCAAAGATTTACAGGGCACCTACCCCTTCCTCCGAGAGGTGCAGAACAATGCGCACGAAGCCGACTGCACACACTGTAAGTGTTCCTTCTCTGTAGCCCACGGTGGTAACGCCAATATACAGGATCACATTAAAACCCTACTGGAAAAGATTCACTCTTCTTGTAAATATACGTAGGCTAATGCATTTTGTTTAGGGTGGGTGGACTGACAGTCGCCTTAGCTTTGTTCCTGTGCTTTGTTCTTGTACTGAGTTGGGTAGCCTATGCTGCAAATGCTGTGCGCTCCTGTGGGGGCTTTCCTCGGGCTGTTGCCCCTCTCCTCCTTTACTGCTGTTTTGTTTGAGTGTATATTTATGGAAGCCGCGAGAGGCCCTTCATATATTCTTTTTTTTATTCACCTTATTATCCCGAGATAACGACATAATTAATTCGAGATCTCGAGAAAACAAAATTATTTCATGATCTCAACTGGATCACTGTATCTCCGTCGGTAGAGATGAAGCCGGGGCAGTCTTCTGCGGAGGTGCCGCGGACTAATTTTGAAATTATCCCTTATTAAAAGACTTAATGCAATCTCTCCCTGTGTCAACCCCTGATCAAAATATTGCCTTATTAGGTGATTGATTATTCCAGACATTCTAATGACCAAAGTTGCGTCTATACAGAATGAGAAATAGCCCCAAAGTCAGCATACCACAAGTCTCTTGGCGCACCTGAATGAACCATTTCTCAGCTGTTTTCTCGAGATCATGACATAATTGCTTTGTTTTCTCGAGATCACGGAATAATTGTTTTGTTTTCTCAAGCTCTCGAATTAGTTGTGTTGTTTTCTCGAGATCCTGAATTAATTATGTCGTTATCTCGGGATAACAAGGTGAATAAAAAAAAAGGATTATATCCTCTCTCGGCTTCCATAGTATATATTCTCAAATCACTTGTCTCTTTTTTGTTTCTGTTTAACATACCATTCTGAGTTTATTACTGTGTTGAACAGCTTGTTGCACCTTCCATTAAAGTGTTCACTTTTGTACATATCTTCTTGCTTTATTCATTCAGTTGTGGGGAATGGTTAGTAAGGTTGATTCTGACCTAGGCTATGTTGAGGTCACATATCTACTTTTTAAGTTCATGCTATAGTGCATACAATTTTAGAGATATAGCCTACATGTGCATATGCATTCTTCTTGGTGTTCTCACAAACAGGTGAAATAAATCAGTTTAAATTTGGCCAATGGACATAGCCTGGCCTATTCTCAGCCATTACAAAATCTGGTGTCTGACCATAATTTAACTGATCTGTATACCACTATGCTACTAGATAACAAAATGCTTGTTTGTTTTATTTCATGTGAGATGTTGATAAATGTGAGCTTCAACAAAATGATAAGAGCACCTCTCTGAGTATCACGTTTACGTAAAAAAAAAGGTGTGCGTGCACGAGCATGGTCGCGCGCAAAAGTGTCCCGGTTTCAGACTAGGGAAATCTGGTCACCCTATGTTAGATAAGATTAGATAAAACTTTATGCTACTATTATGTTAGCTTAGTATGCTAGTCATGTGTAATGCAAATAAATTAATTGCATGACAAAATGTTTGGTCAGTCTTTGTCAATCTCATGTCAAATAAGCCTTGAAAGCTTGCAATTTTGCAAACCTATCTCAGCTAGCTTGTAATAGATTACACTCAGTCAAGTTAAAGTCCCTCTCATGCCAGAATCTGGTCTTTCCAGGCAGTCTCCTGTCCCAGTACTAATCAACTCTTTGAGGCGTATGGGTGCGTTGCCGATCTCCGTTTCGACAGCCCTCAGCCTCTTGTCTATGCGACTAGGGTTACAGCAGGGGGCTAGTCCTCTGGTAACCATGAGAGTTTGACTTCCCCACTCGCATCTGTATTGCAGCATGCCTTGCCAGACGGTAGTAGGTACCATGATCTTTGGTATGACCCAACCACGAGTAGAACTCGCAATCTCCCAATCGAGAGGCGGACATGCTAACCACTAGGCCAACTCGCGGTCCAGTAGCTTACACTGCTCAATGTGTAATGTATCATGTCGATTACACACACACTCCACATTCAAACACTTACCAAACAATGTATATGGCCTGAAAATGCAAATACGGTATTTAAGCAAAACTAAAACATTGTTATTCTTTTTGTTATGCTAGTTTTCATCAATGATGTCACAATAAATAAAACTATCCAGTCATATAAACAAAGTGGGCGGCACGGTGGTGTAGTGGTTAGCGCTGTCGCCTCACAGCAAGAAGGTCCTGGGTTCGAGCCCCGGGGCCGGCGAGGGCCTTTCTGTGTGGAGTTTGCATGTTCTCCCCGTGTCCGCGTGGGTTTCCTCCGGGTGCTCCGGTTTCCCCCACAGTCCAAAGACATGCAGGTTAGGTTAACTGGTGACTCTAAATTGACTGTAGGTGTGAATGTGAGTGTGAATGGTTGTCTGTGTCTATGTGTCAGCCCTGTGATGACCTGGCGACTTGTCCAGGGTGTACCCCGCCTTTCGCCCGTAGTCAGCTGGGATAGGCTCCAGCTTGCCTGCGACCCTGTAGAAGGATAAAGCGGCTAGAGATAATGAGATGAGATGAGATAAACAAAGTAAAAAAGTAAACAAATGCACATGCATAGCTATACATGAGGCGAGCTCAAAGTGCGACTTGTATTTAAGTCAGTGGCGTACAAGTGAATTACACTCCGCAACTGTAGGGGGAGCCGGATGGAGCATTAAGTATCATTTCTCAGTACTTTGTCCAGTCTTGCCCATGAAGTCAAAGTCAATGTCAAAGTCCTTCCCGTGCCAGGACCTGGTCTTCCCAGGCAGTCTTCCGTCCCAGTACTAACCAGGTCCTTAATGTGCATTGGACAGCGCCAGTCTCCGCTTCTATAACCCTCGGCCTCTCACTTATACAGCTAGGGTTACAGTGGAGGGCCGGTCCTCTGGTAGCCACGAGAGTTTGACTCCCCACTCGCATCTGTATTGCAGTGTGCCTTGCCAGACGGTCGTAGGTACCATTTTTATGATGGTCTTTGGTATGATCTGACTGTGAGTAGAACTCACGCCTTGTCCATAGATGCAAAACAAATTAACAAACCAAAAAGACAACAACAAACATGCTTGTTGCTGATTGGCTACAGCCCACATCAGTCTGTGAGACCACGTTTGGAGGATGATTTCCATGTGTGTCTGTTGTGTTTTCTGATTTGCTATCATGTTTTTTTTGGTTTGCTAATGTGTTTTGCACTTACAGACCACCATAAAAAGAACACATGGTGCTTTCAATGGTGGCCATCTTCAGTATCAAACTCAGCACTCTCATTCAGTCGTGTCTTTTCATACTGTAACACCACTTCTCATTCCAGATACCCGGTTTCCTCTTGCCCATGTCACTCAACGGAGCCCCACAGTGTTAAATGCTATCACGACGTAGATAGATCATTCCCACACTGCAGAGTACAGATCATCACCCTTGTCGCCAATAAATTACAAATTGTGAGTCTAGACTTCCAGGGGCTGCAGCACCATTAACTCCACTGGATCTTTCCAGTATGGATAATTTAATGCTATTGTTTCAATAGGCATTATTTTCAGGAAATCTCTTTGACCAGTTAGTCATCAGTTCAGCAGTCAGCTGCGTTCCACTTGAAAATGCGTTCTCATTGTGTAGATTCATTATAGAGGTGAGAAATGTTCCTGACTATCGTGGTAGTCACCATGATTCATAGATTTGGAGTAGCGTTAGATTGCATGCTATTATGCTCTGCTGCTTGCTTAAATGGAAACATTATTGTCTTTTAAAGGTGCAATAACACACCGAATTAGATGGAATGCCATTTGGAAATAAAACGTGCAATTAATAACAGTACCCATTATCTGTGTGTGGTGTTTGGACAATGTAATACGGCTCTGTTCCAGCTCAGTCAGATAAACCGAGAGGTCATTGTTGACCAATGAGGTCTTTGGAGCGTGTGCTGGAATGGATCTTTTAAAACAGCACTCAGCCAGATCACACACGAGAAATGCTGACAAGAAAATCAATAGTCACAATTCAAACATGACACAGTGTTTAAAGCTAAAAATAATAGTGAACGTGCAAGTCGTTTCCAGCAGAAGTACTACGCATTTAGTTCCGGTGACAAAGGACCTTCCACATCATGAAACTAATTTACTGCCACTGCTACAAAACTTGTAAATGCTGGATTAAAACCACCCATTTTTAATCCAAGTAAAACCTTTGGTGCATGCCATCAAACACATGGCTCCCTGTCTTACCGTTCGCGTCTTCATTAGCTAATGCTGTGTGATAAAAGAGTACTGTACTTTTTGGAATAAAGAAGGTCAGGGATAGTTAGGTCGTTAAAGTGGCGGCTCGACTGAAGACTGAGTCAGCAACATCCAGACAGGGAGCAGGATATTTCATTCAAATAAAAGAGCTTGTCACCTGGCTCTGATCAGATCTCACTAAGGGTGTAACGATACACAAAATTCAAATTCAGTATAATCCCATACGAAAAAGAACAGTAAAGAACTTATAAGAATTTACCACTGTCTTAGTAATAAATCCTTATAAATATAAGGATAAATCCTTATAAGGATTTATAAATAAATATATATGCCATGTATGATTTACTCCTGAAAGTGGCCCATTTTGCATTTTCCTCATACAAATTTTTTTATGAAAATCTAGTATGTATGAAGTGAACATTGTGCATGGTTTTTACAGATAATGTGTATGATGAATTACACCGTCTTTGTATGCTTCATGTAATGTTTGTAGTTTTAAATTATATTTTACAGTTTAAAATGTACATGCCTTTTATATGTAAATCCAACACAAACATATGTGGATTTACATATAAAAGGCATATACATTTTAAACTGTAAAATATAATTTAAAACTACAAACATTACATGAAGCATACAAAGACGGTGTAATTCATCATACACATTATCTGTAAAAACCATGCACAATGTTCACTTCATACATACTAGATTTTCATAAAAAATTTATAAAAGGAAAATGCAAAATGGGCCACTTTCAGGAGTAAATCATACATGGCATATATATTTATTTATAAATCCTTATAAGGATGTATCCTTATATTTATAAGGATTTACTACTAAGACAGTGGTAAACTCTTATAAGTTCTTTACTGTTCTTTTTCGTATGGGATACGATATGATGGGGTCTCAAAACGATACATTTTTTAAGGGCAAAAATAACCTGAATGTATGTCTTAACACACGTAAATGTGTTTTTTGAGCTGTAAACTAAATGATATGACTGTACTGTAACGAAACACATCAATGTTAGTGTTAATATTGACCCAATTACAATTTTATAAAGGGCGCTATTTTATGGGTTGAAACTGGCTCAACACACCATCTACTGGTTAAAACCATCCTGAAGTTTGCAAGGCCTGTGCTGACGTAGAGTCAACAGCTTGGTACTTCTCTACATCATGAAATATTTATTAAAGCTAGACGGCCTTTCGATTTCATAAAATCTGTGAAATTTAGTTCCCGCTGAAATTTGGTCATTGTGATATATGTTTATTTCTGTAATATCTCACAAAATATCAGGCCATTCTGTGGCTGGGAAGTTATTTAATTTGAGGGGATTCCCGAGCAAATAATGTGCATGAAATCGCTCGCTTCACACAGTCAAGCAGACAGAGGAAGTCCGTGTGTGCACGCGCAGGTTTTCCTTCTTCTTTTGGGTTTTACGACAGCTGGCATCCACAGTGTTGCATTACTGCCATCTACAGGTTTACCTTGAGTGTGCACTGAGGGTTACATCATTCTGTCGCTAAACGAACAGCTGATCACACCGAGGTGCTCGTTGACCGCCGATATTTATTAGTTTGGTCCTGCATTTCCTTTCCTTCGCAACATAACGTCTTTTCTTCTCGCTCTTCGTTACTGTAGTCGGTCTTTCACGTTTCATTCGCACACTCACGTCCCCCATTTTTCTCTCCTGTTTCAAATTTGTATTCCACAATGCCTTGCGCGAACGGGGAAAGCCCACCATGTCATGCATGACGTAGTATCTTGAAATCGGGTCACGGTGAAGCAGGAAAAAATAGCAGAGAATTTAGGGCCACGTTGCCTTAAATTCATTAATTGTTATATTTTTTTAAAAAATGAATAAAATTGGAAGTATGTGATTCTAATTCAGTAGCTTTCGGTCCATTAAACAAAAATAATTGAGTGTCAGGGAAAATTATTTCTATGACCTACACTTGAAAAATATGAAAGGCAGTCTATCTTTAAAATTGTTTACGCCCTCTAACCAAAAGTGGGCAGCCCACCTCCTCCAGACCCTGCAATTGAGCCTTGAGTGGGAGTCTGTGAAGTATCCCTGTGAAATGATAGTGCCATTGCTGCCTTTCCTGAGCTATTATGCTAGCATGCCAGTGCACTGCCTTGGAAAAACAGCATGATTAAGAGAAGTGTGTGTTTTTTAAACCCTTGTAACCTCTCCTAATTGGAGGTAAAAAGGAAGCTACTTCTTCAGTGAAGGGAACATGGGGGAGCTTGATTAAGTTTAAATGTCACATAAAATTTTATAGTGAATAACCTACTTTATAATGCAATCTGATTAATATATTGTTTGATACAAAGGTATCAAATTAAAGCCTTTTACTGAACAACATGACGATACAGTACAATACGCTGTACCGTTATCCTAACCATTAGAGTTAGAACACAATACTTTTAAAGCAATTTATCATTTAGTAACTTCAAATAAGGGCGGCACGGTGGCGTAGTGGTTAGCGCTGTCGCCTCACAGCAAGAAGGCCCGGGTTTGAGCCCCGTGGCCGACGAGGGCCTTTCTGTGCAGTTTGCATGTTCTCCCCGTGTCTGCGTGGGTTTCCTCCGGGTGCTCCGGTTTCCCCCACAGTCCAAAGACATGCAGGTTAGGTTAACTGGTGACTCTAAATTGACCGTAGGTGTGAATGTGAGTGTGAATGGTTGTCTGTGTCTATGTGTCAGCCCTGTGATGACCTGGCGACTTGTCCAGGGTGTACCCCGCCTTTCACCCGTAGTCAGCTGGGATAGGCTCCAGCTTGCCTGCGACCCTGTAGAACAGGATAAAGCGGCTAGAGATAATGAGATGAGATGAGATGAGATGAGATGAACTTCAAATAACAGAAAACAGCCTTTTCTTTCACTTTGTGGACCATAAGGCTATCTACACTCACTGGCCACTTTATTAGGTATACCCATCCATCTGCAGTTCTCGAATCAGCCAATCCCTTAACAGCAGCACAATGCATAAAATCATACAGATACAAATCAAGAGCTTCAGTTAATGTTCACATCATTCAAACATCAGAATGGGAAAAATTGTCATCTCAAAGTGTGACTTTCTTTCACTGTGGTACGGGTGTTGGTTTGAGCCAGATGGACTGGTTTGAGTATTTCAGAAACTGCTGATCTCCTGGGGTTTTCACATACAACAGTCTCTCAAGTTTACACAGATAGAATGGTGCAAAAAACAAAAAACATTGAGTGAGTGAGTGAGTGAGTGAGTGAGAGAGAGAGAGAGAGAGAGAGAGAGAGAGAGAGAGAGAGAGTGAGTTCTCAATGTGGGTAGAAAAAAACGCCTTGTTGATAAGAGAGGCCAGAGGAAAATGGCCAGATTGGTTCAAGCTGCCAGGAAGGATATAATAACTCTTTATCACTCTTTACAACCGTGGTGAGCAGAAAAGTATCTCAGCATGCAATAACAGAAAACCACATTGGGTTCCACTCCTGCAGCCAAGAACAGGAATCTTAGGGCGTATTCACACCTACGTTGTTTGGTCCGGACCAAACGACCAAACGAACCAAATTTCCCTTGGTCCGGACCTTTTGGGTTGGTCTGAATACAAACCACTGAACTCTGGTCCGGACCAAACAAGCGGACCGAGACGGAGCTGCAAGGTCGGACTCGGTCCGGACCAAAGGAACTCTGGTGCGGACCTTTTGGAGGTGTGAAAGCAGACCGGACCTAATCCGACAGTTTTGCTTTTTTGTACCTCGGGAGCTTCCGTCGTTTGTCGAGCATTATGGGAAACAGAGTCTTGACACTCCACTGCAAAGTGCAAACACTGTTTCGGTTGTCAAGGGAACCTTACAACAGTTGTTCAGTCATTCAGACCAGTGGTAGGCTAGACTACAGAGTACAAAAAATGAGTAGGGGGCAAACGTGGGCCAAGGAAGAAACGCGTACCCTTGTGGATATATGGGCAGATGTCCACATATCTGAGCTTTTGGAGAGAACACACAAAAATGCCGACGTGTTTGCTGTATTCAGTGAGAAAATGAAGGAGAAGGGGTTCACGCGCTCCCCAGAACAATGTCGGCTAAAAGTGAAGAAACTCCGTCAGACCTATATTAAAATCAGGGACATTCTTTCAAAAAGTGGCAGTACTAGCGACGCAAAAAATAAATTCATCTATTACAATGGATAAGGTGAATATCCCGACACATACCTCCTCCATCTTGCGTGAAGAGCCAGAACTGTCACAACATGATGTGCGCTCATCAGCGCTATCCTCCGTAGCCTCCTTGCCCTTTGAAGTCGTCGTTGATAAATTACTTGTACAACAGCATAGTAATCGCACAATTGTGAAAACAGTAAAAACTGGAAAAAACATATAGCTTTGATGACATTAAAAAGAATAACAGTACGGAAAGCCTCCATGACTACTTTTGAACTTAACGCTTTGTGCGCGTGTCGTCTCTGACCAATAGCTGAACGACCTCAGGGCGCGTGGCTTTGTTGACAGATTTTGGTCCGCTTACTAAAATGTACAGTGTGAAAGCGAACCGCACCAAAATGAAAAAATAAAAAAAAAAACATTTGGTTCGGACCAAAGCAAGTGAACTATCGAACTATCCTGGTCTGAATACACCCTTAGACTCAAGAATAAGTTCCTATTAAAGTGGCCGGTGAGTGTATATTAAATGGTTGAAAATATGTTTATCTTATATAACGGGCTCTCACAAGGCCTTTAACCTTTAACAGCTCACCCTATCCACATCGGCCCCACATAGAAGTGGGAAAAAAGATGCAAGAAGAAGAAGAAGAAGAATATAATGGACTTTCAAGACGAACAGGAAAATCAGTTTATCAGAAATTTGCACCCTTGAGTGTATGACGCGTGTCCTGTTCTGTTGTACATCTTTTATCAGTGTGGCGATGCATTGAACAGCACAAGCACATCACCCGTGAGGGGATGCAGTGTATGAATCCATCTCCAGAGGAGGATAGTGAACAATCTCCACAAACATTCATCATCATGCATGAGCAGGATCAATACATAGCCCTTCTTGAGTATTCCACAGTTGAGCCACAGCAAAGCAGGAGTTCCAGGAACAGCATCTCAGGCCCCGTTTCAAAGAGAGCCATGGTATGCAAGACTGAACAGAAGCACATCCAAGATAGCCCCTGGGATAAAATAAGGTAGTTTGAGCTTTCCTTTCGAATAACGGTAGATGCAAAGTCAAGACGCATTACAGAATCACTCTGAGGTACACTGTACATCATGAATTACTCATCAAGGAGCGTCAGAGAAGTGCCATTACATCTCTGTAGGACACTGGCTTTGACTTGTACTCTTAATTGATCTTTGGATGACTCTGTGGTTAAAGACCTGGGATATGGGTCAGAAGGTCAGGAGTTCAAATACTTGCACTGACAAGCTGCCACTGGTGGGCGCTTTGGCTTAGCCTTTAACCCTGACCCTGCACTCTGAACCCAGCTTCCTAACAAGCTTGGATATGTAAAGAAAAGAATCTGTATTTATCTGTACTGTTCTTGTTTATGCAAGGAATACAGCACAACAGAGTGGGCTGTTATAGGAAAATTATTTCTTAAATTAAGTGTCTTCTTCTGGAACAACAGCAATTTGCCAATTACATTGTTTTTAAAATATATTTATAGTTACATTTAATGCTGTGTAACATCTGTGAGGCATGTTAGCTCCTGTTATCACTTATGTTATAGTTATACAAACATTCACTCACTCATCAGCTTCTTTTTTCCCTCAGTCTTTAAGTTAATAAGATTTTTTTTAACGCAGATTGTCATTTCACCAAGAAATAAAAAAGCAAACTCCTCTGTTTTGAAGACTTTTCTGTGGTGGAAAACCTAGTGATAGTTACAAAGCACTGACACTGGAGACTCCTTCCATAAAATAAACATCTCCTTAAGCTACAGTCACACTACAGCTCGCGATGCTTTGCGATGGGTTATCGATGACAATGAGGCGTTTTGGTGACAATGCATGGCGATATACAGGGGAGTTAAAAGGTGTGGTCACACAACAGGCGAACACTTAACTGTCACACCTTTGCGTGCTCGAGCGGCCGCGCTCGCTCACAGGACCCAGTTGTTTTTGGAAACACCTCATGCCAATTTGAACACGATCAGCACGTGCAGATAAGGACACAGAGGCTTTGCAAAGTATTATCATTATTGCTGTTACGTTTGTTTCTAGCCATGTTTATGACTCTGCTTTCAGTTTTGTTTGTGGTTTGTTTTTGTAAATGTCATGCCTGATAATAAACACTCTCCCTGCACTTAGATCCATCAACTGCTGTATACCTGACAGAATACTTGTATAAAAACTCTGTAAAAACAGCATCCTTATATGTGCATGCTAATTGCGCTCAAATCAGCATCAGGTGTTTCCCATAGTGACTGGGTCCCGAGAGTGTGCACAATATGTTCCAAAGGATCCCCAAATGTAAATGCACTTCAAGTCTCGGGGAAGGTGAGGCTATGCTGAGCCGCTGTGTTGAGGAGACTCCTGTGAGCATCAGGGACATGGATTCAAGACAAATACATCTCAAGAGGCTTAGCGAAGGTTCCTCAAGCTTCAGGAACTATTCCCAAACTCATCTGTGAGTATTCGCCGCTTAGTTTGCCGACAAAAACATCGCCACCAAATTTGAATGCATGCATTGAAATTTTTTGTGACATTTTTGGTCACTCACAAGGCAGAGACAAACCAAAAAACAACTCGCAAAGCTCAGAGAACGATTGCCGTGTATTGCACAATTGGTGGCGATGCTACCAATCTTTCATCGCCAAGTATTCACAAATCCATCACGAGCTGTAGTGTGACCAAGGCCTTACAGATTATAATTATCCATTAGCCTAAGAATATGAACATTTTCTGCTGGGCAACTCCCTGTGAATACGTTGTTACTATGGAAACAATAATGTATGAGAATAAGCACATTAATAGCGGTGCTCCAGCAGAGCACCATACCTAAGAAAAAATGGTAAACCCATCGAGTCGATTTTTTGTGGTTTGTCCGTGTACGTGTACCACCAGTCATACACACCGCCTAGTGGTCAGTGTTAGTAATTACCAGTCATACACACCGCCTAGTGGCCAGTGTTAGTAATTACCAGTCATACACGCCGCCTAGTGGCCAGTGCTAGCCAGTAAAGAAATAAAACAAAAGAGACTGGCTATGATATAAGAAAATTCTACGTCCCAGAAACAGATGGGAGCGCCGCTTTTAGGCAGTGCTTAAATCTATATATTATGAACCTGTGATTTGAATTCGAGCCATCCGAGCATTTCTTTCAGACCTGATGTTGTACAAAATTAATCATTCAACTTCTGACAAATCAGATTCAACAGTTCAACACCTACTGTGTTATAAATGACAGTAAGATCTGTTGATAATTATCTTCTCTTAGTATGAACTCTTCTTTGAAAGGAAAACTGTGTTGTAGGTTTCTAGATAAAACTTTTATGCATTCTTCTGAAGGACCAAACCCTTCCATAGCCTTCCAGGGTTCCATATTTGAGATTTTAAAAGTAAAATAAAAATGTAAAGAATACCTAGCAGAACTTACGCCCATGAAATTTGCTAATTGGACCTTTGAGAAGTAGATCAGTGGAACTTGAGAAGCATGTTGTTGTTGTTTTTGTCTGAGCCGAGTTGAGAAAAGTACCTTGTCCTGGATATTTGTCTCAACTTGTTCCTATTGACTGAATCAGTTTCACTCTGCGACTGCAATCTGTCTTATGATACACTCACCTGCCACTTTAATGCAATTATTCAATCAGCCAATCATGTGGCATGAGTAAAATGGATAAGATTATGCAGATACAAGTCACATCGTTCATCAAAATGGGAGAAAATAAATGTGATCTCTGTGACTTTAACCATGACTTGATTGGTGGTGCCAGATAGGCTGGTTTGAGTATTTAAGAATCTGCTGATCTCTTTGGATTTTAAACACACACACACACACACACACACACACACACACACACACACACACACACACACACACACACACACACCAGTCTCTAGAGTTTACACAGAATGGTGTGGAGGAAAAAAATGTCCAGTGAGCAGTAGTGCTACCTTGTTGATGAGAGAGGTCAGGCCAGACATGAAGGATATTGTAACTCAGATAAATATGAGTCCATCAATGACGGCGTAGCTCACTCCGCCCCCATCTAATCCAGAAGGAACAATCTAAAGTGGGCTGCCTTGCACAATAAATGTTACAAGCTATATACACTATACGTATATAAGCTACCGTATATATATAGACGCTACAGTGCTGAGCGTAAATGAGTACACCCCCTTTGAAAAGTAACATTTTAAACAATATCTCAATGAACACAAACAATTTCCAAAATGTTGACAAGACAAAGTTTAATATAACATCTGTTTAACTTATAACATGAAAGTAAGGTTAATAATATAAACTTAGATTACGCATTTTTTTCAGTTTTACTCAAATTAGGGTGGTGCAAAAATGAGTACACCCCACAACAAAAACTACTACATCTAGGACTTTGTATGGCCTCCATGATTTTTAATGACAGCACCAAGTCTTCTAGGCATGGAATGAACAAGTTGGCAACATTTTGCAACATCAATCTTTTTCCATTCTTCAACAATGATCTCTTTTAGTGACTGGATGCTGGATGGAGAGTGATGCTCAACTTCTCTCTTCAGAATTCCCCAAAGAAAATAATTTCTTTACACCACAAATGTGAAGGCTACAAGAAGAACATCAAAGCTTTACTTATCAGTCAGAATACTGTAGCAAAAGTGGTACAGAAATTTAAGAAAGATGGAACTGCAACCATCTCACAGAGACGTCCAGGTCGTCCACGGAAGTTAACACCTTGACAGGAGCGCCTTCTGATGAGAAGGGTTGAAGAAAATCGGCATGCAAGTTCACTGCAGTTATCTAAAGAAGTAGAAAGCCAAACTGGGGTGACTATTTCCTGTGACACAATACGGCGTACACTGCAGAGGAATGGCATGCATGGATGGCGTCCACGAAAGAAGCCTCTCCTAAAGCCCAGGCACAAAAAAGCCCGCCTAGAGTTTCCCAGGGCCCATGCTGACAAAGATGAAGACTACTGGGACTCTATACTCTGGAGTGATGAGACCGAGATAAATGTTTTTGGAACTGATGGCTTCAAAACTGCATGGCATTGCAAAGGTGAGGAATACAAAGAAAAATGCATGGTGCCTACAGTGAAACATGGCGGTGGCAGTGTCCTTATGTGGGGCTGCATGAGTGCTGCTGGTGTCGGGGAGCTGCATTTCATTGATGGCATCATGAATTCACAGATGTATTGCTCTATACTGAAAGAGAAGATACTACCATCACTCCGTGCCCTTGGTCATCGTGCACTTTTCCAGCATGACTAAACACACATCTAAGGCCACCGTTGGATTTCTGAAGAAGAACAGGGTGAAAGTGATTCAGTGACCAAGTATGTCTCCTGATCTGAACCCAATCGAACACCTATGGGGAATTCTGAAGAGAGAAGTTGAGCATCACTCTCCATCCAGCATCCAGTCACTAAAAGAGGTCGTTGTTGAAGAATGGAAAAAGATTGATGTTGCAAAATGTTGCCAACTTGTTCATTCCATGCCTAGAAGACTTGGTGCTGTCATTAAAAATCATGGAGGCCGTACAAAGTACTAGATGTAGTAGTTTTTGTTGTAGGGTGTACTCATTTTTGCACCACCCTAATTTGAGTAAAACTGAAAAAAATGTGTAATCTAAGTTATATTATTAACCTTACTTTCCCATTATAAGTTAAACAGATGTTATATTAAACTTTGTCTGGTCAACATTTTGGAAATTGTTTGTGTTCATTGAGATATTGTTTAAAATGTTACTTTTCAAAGGGGGTGTACTCATTTACGCTGAGCACTGTATATACACCCTAGGAATACCGACCTATTTGCCAGAAAGAATCCAAAATGGTGAGGAATTGACCAAGAAGAATGGATTTTTTGTTGAACTGCTCATTAAGGCTTAATTAGTCCATAATTTCATTAATAAGTGTAATAAAGCAAATCTGGGTAGAAGTCATATGCACCCTAGGTACCCTTACCTTCATGACAGAAAGAATCAAAATCAGTGAAGAACTGAGGGAAAAGAAGTGATTTGTATGGAAACTGCTCGTTAGGGCTTAATTACTCCATATCTTCATTATTAATTTTGGTTATGCAAATTTGGGTAGAAGCGATATGCAGCCCAGGCAAACCTACCTCCCTGCCAAAAATAATAAAAATTGGTGAAGGCTTGAGAGAGAAGAAGCGATTTTCGTGAAATGTGGATGACGACGAACGGATGACGGATGACACATGATGGCATAAACTCATCACCTGTTGGCCAGATGAGCTAATAACCACTCCTTACAAACATGGTGAGCAGAAAAGCATCTCAGAACGCACAACATGTTGAACCTTGAGGCAGATGAGCTCCAACTTCAGAAGATCACATCAAGTTCCACTCCTGTTAAAAAGCTAAGAACAGGAACCTGGACACTACACTGGACAGTTGAAGATTGTGAAAACGTCACCTGATCCTTTTTGAATTTTCAACTGTCCAGTTTCAGCCCCATTTCCAGATCTAACGACACCTTTGTGAGTTAACAACAATTAAGGGGGCACACACACAAAAAAACCCTTGCAACTTAAACATGTACATTTAGGACATGCTATAAAGCTCTACACAAATGGCACACTTAAAGGAGAACTGAAGTCATTTTTAAACTTGCTTTATTTCTTAATTAACGTGTTATTCAATTATGTTTTGGGTTTTAGTAACCTTATATCATGACTCGTATTGGCAACTACAGTAATTGCAATTAAATATTATATTTATTGGCCTATTCGGTTTTTAGCCATGTTGAATTTAGTTCGTTTGGTCCATGGCAGGCATCGCTGATCCGTGCAATCTTCACGAGACTTGTGCGAGACTTCGAAACGTGAAGTGTCAGCCAGGTGTCAGTGCTGCCATTTTGAAAACTGTTTTCCAAACGAAATATTGCACAAAAACGAGTTTAAGTGACGATTACTGCATACTTTTTACAAACTTTCCTGATTGGTATTAAAACAAACAAAACTTCCGGCTTGATTACGTCAGCATTCGAAAGAGGGCGCGCGCGTCTTTTGACAACGTTGGCAGATGTTGATCACTTTGATTTCCGCTGTATGTTTTACTTCCATCCTACATCCTACTTCCATCCTTCTCAACGAATCTTGTTTATGGCCACTGCTTTGACATATGGATTGATAGATTACATAGCATATTTCAAACACTCATAACTTGCTATAGCAGTGACAAAATAGCTATCAAAAATGCATTCCTATATTTAATAAAATGAGATAAATAGAATTTTGATAATAAAAAATTTGCCTTCAGTTCCCCTTTAAATCAGTTGCAGAAATCAGTTGCAGTCTAATTCAACAAGATAGTGCTCTTATACTGACAGAGCTCAGTCCTGATTAATTGCCTGCTGCATCTTCCAAAGCAGTCTTTGACGGCTCATGCTATCCATTAACTCTTTATACATTTCAATTCCTTACTGTAGGCAATGCATTATTGACTTTCCATGGAGTCTTTTTTTTAAATATCCTCCTCCAGCTGTATTCTCAAGACAGATTAATGCCATTTATTAGCAATTCCCCCAGGGACCTATCACTGCAATCTCAAGAGAATATATAGTAATTAGTTCATCATACACATTAGTCCCTCAGAGAACCTACGAAAAAGCTACACAAGCTCCTTGTCCTACAGCTTCCTTAAGTGATAAAAATAATTAAAACCAAGTAACCCAGACACAAGAAAATATGTCCTGCTCTGAGTGTATGTCAATCAACAGTTATTCTTGTCTTTGTGTCATGTAGATATGTCAGTGAGATCTTGCTACGGGGGAAACTGGGAATTCGTTACTTCAAAATAGCTGCAAGCTTTGTTAATATAGGTGAGGGTTTGGAGAATAACATGGAAGAAAGTCTCTTTTCTGCTACCATTCATGCCGTTCTAATACATCTATTCTTATATACAGTACTTTGATATGGTGAGACAATTAAAATAAACAGAGAAGGAGAATGAGACAGTGGATATCTAGTCTTCTCAATAATATCTACCATATGAGGAGAAAAAATACTTGAAAAATACTCCCAACCAGAAGAAGCCTTTATTTATCACATGCACACTTCAAGCACAGTGAGATTCATCCTCTGCATTTAACCCATCTGAAGCAGTGAACACACACACACACACACACACACACACACACACATGCAGCAGTGGGCAGCCATACTACAGTACCCAGGGAGCAGTCAGGGGTTCGGTACCTTGCTCAAGGGCACTTCAGCCCAAGGCCGCCCCATGTTAACCTAACTGCATGTCTTTGGATTGTAGGGGAAACCGGAGCACCCGGAGGAAACCCACACAGACATGGGGAGAACATGCAAACTCCACACAGAAAGGCCCTCGCCAGCCGCTGGGCTCGAACCCAGAGCCTTCTTGCTGTGAGGCGACAGTATTAACCATTATACCACCATGCCACCCCAACAGTGTCTATGGAATGTCATTATTATTTAAAAAAAAAAAAAAGCTATCCACAAAAACTAACCAGGATACAGAACAGAAAAACATCCACCCAGCATGTAAGGGATAGAACATAAAAGTTTCTCTATAGCCACCCCTGCTTGGACAATAACACCACGACCACTTAATAAATTATCTGATACTACAGCGTTTACAGAGAAAGATAAACTGAATTAAAATGACCACCTCCCACCATTCATTCATTCATTTGGCAGCTGCTTTTACCATGAAACAGAATCCAATCCCGTTATACACTCACCGGCCACTTTAACAACTTGTTCTTGATTCTAAGATTCCTGTTCTTGGCTGCAGGAGTAGAACGCAATGTGGTCTTCTGCTGTTGTATGCTGAAATGCTTTTCTGCTCACCACAGTTGTAAAGAATGATTATATGGTATGAGTTATTATTTCTATCCTTCCTGGCAGCTTGAACGAATCTGGCCATTTTCCTCTGACCTCTCTTATCAACAAGGCGTTTGTTTCCATCCACAGAATTGTCACTCACTCAACTCGATGTTTTTTGTTTTTTGTACCATTCTGTCCAAACTCCAGAAACTGCTGTGTGTGAAAACCCTAGGAGATACCCCAGCAGTTTCTGAAATACTCAGACCAGCCCATCTGGCTCAAACCAACACCCATGCCACAGTGAAAGTCACACTCTGAGATCACAATTTTTTCCATTCTGATGTTTGAAGAAAGTGAACATTAACTGAAGCTCTTGATTTGATTTGTATCTGCATGATTTTATGCATTGTGCTGCTGTTAAGAGATTGCCTGATTAAAGAACTGCATAAAAATGCAGGTGGATATGTGGGTGTTCCTAATAAAGTGGCCAGTGAGTGTGCAGTTTAGTAATACTGGTTTGGGGAAAATGGTGCTGTGTCAGGCTTTGTATATTAACACATCACCTTCCGGGCATGAGTGTAGAATTTTAACTATTGTACTACTACTTGATACCCAATTATACATACACATTAAATGATTGTCCAGCATCCAGAAACTGTATAGAAATAAATTAATTATGGCATAACATAAAAAAAAGGATTAAAAAAGCGGATGCTGAAGATGAATAAATAAATAAATAAACGTTATCATAAAGGGTGGCACAGTGGTGTAGTGGTTAACACTGTCACCTCACAGCAAGAAGGTCCTGGGTTCAAGCCCAGTGGCCGACGAGGGCCTTTCTGTGCGGAGTTTGCATGTTCTCCCCGTGTCCGCGTGGGTTTCCTCCGGGTGCTCCGGTTTCCCCCACAGTCCAAAGAAATGCAGGTTAGGTTAACTGGTGACTCTAAATTGACCGTAGGTGTGAATGTGAGTGTGAATGGTTGTCTGTGTCTATGTGTCAGCCCTGTGATGACCTGGCGACTTGTCCAGGGTGTACCCCGCCTTTCGCCCGTAGTCAGCTGGGATAGGCTCCAGCTTGCCTGCGACCCTGTAGAAGGATAAAGCGGCTAGAGATAATGAGATGAGATGAGATAAAGGGTGGCACAGTGGTGTAGTGGTTAACACTGTCACCTCACAGCAAGAAGGTCCTGGGTTCAAGCCCAGTGGCTGACGAGGGCCTTTCTGTGTGGAGTTTGCATGTTCTCCCTGTGTCTGCGTGGGTTTCCTCCGGGTGCTCTGGTTTCCTCCACAGTCCAAAGACATGCAGGTTAGACTAACTGGTGGCTCTAAATTAGTGGCTCTAAAATAGGTGTGAGTATGAATGGTTGTTTGTCTCTGTGTGTCAGCCCTGTGATGATCTGGCGACTTGTCCAAGGTGTACCAAACCTCTCGCTCATAGTCAGCAGGTATAGGCTCCAGCTTACCCGTGACCCTGCACAGGATAAGCGGTTACAGATAACGGATATTATCATAAATTGAATTATTGTTGCTGCTAGATGGTGGACAAACTTCAATCATCATGGAAGAAGAAGAGTGAAATATAAAGAAAATCCCATATATTGTCAGGGAACATGTGTCAAGTTTCCACAGAGATTGGAACAACAACAATTACATGTTTCGTTTGTGAGGAATGTAGCACATGGTCAAAGAATATAACCTCAGTTGGCTGTCTTCTACTGAATATGATAAATATATCAGCTTTTATGCTGAAGAGCCAGATGATCAAGCTTACAGACTAGCTGCTAGCTTACAGGCTCTACCTTTCTACAATATTTTCTTGCATAACAGCAAGCCACTTATGGTGGAATTACTTTTTGGAGGAAGAAATAGCCAATGTCGAAAATAGATACAGTATCTGAAAAAAAATTGTCGCATTCCTTTTTCCTTACTGTGAAAACTAAGCTGCTGTATAAAAGCAATGGGGGGGGGTCATTCATTCATCTACAGTAACCACTTTATTGTGATCAGGATCGCAGGAACACTAGGTATGGGGGATACACATGGATAGAATCCTACCATGATACACACTCTCACACCTAAGAGCAATTTTGCAGAGCCAGTCCAGCCACCTGCATATTTTCGGGAGGAAACCAGAGAACCCACATGGACACAGGAAGAACATGTAAAACTCTGTACAGCCAAAAACCCAAGCTCAGGCTCAAACTTGTGACCTTGGAGCTGTGAGGCTGCAACACTTCCTGTTGCACCACCTTAAGTGTTCTATTGCTTAAGGGCCATAAACATGGCCATAAATGAATTTTGAATTTTTTTTTTCAAAAACCACAAGCCACCTTTTCCTGACATCAACTCACATCCACAGTAAAGCATAACAAATATTCCAACTGTATAACAGAAAATGTACTCATCCCTTTGGGGGAAACCTTTAAAGGATCTATGTAGAACTCTCAAACAGTGTCAGAGCTGCAAGTCAAATCCCTTTCAGAAGCTAAGAACCTGTAACTATCTAAAGAGCCCTTGAGGAACACTTTTTGCTTCTAAGAGTGAGAGTATTAATTGGAACACCTTGATATCTGTCCAGACTTTTGAAATGTTAATTTTCATACATAACAAAAATACTGTCAGATTATTAGTCCGTTAGTCTGAATAATACATGGTTCATAATTAGTGTGGTTTGTATTTATGGTGTTCCAGATGTCATTGTTCCTCTGTACAGTATCCTAATACTTTACTGGGTGCAACCCGAATCTCAATTAAATATGTTTTATGCTGTATTGTGTTATGTTAATAAAACACGTTAAAATGTAACACTTTGTAATGTGATGTATGCTTTGCTTTTTATTGTCGGCATTTAAAATGTTCAGGGGTCTGATAGTAGATAGAGCTGATACAATTAGCTTCAATTTAGTGAATAAGAAAATGACACAACTTTCTGTTGTGAGCCAGCACATAACCTAACTTTAGTGTCAGTGTGAAGTTTTGCATGCTCTCCCCATGTCTGTGTGGCTTTCCTCTTGGTCTCTGGTGATGGATTGGCTATAACAGATTGCCCCTAGGGCGGCACGGTGGTGTAGTGGTTAGCGCTGTCGCCTCACAGCAAGAAGGTCCTGGGTCCGAGCCCCGGGGCTGGCGAGGGCCTTTCTGTGTGGAGTTTGCATGTTCTCCCCGTGTCCACGTGGGTTTCCTCCGGGTGCTCCGGTTTCCCCCACAGTCCAAAGACATGCAGGTTAGGTTAACTGGTGACTCTAAATTGACCGTAGATGTGAATGTGAGTGTGAATGGTTGTCTGTGTCTATGTGTCAGCCCTGTGATGACCTGGCGACTTGTCTAGGGTGTACCCCGCCTTTCACCCATAGTCAGCTGGGATAGGCTCCAGCTTGCCTGCGACCCTGTAGAAGGATAAAGCGGCTTGAGATAATGAGATGAGATGAGATGAGATTGCCCCTAGGTGTGAATGACTGTGTGAAAGTCTGTGTGCATGGTGAATTGCTATCCCATCCAGGGTGTATTCCTGCCTGGCATGCAGTGCTTCCAGGATAGACTCTGGATTCACTTTGACCCTGACCAGTTACTGAAGAGGAGTGAATGCATGAACATAATATTAGTTTACAGAAGTTTAATTGAGCCAACTAAAAGACAGATGCAACAAGTCAGTAGGAATGTATCCAGCAGTAACTTGTGAGCAGGCTGGACAGAAACTGCAAAGTCATTTACAGCAGGCTTTCATATGCACTTAATCTAGCACATTTTAACCATAACCTAGCCTATATGTGCTTTGAAAACTGGACTACACAATGTGTCTTGGAATATTTCCAAAATTATTTAATATTTTAACACACCACATTTGCCTCTTTAGTTTGAATCATTAGGATTGTGTACTCCTGTCAATCAGCCGTTAAGAGAAGGAAAGTGCGGTCAGATGTAGCACCCTGGACAGCGAAAACCAGGAAGTCCACTGTAATTGTCCAGGCCTAAAGGCTACACAGATAGAGCAGAGAGCGCATGGCCCAGAAATCCTTTCTGCAGAGGACCCGGCCCACCATCTGGGCAGATGAGACCACTGCAATGGAGAAAAATGCAGCTGTTTTTTTTTTTTTTTCCTCACCGGCACTGCAAGCAACATTTGAACCAAGCGAAATCTTAAAGTTGAAATGCGACAGGAAAGCCTTACACCTGCTAAGCATCCTTGTCACCGAAACAGAGACAGCGACAGCTTTAGTCATCAAAGGAGATGGTATACTTTCAGAAATCTGAATAGATAACAGTCAGGCTGGCTCAAATAATTACCAAATCCATCTCATTTATTATTACTATTATTATTTTTACTGTATTTAGTTCTACATTTCTTCAGAGCTTTGATATGACAGTGATGCCTGTGATTTTCTTTTCCAACTCTGACTTGAGGTTTACTTTGAATTCATGCTGTCAACAGTGAGATTTCACGTTTTCACTGACAGTCAAGTCTATCTATCTATCTATCTATCTATCTATCTATCTATCTATCTATCTATCTATCTATCTATCTATCTCAGAGTGTACATTTGCAGTGCGCAAGTGTGTGAGAATATATGTATGGACACTGGATGTCTAAGCGTCCAGCAATGCAGCAAAGATACTTCGGCATCCATCTGCGAGATATTTTGGCGAAACATGACCATACCCAGGCAAGGCACATGGACAGAGATGACACAGAAACATAATATACCAGGCGCGTATTAATTGGCTGGCTCGAGCCAAACTTACCGCAGTCCTCGCACAAGATCTTCCCAACGTCTTTTTTCAGATCCTTGCCGCTGGCTTCAAGGGGTGCGTACGACGCCCTGAACACCAAGGGCTCGTCGGTGGGGTCCATGAAGAAGATGTACCGGTGGTCATTGAGCACGCGCGCGCACGGCCCGCTCGTCGGGCCCAGCTCGCGCACGGTAACGAGCTGCTCGCGCTCCAGGCCGCCGCTGTGCCGCGGCCACACGTCCAGCACCTTGACGTCCACCCGGTAAGGCTCGGCACCCGAAGCGTTGTGGGGCGCCGACTGCACACGGCCCTCGATCACCACGGCGGAGTGGTGGGCGCGCTCCCGCAGCGAGCTCGGGCTCGGGGAGTGGCACGCGAACGCGACCCCGATGACCAGCATGGAGAAGGGCACCGGCTCGAGCCTCATGCCGCCTGCTTTGGCTCGGCGCGGGCTCGGGCGGGCTGCGAACGGGCTCCGGTAGCACGGCGGCGCGGCAGACCCTGCGGAAGTGTCCATGCCATCGGGGATGCGCTGTTGGGTTGTTTTTCCCCTCCCGATAATTTTGCAATTGGAGAGGAGACGGCAGATAGATGACTCTGGGCTAAAAAATTCCCAAGTGCATTCCGAGAAAACGCATTGTGAGAAAAAATACAACGAAATGAGGGGATTGGCCCTCCTCCATGGAAGCTACACAGCCATATATAGCAAGTATCCGCAGTCTATCTTTGCCCCCCAAAATGCAGTAGTGTAGTGTAATGAGCGCGCTTATCGGCACTGATGCCTCTTGTATCACTCACTGCAGGAAGAAAGCGAACGTGAAATGCTGCGGTGCACGATCGATGTCCGCTCAAAGTAAAACCATTAAATCCACTTCGTGAATGACAAAGCCCGGGTTATTAAACCCTCCAGCGGTAAACTGTTCCCGTCGTGTCCCTCTTGGCCCGTCTCTGTCCGCTTCTCCAGTGAGGGGGAAACGTGCAACAATCCTCCCCGCACCAACAACACATTCACTGCACAAGGAGCACCAACACACCACCGTGTGTGTGTGTGTGTGTGGTCTCCTAATGCCGCGGAAAAGAGCGTCAGTCCATGATCTCTACCATCACAAATCCATACAGTGAAAGAAACGGAAAACCAAAATGTCTGGTGTCGGAGGAATCGTTAATGATCGTCCCTCCACTAATATCCCGTTGCTTTATTGATGCGCGCCGACATGGTCGTTTCCAGCAGCTTGCGGCTGATCAGGCAATGAAACGCGTCACGGATTCTTCAGCAGTTTCTGAATGAGTTTTCGTCTCGTTCCATCGCTAAATCATGTGCTGCATTCAGGTCACATTCGCCACTCGGCCTCAGAGAAGGAAAAGAGAGAGAGAGAGAGAGAGAGAGAGAGAGAGAGAGAGAGATCGTGAGGCGTTGCATCAAATCCATACATCTGACATCCGCTGCATTGCTACAAGAAGGCAAGAAATGCATTATCCCAATGTTTCCAAGAGGACAAAACATACATTGCTACAGGCTGCATTAAACAGAGGGATAAAATACGCACATGGTAAAAGAGGAGATGATAAAAGCGGCTTGTGCAACCAGTGTTAGAGTTTATACAGTGAGCAGAAAAGCAATGAATGCAGATAACAATACTGTATATTCGATTTTCGCTTCACGTTTTATATGGATGCTCACTTAGAGCTAAGCAAGGATATGAAGATAGAGTACGAGGCATCTGAACCTGTAGAGCCGCATCAAAAGGATGCTGATAAATATTCACTAAGAGCGACCTCTGCTGTCCTTTTTACGTTCAACATCACACAGCAAAACTTGTTCTTAACTTAGTAACTAGGTTGAGTCATGTGAAAATAGTGAGGGGGAAAAAAACAATTAGTGCTTTCAACAAGCCATGTGGACATGCTGGGCTACTTGAACTACTACTATTACTACTACTACTACTTATTATTATTATTATTATTATTATTATTATTATTATTATTATTATATCTGTGTGGTATAGGACAGTGATTGAAAACAAACAAAGAGAGAAAACAGTTTCGGTACGTCTAATTCAAACTCAGTTTTCTTCTTTTTTCCTCATTTTTTTATACTCTGAAAACGGCAACGATTCTCCTGCAGCATTACTGTGCTTCATGAAGTTTATTAATTGCACGTTTTTACATCTTTTATGTCAAAACAGACTGTATCTACACAGAGCTGACCTCGACATCCAACTTAGTAAGTACTGTCCATGGTTCTGAAACATTTCAAATTAATTGAATTATTTTGCATTAGTTTATTAATTCTTCAGGTGATTTAAAAGATTTACAACAGCTGAGCCTATAGAACGCTTCAAAACCATGTCTGCAATGTAACCCTGATACTAACATTAGGAAAGGCAGATTTCCAGAAAGTAGAGTAATCTGGGCAAATTATGCGTGTGTTCGGGCACACAGGCTAAGGGACCGTAATGGCAATGTAGTAGTAAGTGTATTGGGGCCAAAAGTGGCCCAGTGCTGAGCAACCACATTTCAAGTTCATGGGATTTGGAGTGTGTGCTGAAAAGGCGTGTGCGGCATTTCAATTTAGGTCCCAAAGTGTTCTGGCTGTAAACACAGGCTACAGTCTTACCGAGCTGAGTTCACTGTCGTCATTCTAAGGCCATATGTCGGTCAGATTAAGTGGTAGCTCATTTGGCGTAATATTCCTAATAGTGCATTTACGCTTAGCGGCCTGTGAGCTGTATCTTTTAGGATTTTCAACTTGTAGAGCAGAAATTACACGGTCGCTTCTGACGTCAATCTAATAGCTCTGGGGTCGTGTTCCGGAAGGCCTGAGTGCTTAGAGGGGGTGGGTGATTACTTAGTGTCTGAATAGGGTATCTGTGTGTGCCCTCACTGGCCTTATTTATTCTCATAGACTAGGACTATCTCCTACCTGTAGACACACACACACACACACACCACTTTCCCTTTTTGCATCAAAGCAATATTCCTTTCTTACAGTTTTATTCATTCAATAATAGACATAATACTTTTTTATTTATTTTTTTAGCTGTGGCTTAAAGCGTGGCACTGACAGTGACGATGATGCAGTAAGTCTGTAGATGCATGCGCAGAAACCATTCTAACAGAGACGCAGGCTGTAGTAACACAAATACACCAGCAGAGGGCGTTCGATCGCACGGGTGTTTTTCTCTCTCTCTCTCTCTCTCTCTCTCTCCGGCAGCGTGCTGACATCAGACGGCAGCCGTACGCCGTGCAAGACTCGCGTGCGTCCGTCTCCATGCCACGACTCGCTCTTTCGTTCCATCTTGTGGAGCGGCGAAAGGGAGACGCGCTCGTATTCACGGTAGGCCTTTGCAGCTTGCTTTTTGCGTCTTTTCCCCCCTCCTTGCTGCACAGGAGCTTAAACGCACTTGCAGTAGACTAAGCTTGGTGGAAAGAAAAAACAAAAACCAAACGGAGCGCGTAGCTGCTTATGAGCTTCGCACTTTTTAAATGCACTGTGATCGTTTCTTCATCAACATGATGACATCACAAGGAATTTGTCCAACTCGCTCACTTTACAGAGGCAAACTCCATAAGGAGTTGCAAAATGTAACCGGGTGATGCATGTTGCAGGAAAACCAAAGTGTGTTTTGAGTTATTGTACCCCAAGTCACAACATTTTAAAAACCTGTTTTGTGGCCCGTGAGTTGCAACACAGTGACTGGTCATTTCTTTCTTTTCATCCTTGCACACTTTGCTTGGACACTGATATTTTCGGGCCCATTTTAGGGAGCCAGGTTTACAACTTCTGGCAGAATTTCACCGTTTCATGTGATCTCGATGGATGGCAAGACCCCCAGTAATGGGCCTACAACAGAACCCTTTGAGTTACAGTTGTCACTGAGTTCTTTGATTAGTTCACAAGTGAATGCTTACACAAAATTTACAAATACAGTGAACCCCCCCCCCAAAACAGTGCGACAGTGAGAAATGAACTCTCAGTGTTCACTTGGGTCCAGCTTGAATTATAGCAAAATTGCTGCATTTTTTGTTACTTTGTTGATGACTGTTTTATGATATTTATATGTATTTATAGCTATAAAAATTATCTAGTCATCAGTGAACAATTGCTGAAGCTGAAAATATTATTTTTGACAGGCTATATTTTATTCTCCGTCTTGAGTCAGTTCATCATATAATGACGGGGATGTTGCGCGAATTTTAAATGCAATTAAACAGAATTGGAAAGAGAATAACACAGGGGGAAATGAAGCGAAAACAATTTAATCAAATTTAACTGAAAAACACAACCCTCTGGAATCTATATTGTTAGCTGTTCAGGTGGTCCAAGTCATTGTTTTATCCTTTGATATATTATTTATAAATATTTTTTTCGAAGGTTGTGCTACATGTACAGCAAGTTCCGTGAATACTGAAGAGGTTTAGATCACTAGATTAAACCTGACTCACTGTATGAGTCCTTAAACGCCGTCTTAACGACATTGTAATCATTGCAAAGGCTTTGCCTCACCCGATTTCTGATTCATCCAGAAAACAGGTGGAGAATAAAACACAAACCTTTAAACCATTTGTAGATTTGTAGTAAACAATAGTTTAGACCGGTTATCAAGAGTCTGGAGTGTTTTTGAAACATCCCGACTTTTTAAACAACAAAAGAAAATGCTGTAGAGAAAAGATGCCTTCAGAAATAATGAAATTAAATATTTCTACATTAAAAAAATACTATAAACAGTAATCAGTAAACCATAATAAATTAAACAAAGTCAATATTTGGTTTGACACGACCCTTTGCTTTAAAATAATAGTAGTTTCAGGTACAATGAGTGCAGGTTTATAAGGCAATGAGCTGTAGGTTTTACTGAGCATCTTCCAGAACCAGCCACAGTTCTTCTGGACACTTTGACTGTCATACTTGCTTCTTAATTTTGCACCAAAACCCAGTAGCCTTCATTGTTTTTTTTTCTTGTTGGTTTGTTTGTTTGTTTGTTTGTTTTTGGTCTCTTATGTAACATGCTGCTTTCTTTACTGACCTACAAGCAAACAGCAAAAATGTGTCCCTCTGCTATTATTTTTATAATCCTTATTATTACAAATGTGTGAGCAAAACAATTTTAATTCAGTCAGTGCTTCTGTATTCATCTGCCTTACTCATCTTTTAAAAAATATTTATTACTCACTCCCATTCTATTCCTGTTCACCGAAACAATAAATGATTCCAGAATAAATACTTCTTCATTTTGCTTATCAAATGATATCAGCAAACTTTTACATCAATTTGACCCCAAGTATATACACTGGCAGAATGGAAGTGTATAATAAAATAAACATAACAAAATATCTCTAGTTGATAGATTTTGTTTTGCCCCAGTTAGGCTGACATTCTATCTATCTATCTATCTATCTATCTATCTATCTATCTATCTATCTATCTATCTATCTATCTATCTATCTATCTATCTATCTATCGAGGATCATTTTTAGAAGATAGGATTAAAGGCATTTGGAATTTAGTCAGTGTCTAAGAGCGCAAGAGCTTTCAGACAACTCTACAACTGAGATTTCTAATAATCTCGATTCAATTCTGATTTTAAATGACATTCTTTGATCATTTTATTTTATTTTAAATATTACAATAAATATTCACATATTCACATGCCAATTTTTATACTAAAATAATAATAATAAATGTTTTTTGAGCAAGTGTTATTATATATATATATATATATATATATATATATATATATATATATATATATATATATATATATATATTCCTTGACCAATCCATTTGACAGAGATGCTGAAACAGATGGAACCACAAAATAATGGGAGTGTCTAATTGATACACAACAAACAAGCTGCTGAATATTCTCTTTAAAACTATTATTATTATTATTATTATTATTATTATTATTATAGCACCTGGCAACCTTACAGCCAGTGGTGTCAATTTCACAAAATATTTCAATTCATATATATATATAAAATTTATTTATTTCTCCTGATTGCATTTGATTTGTATTTATTTTTCCCACTTAAAAAAAACAACTTCTACTTCATTCAATGTCTCTGTTCTTAGAGCTTCTTAGAAATGCTACTGACATTTTTTTATTGCCTGTTATAATTTTATACGAACAACCAGCTTTGTTGATACTTGTTATTTTTCGTGTTAATAAAAGGAGGTTAAAAGTCTGTCTTTCCACAAACACAGACAAAATAAACTCAGACTCCTGTCTGGGTCCAATGTGCCATCTATTTATTAGATTATTATAATATATACTGTATTATTAATTCCACCCGTAACTCTACCTTCAGCTGTTAGCCTGTGTTCCGCTTTTTAAGGAAACACTTCTACTGTTTTAAGGAAATAATGTCCTTTATATAGAACAATTTGAAGGGAAGTTCATTCCCTTTAATTTTATTCACACTTCTGTTTATTTAACGCTTCACAAAATACATGGAAACTACAGCGTTTCTGTTATAAACAATATATTTTCAAACATGCACCTGATTAGTAAATTCATTTTAAACTCTATAAATAAGGATTTGTATCATGCATATCATCAAGATAGGCTAGATTTCTGCAAATAACCTGCAAAGACATGAAACTCAACTGAGCGGCGTGGCGGTGCAGCGGGTCGTCGGTTCGATCTGTACGGAGATGCGCTTGTTCTTCCTCGTGTCCTCGTGTTTTTTCCCCCCCAAAAAACACGCCGGTAGTTGGACTGGCGAACTTCCCGTTTGATGGGAATGTGTGCGCGTGGCGTCGCACCCACGGTGTATTCCCTGTTCCCGCCTCGCGCCCGGTATTCCCAGGATGTGCTCCGGATCCAACACGACCAACATCCTGACTAGGACTAACTGAAGATGAAAATGATGACAAAACTCAACTGTTTGATCATGGATACACGGATATTTAAATATAACAAACAAACAACTAAGGCTTGTATTTAATAACTTATATTTCACAATGTCAAACAGTAAAATGTTTGTTTGGGGATTGTTTTTTGTTGCGTTGTAATAATACAGAATAGGAATGTCGGGTTGAATTCTGGTATCATAGAAGAAATGACTACAGTTCTACTGTGCAAAAGTTTTAGCACACACAGAGAAATGCTATAGACCAAAGATGCCTTCAAAAATAATGAAATTATTATTATTATTATTATTATTATTATTATCTTTTTTACATTTAAGAAATACTGTAAATAGCAGTAAACAGTAATTAATGAAATAAAGCAAATATTTGATAGGACGACACTTCAAAATAAATAAATAAATAAACCTCTGAGAAACAATGAGTGCAGTTTCATAAGGGAATATAAGGAGCTGTAGGTTTTACTGAGCATCTTCCAGAACCAGCTACAGTTCTTCTGGACACTTTGTCACACTCGCTTCTTCATTTTGCACCAAAACCCAGTAGCCTTCATTATGGGTGGATTTTTTTCCCCCCGCTGCTTTCCTTACTGACCTAGAAACATTTCCTACCCCCTATACCATTTCATGTTGTGCTGGAAAACTAATGTTTGGAAAGCTTAAACGTTTTTGTAGCCCTGTGATGACCTGGCGACTTGTCCAGGGTGTACCCCGCCTTTCGCCCGTAGTCAGCTGGGATAGGCTCCAGCTTGCCTGCGACCCTGTAGAACAGGATAAAGCGGCTAGAGATAATGAGATGAAACGTTTTTGTTCTGACTCAGGAGCGCAGAAGACATAAAATCAAAACCTATCACAAAGTTTGGACTGAAAATAAACAGGGTGCTTAAGACTTTTGCACAGTGCTGGATGTAACGGCTTGCAGGTCATTTCGAAGACCACATTTGAAATAAGTGTTTTCACTTTCATGTGTTATCCTGGTTCTTAATGTCTTTGTTATATGGTTTACATTATTTACCGAATAAATCAAATCAAATAAAAAAAAATTCTCTGCATGCTTGGAGCATTATGAATGAGATTTCTGATATGAGTTGTTTTTGTTGTGTGTGTGTGTGTGTGTGTGTGTGTGTGTGTGTGTGTACTTGACTCTCAAAGGAAAAATAACTCCACAGAATACAATACAACAGATGAAAACGCGTTCAAGGACTTTACAAAACACGAGTTATGAGGTTTAAAACAAGCTGCATAAATGATAATTGTATGTATTTTTGGACACCTTGATCCTCATGGTACCGCCTGGCCATGCTGCATGTTTACTCGAACCTTGACCAAAGCAAGCTGTAAAATCAAACTTCACATCTAAGGAAAAAAAAAAAAAGATTAAAAATGAACTGGTCAGGAAATTTGCAAAGATGTATAGTCTGCGAACTTGTATATATACTTTTGTCACGATGACAAATAAATAAGTCATAAATGGGCTGGATTTTTTCATTTTAACCTCAGGTTGCTGATTAAGTGCAGGACTGAAAGACAGGACACAGAGGATATCAGGTGGGTGTTTATCCGAAATTGATATCAAATATAGCGTTAGATTGTGAGTGCATGCGGTTATTTGTGCATGGAATTTTAGGCGAAACAAAAGCAAAATGTAGTGGTTTTTTTTGGAGGGGGGGGTGTTTGGTTGTTTTTTTTTTTTTTTTTTCATGCGCGTTATCGTGGATTGGGTGAAACTAGGTGCTTTAAATCCAACCTGTCTGTCTGTTTGCAGAGATCTCGCGAGAGCGGCCGCGTGGCTGGCTGGCTGGCTGTGAGGTTGCAGCAGACGGAGGGAGAAGGCAGGCAGGCATCATGGCGGACAGAGACAGTGGAAGTGAGCAGGGAGGAGCGGCTACGGGCCCGGCTCTGAGCTCCATGCACGCGGTGGCAGGAGGGGCGGGCTCGGCTTCCGGCCTGCAGCACGACACGCAGGAGCTCGCGTCCAAGCGCGTCGACATCCAGAACAAGCGCTTCTACCTGGACGTGAAGCAGAACGCGAAAGGCCGCTTCTTAAAGATCGCTGAAGTGGGGGCCGGTGGCAATAAGAGCCGCCTGACGCTCTCCATGTCGGTGGCCGTCGAGTTCCGAGACTACCTCGGGGACTTCATCGAGCATTACGCGCAGCTGGGGCCCAGCAACCCGGACGCGGTACAAGACGAACCGAGGCGCGCACTCAAGAGCGAGTTCCTGGTGCGCGAGAATCGGAAGTATTACATGGATCTGAAGGAGAACCAGCGCGGCCGCTTCCTGCGGATCCGACAGACGGTAAACCGGGGGCCTGGCTTGGGCTCGGCGCAGGGCCAGACCATCGCACTCCCGGCGCAAGGGCTCATCGAGTTCCGTGACGCGCTCGCCAAACTTATCGACGACTACGGCGTAGAGGACGAGCCGGCCGAGCTGCCCGAAGGCACGTCGCTCACTGTGGACAACAAGCGCTTCTTCTTCGACGTGGGCTCCAACAAGTACGGCGTGTTCATGCGCGTGAGCGAAGTGAAGCCCACGTACCGCAACTCGATCACGGTGCCGTACAAAGTGTGGGCCAAGTTCGGCAGCACGTTCTGTAAATACGCCGACGAGATGAAAAAGATCCAAGACAAGCAACGGGAGAGGAGGGTCTGTGAGCAGCAGCAACAACCGGGAGAGATGCACCCGGACGACGGGGATGAGGATTGATAATGACCGGGGTGTTGGGAGGGAGGATAACAAACAACATGCAAAAAAAAAAAAAAAAAGGAAAAAAATATTTACGATCAAAACGACGCGTAAAAACGAACTTTACTGTACAAATGAAAAGTTAAAGATTTAACTGTAACGGTTTAACTCCAAGGGGCAGTAAGTATCCACAAACATACAACAAACCTCCACAAGATGACAGGTGCAACTCGTACCCATCACTGGATGTGATCCACTTACCCACCATTAATACAGTAAGCGGCTGCTAAACAGAGTAATAACATTATATATGAACTGTTTCCTACTTGACTACAGATAAAGAACTGAGTGGTTTATTTCCCTTATTAACCAAGAACTTTTATACACATCAAAGATATTATAAAAGTGTTTGCAATGTTCAAATGGAATTATTGAAACATGAAGCAGGGGGGAAGTCCTTTACATGTAAGCTAATAACTTCAGCACAAATCGGATTGTTTTTTTTTTGTTTTATTTTATGTTGTCTCCTTTTTTTTAAAAAAGAAAAACGCAAAAAAATTCTATTACGAGGCTGTCATGGTAACCATGCCACTCCTATGTTAAAAGCATCACCTGAAGGTTAATCAGACGTCAGTGAGCGAGCGTACAAAGCCGTGGGGACGGGTTAACTCTGGCAAGTGCTCACGGGATAACTGCAGGTTATTCGTAGACCTGTTCGACTGGACTGTGGTCCTTGACGTGGAGATCTGCGGCCTATCTAACCCCTTTTTTTTGTTGTTGTTGTTGTTGTTTTTCCCTCCCAATGAAATAACTGTCCTGCAGATGAGTATACTATGTACTTGTTGTCATGCGAAGCGTGTAGACGGATTTATAAAAGGTACTTTAAACAAAGAGAAGCCGTGACGGCAGACAGTTTTGTAATGGAAACTTTTCCCCGAAACTACCAGGCCCTTGGATGAAGGTGCAAAGAAACATGAAAATGCTAATGTAAGAAAAAAAAAAGAATTTTTTTTATATATATATAAATATATATGTAGAGAGAATTATGATTTTGTGAGTCAGCTGTATTTCAGTGCTTACAGAGAAGATAATACCCCACGTTTTTAGTGGGGGAATTAAATAACAATCTCTAGAAGGATTTAAATATTATATAAGTCTACCAATGAGAGTATGAGTGGCGCCAAGGAATGCTGTTGTTGCATGTTAACCTATACACAGCTACATTGAGGTGGATTTCTCAATGTGTGTCCTCGAGGACCTTCTATTTAGTGATTTCATAGACGGCGTCCTGTCAGTGATGTTTGGTCACTTAGTTGATCTCTGTTCTAGCTGTAAATACAGTATCCGATCCTTGACTGTTTGATCATACATGAACGACAGGTCTGTTGCAATGAAATCTCCCCCTCTCTCTCTCTCTCTCTCTCTCTCTCTCTCAGGGGTCCTTTAGGACCTGTGTTGGGGAGAGCCCTAGTCGGACATACAAGGGTCCACAACGAAGCTCGATAATGTTGGTACGTTTCCCGTTTTGAGAAATGTAGCAGGACGAACTTGGAATGGAGTGCGTTTGTGGGTATGGTGCATCTCCAGACATCTCAGAATCCACACACTTATTGAAAAGAGGTGCCTCTGAAATGAAAAGTTGACCATATTATTTGCTCATGAAGGAAACCAAGCAGTATCAGCACATTTTATATTTACTCATTCAGCTTTCTTTTACTCACGTTGAGTCTTCAGGCCTCGGCACATATTTAAAGTGCTCGTTTTAAGAGACTTAATCCTGTATGTTGACGTAATTCCTTCTGAAACACAAAGTCGGCATGACGTCACGTCGATTTATACAGCAGCCATTAGATCTGTCACTCTCCTGCCGAATGTAAACGCACATAACGGGAGCTTGGAGAATTAATTAAAAATGGAGAAGCAAAGAGTTTAATCAGAACCGGGGAGGATTCAATCACACCATTTGACTCTTTATTAATCTTCAATGATGACGGCTTGTTTCTGGAGGTATGCTGCTGCACGTTTTAGCCGAGGTCCACCATCTTTATAGAGTCGAATGGTAATAGAGGTATCCCGTGATGAGTGGTAGGATCATAGCTAAATAACGATCAATATTTATACATAATTTTGTGTAAGCTGTTGCACAGTATAGAGCAAGACCTGCCTCCTGGAATGAGACCTGTATACTGTTTTAGACAGCGTTTAGTTGCATGATCATCAGTAAATTCAAGACGTCTGTAATCGTGCCAAAATTTAGAAAATCTTCCCGTGTTTTTGCAGGCTATTTTTAGATATAGTATCATTTGACGTCCATAACATTTTAAGAGACGGGCACAGCGAGCTCTGAAATGGCAATTTTGACTTGATGGGCACTTTAAACACAAAACAACAAGCTCTGTTACGCGCTTACAAGCTCTGTTTCGTATAGGCTGTTACGTATGCAGTTCACCCAGTTACCATTGGCGTGAATGGCAAATGAACAGTAAGCGAAGCGTCAGTAGCCTACAATATCCATTTGCTTCTCATGTACATAGTGGAAACCAGCCTAATATCATCCTTTAAGGGCATAAAGTATTTGATCGAAGGACAGTGAAACGGTGCAAAACAGTAACAATGACCGCTTGAACGTTCCTCTGAGCTGCTCGGTCCGATAGTAACTGAAGAACTCAGTTTGTAAGATGTAGCTCTGCAGGTTGGCCATACCCACAAGCAGAAACTTCTATTTCAGCAAGCTGCAAGGCTCAAAATCAGCAGGACGTGCAACAGGTTGTAAAGCTTGACCTTCGGCCATTGTGTGCCCGACTAGGAAAGCCGACTTTAATGTTACTTGTTGGGGAGCATACTCTTCAGCATTGGTGCCTTATACTCCACATGCTTACACGCTGGCTGGTGCTTTGGATCAAAGTTTGGGTTCTTGTCGTTCCTTTTTTTTTTTTTTTTTAAACTTGTTGGGCATGCTTTCCTCACACACCATTGCCTAACTCCTCTCTTTTTTTTTTGACTTGCTTAGTGTCCTAAAGATAATATGGGCGTTTCGCACATTTGTAAAGCTCCTGACCCTCAGCCTTTCCCTGACTACTGACTCAGTCTCTCCCTTCCCACGCTGTCATTGAAACGCATCTAAGCGTCAGCCCACATGTAAACTCCGACATGGGTTGGTAGCCTTGAAAATGCAGTACAGTCTTTGCACTGCTCTTTACATGTCAGACTTGGGGAAGCGGCACACGGGAGAACGGTTTGTGGGCTAGGTTTGGCTCCAGGTGCCCAATTTTGACCTATTATGAGATCGTCTGCTCACAGCTCTTAATCTTGGCAGCAGTTTGTCAGTGGCTGAATTCCTCATTTACAGGGTATGACCAGCATGTCCTGCCCCTCCCCTCCATTCTTTGACTTTCCACAGCACTTGTCTTTTTGGCTTTTTTGTTTTCTTTCCATTATTTCATTACTGTGTGCAATATAAAATGTGCCAATGGTGGCATTATTATGATGTATATCAATTAAAAGACATGGGTTAATATTTGAGAGCATGTGGCTGAATTCCACATTTTATTTTCCTGAGGTTTGAAAAGCCTTTATCTGCACTTCTAATGAAAAGGTCTGGGTTTAGAAGAGAAGAAAACAAGCTTAATGAGCAAACTTCACCCAACCTGGTCAAACTAACCTAGAGCAGTTAACTAGCACTTTTAGAGATCATCCATATGCTCCATGTAATCTTTCCATTTCTCTGAACGCGAGAAGGGAGGTGGAGCGGGAATGATGATGATTTATGATTGGTTGGTTATAAAAGTGGAACTTGTGTTTGGGCCTCAGGGCCAAGGCATTACACGTGTATTCGTGCTCCTCAATTGGTTTTTTAATCTATGGGAAAGCTTGGATGAAGGTGTCTGGTGGACTTGCTTGTCGTCAGTGGTTGATGTCAGTAGCACATCACTTTCCCAACTGGGGGGGAGTTCTGACCAATCTTTGTTTGAAAATTCTCTGAACAAGGAATGTCTAGTGCAATTTCTCTTTATTTTCCTTTTCTCTTCTGTTCCTTCCCTTTGCAAGAATGATTACTGAGCAACACGTTTGGTGGTGATGCGTCAAATATAATTTATGTACATTTTACAAATTTTAAAATAAAAGAAATGTTAATTTAACCACGTCACTAAAAAGAGTTTAATTTTCAACAAATACGTCTTGTGGTGTTTCTTTCTCCTCCCATACATGTTCTGATGGATCATACCAGATTACTGACTTCAGTGAAGTTTCCTGTGTGTAAAAACAAGTTGTTTTATTTTATATAGATATATTATTTTTTTCTTAAAATAATTTATCAAGTCTAGCCAGTCATATTACATTGTAACACGTGTGTCAAAATGTTATTTCAAACATTTATTTGGTTTCTGTTGAAGTTTTGACGCCTTGGTTGGTGCATTTAAACAAATGGTATAATATAAAGATATATTAAAATGGAAATGCTCACTTTGCTTAAATTTCTTGACTGGATGCGAGTGCTTCCTCAGCAAAGATAAGAATAATTTACATAATGCAGAGAGGATAATTTAGATATTTATTTAGGAACAAAATTGAAATGTAATATTTTCTGATTGAATTCAACTTTATTTAATATTTTATAATTTATTTCATATTTTTAATATATTTTAATAAGTTTAAAAACTTTTTATTATCAGCATCAAACTCCTGGGGGGGGGGGAGAAGCTCGAACTACTTGGCATATGCTTAAACTTAGGCTTGTTTTTGTTTTGTGGTTTTTTTTTTTTTTTTTTTTTAAATTATTTAACTAATTTTTTTAAAGAGATGACTGTTTTTCATGTCTCATTTTCCATTTTAAACTAAATATTGCTCAGGAAATTTTGCCATGAGTGAGGTTTAACCTTCCTTTTTGTCTCAGCATGTTAAAGGTATAGAGAACATTTTGAAGGAAAGAACCGTTTCAAGATCCTGAAAATAGTCCATTATTATTATAAATGGCACAATACCCCTTTTTTTTCCCCCAAAATACTGAGACCAATAACAAAGCCTTGAATATCAGTCGATGCTGATACCCATCCATTGTCTTCTTTAAAAACTACAAAAAAATTTTTAAATGTTCATTTATTTTAATGAAGGCACTTCCCAGTTCTTCCATACAATACTTACGTTGTAAATATAATAAAGTATAAATATAAGTCAAGATAAAAAAGTCGTCTCTTTTTATATGTAAGCATTTTCCAGTTTCAAAAATAAATTTTTCCAAATCCAGTTCCAAAGTTTGCCTTTTGTTATAGGATCTGATCTAGCATTTATTATTATTATTATTATTATTATTATTATTATTGTAAAATCTTTAAGGCCAGTGAACTGAAATTTGACAAGGACAAATTTATTTTCGAAGTATTTCCAGTGCACTCTCCTATATCAAAATGTTTCAAATGTTTAGTTGTCCTGTGGTTTTGAAGGATTTATAGTTGATGATGAAGTGCTCTGCTACGACCAGGGTTTTCCTCCCACATCTCTGAATTCTGTGTCATTTGTCATTAAAAAATCTACCTACCGATTATTATTTATTTATTTACTTACTTACTTACTTTACTCAAGTCTTACTGGCTTAAGTGATTTTAAGCGTATTTTAAGGATACAGGATCATAAATGTCCTTTTGAAATGTTTACTTCATGTGAATTGGCTTCCAAACAAAAATAAGAAACAACAATTCATGTATGTTTAACAGTTATTCCACGAAATCGAGTCGTATATGGCTTATAGCCGACTCAGTGCTACGCGCCTCGTCGACTATAAGCCATGTACGACTCGATTTCGTGGAATAACTGTTTTATTCTATCCGCATTCACTGGATTTTGAGAAATTGAGTTTTTTTGCAAATTCGATAAATGACTTTATACAAAACGTCCGACAAAATCATTTCCGCTTAGACAGACTTCTTAACCTATTGATGGCTGCATGAATTGACTTTTAGTGTTTTGTTTTTTTGTGTAGAAAAGTGTCATCTTGCTGTCGTGCCAAGGTATATAATAGCTTTAGATATTTATTTAAATTAAAATTTAATTTTAATTTTATTTCAGTGATTTTTTTTTTTTGCCCAAACTTCTTTGAGCTTTTGAACCAGTCTAAAAATATTCAACAAGTTTTAATTCTTAAAGATGAAGAATGTAAACAAGCTGGTGGAATGACAGAAGTAATTTGTGAAAAATGCGATAATTCTTGAAAAATAAGAGAAACGTTCTTACCATCAAATACTTTTTTTTTTTCTTTTTTGGGGTTTTGTTTTCGAGTAGTTTTTATTTCATCCTCAGTTGGTTCAGCAATGCATGCCACCATTTTGTTTTTCTCTACTCATGGTATATGAGCTGATATCCTAGTAGTAGAGTAGCTAATCAGAGCACGCGATTGCTCATATCCAGTGAATGTGGACAGAATCTGATCTAATATTCTGTACATTTTCTTTACAAGCGTTTTAATCATCTGTGGCTCATTTACTTTTGAAAAGTAATTGCAGTTGTGGTGTAATTTTTACTTTTTGTTAATGTATTAAAACGTCTCGGAATTACGAACTTTAGTTACACAAAATGTTTTCTTTATTATTAAAAGAAAACAAGGTGATAAGAAAATTTGGTTTATATTTGTGCTCTTTCTGCTGCTGTATGAATAACATGCCCTGCTTGCTTCTAAGTCACATGATGAGAATGACAGGCATTTAATGAATGGGTCTCAGTCACATGTTTATATTACTCGGTTCTCCAGCAAGTCCGTCCACCAGCTGGGAGTTTCGTTATACCGAAAAGACTTGCAGTGTCTTGTTGTGTCGTATTTTATTAAAGTGTCTGTGGTGGTATCAGTGCCGTGGGGTTGCCACACCATAATGAGAATAAACCAAATACTGAAACCGAAGCTGTGTGACATCAAATCAATGAACCAAATCAAGATTGTTTCTTCAGTAGTGTTGAAGTAGACCATCTAGTGGACAACAGCTATTCCTGCTGCTGTTGTTTTTTTTTTCTTTCAAGGTCAGCATTACAGCAGATCCAAAGTTCTTCTGACTCCTTTATCTTATAATGAAACATCTCTGTCCTGATGGGAGTGGTCTCTTCCAGGATGACTCCGCCCCACTGACAGGGCAGGAGGGCTCACGGAATGGTTGGATGAAGATGATGGAAATTATATGCCGTGGCCTTCGCCGTCACCAGATCTCAACCCAGCTGAAGATCCATGGGAGATGTTTGACACTGATTTGATGACTCCACCTTCGTCAAAACACCAATATATACACTTACTACCCACTTTATTAGGAACACTATACTAATACTGGGTAGGGCCCTTGTTTTGTTCCAGAGCAGCGCAGAAGTATTCCTTTGAGTTTCTGCGCCATGTTGACATGAATGCATCACATTGCTCCAGATTTGTCAGCTGTCGGAATCTTCCATTCTACCAATAAATATCCCAAAGGTGGTGTTTAGATCTCGATTCTAGATCTAATGTTCATTAGATTTAGCTCTGGTGACTGGGGAGGCCATCAAAGTACTCTGAACTCACTGTTTATAGAACCAGTTTAAGACGACTTCTGAAATGATGCTTTGTGCAATGGTGCGTTATCATACTGGATGTAGCCAGTATAAGGTGTGATAGTTGATGCCATAAATGAATGCATGTGGTCAGCAAAAACACTCATAGTATGTTGCATTCAAGTAATGCTGGATTGGTCCAGTATTAAGGGGCTCATGTGTGCCAAGAAAGCATTCCCCACACCACTACACCACCACCACCAGTCTGAACTGGTGAACCTCATGCAGTCTTCTGCTCTTGTAGCCCACTTACCTTAGGGTTTAGCGTGTTATGTATTTGTTGATGCCTTTCTGCTCAGCACAGTTGTAAAGAGTTATCATCCGAGTTCTTGGAGCCTTCCAGTCAGCTTGAACTGGTCTTTACTTTTACACACCTTTTACTCCAATGGCTATTATTTTTATTAACCGTCCATGTGTGAAGTGATCTGACTGTTCTGCTGTTCTACAGGTAGGTTACTGCATTAGATTTTTCCTGTAAATATGAATTCGACCAACATTTTTAGACACAGGTAGATCCTTTAATTAATTAATTAATTAATTAATTAGCTTTATTATGCATTTGCAAAATAATTTTTGGAAAGTGGAAATGGTACAATAGTCTGAAAAAAGGAACTGCATGAATACACTTCACCAGCAGATGGAGCTGTTGCTTAAAAATAAAATGGTCAGGGTGCATCCTTGGAAAAATGGTACTGAACTGGACCTTTTATTGTTGCTTCGGTGGTACCTTTATCAGACCTCAATCACCTTTTAGAGTAAAGCCTTAACTGCATCACTCGATGCCCTTTTCTAGGAAACAAAAGGGATGGATACTAAAGGTATCAAAGGTGTAGCACTGAGGGTACAACCTCAACAATAAGGAACAGTCCAGTAATGGAACCATTATCCTGATTTCTGTTGCTCTTGAGACGTTTAAGAACAACTCTTGTTGACCAAAATCTAAAGATTACTGAGATCTAATCTTAAACAAACAAACAAACGAAGTAATAGCAGCATGTCTCTAGCTTATCTTTATAAAATTTAATCCCTAATCCTAAACAGAATCAAATAAACAAGCAAATAAAATTTCGTTGCAGACTCTAATTAATAGCTTGGCTTTTTTAAAAAAAAAATACCCCCACTTTTTTAATTCAAGATGTATAATTTTTCCACTTCCTAAATCAGCTGCATCATGCAACAGCCTTAAATTATTAATATTTACATTTTTAAATATCAAGAATATTTGTATACTTTGTTAAAAATATTTTCTCTAGTTTTGTTTTAGTCAAATATTTTAGACCTTATTTTTTTAATAAACATATTTGAAGATTTCTTTTGCATATATTATATTTCTTTATTTTGTTGTTTTATTGATCTGTCCTATTTTATTCAGGATATTCCTACACACAGATAATCCATTTACTTTGAAATGTAAATGATACTCAGGAGGGGGGAAAAACAATAATCAAAATTCATTAGAACATGCTATTTGAAGTTTTATGAAGTACAAATAATGAAATAAGGCTCAAAACTGGATATACATTTATGCATGAAAGAATTAAAAAGAGAAGAAATATATGGGCATCTGGGGCTCTAGATTAAGCAAATACAATATTAAAGTTAAATTCAGTTCAATAAAAAAGCAAAATTATATAAAACTTGTATAACTTTTTCTAGGAAATTCTGTCATTATTTGGAAAAGTAGAAAACTGATCTTCAGTGCCCCCTGCTGTTTGATTTTGGAAACGCACCCTGGTCAGACAAGTTCAACAACTCTTGTTCTGAGTTGATCTTTAATTGTCTAGATTAAATCATGTATCTGCTTGTCTGTGATTTTTAAAAAGCAGAAAATACTTAAATAATTAAAGATGCATGTAAAATAATTTCAGAAGTCAGTGTATATATACATTCTAGTTGACTGTCATTCACTCTTCCTGTGTCACTTTCTCACTAATCCAGCTTTATTCAGCAGGATGCTGCAACTTTGTTTAGTGCACCAGCAACCTGCCCTGACTTTCTGCTTTCTAATGAACTGCACAAGGCAGAGAGGAAATGTGTGTTTATGCATTTTTTGAGAAAGCAGAAGCGTGGGTGGGAGAGAGAGAGAGAGAGAGTATGGAATGTTGTGATGTCACTAGCTAAGTCATACACAAAGGCAAGGAGGACAGCAGCACTCATTCTCCCAATCTGTATTGCCTGCTGTACAGCGTCCGCACCCAACTGTGAGTATTGTAGTCTTTCTCCAAGACTGTAGTCTTTCTTCTTCCACTCATCTTTCCCACACTGATTTTTGCTTTCTATCTCTTCTCCCATCACCCTTCTAGTTTCTGCACTCAAACTGCCTGACAGTCCTCTTTTGTCTATCTTTCTCCATCTATCTTACTCCTTCTTCTCTTGTAAATGTTTGTTCTTAAGGGACATCTGAAAGAAACGCATGCTCTTCTCTTTGTAGTCACAGCTCTTGAAGTTCAATTTCAGCCACAAAAAAAAAAGAGGCTAAAATAGCACTCAAGTAAGAGGGTGGGGGATTTTTTTGAGGAATCTCCTCCCATTGAGGCAAAAGAAACAGCATGTTTGACGACACTCCGGAGTCTCACACTGCTTTAGAGAAAAGGAATCTGGAATCTGGCAGGGCAAATTAACAACGACGGCGAGAAAGAGAGTGAAAAAGGTAAAGTTAGGACTGTAGTTACACAAGAAAATCTGACTTGATCCAAAGCTATAAACTGACAATGTAAGCGAGCAAACGGAGCTATAAAATCACCAGAGTGAAGGCAGATTGTTTCCAGATGTTGTAACTTGTCATTTTTTTTTTTTACCCCCACAGCCTGTCCAGCTGCTGGCTGCTGCTCAGTGATGAAAGTGTGTGTGTGGTGAGCGAGCAAACGAGCAGCAGGGCTCAGGAGCAGGGCCGGCACTCAGGCGCAGACTCCAACGCACTTTTTACATCTAAAGGATTGGACATACACATATATACACACACACACACGCAGCCATGTTGCAGCAGATCCTGAAGGAAATGTACATTGACCCAGATGTCTTGAATGCTCTGAACGAAGAGCAGAAGAAGACATTGTTCCTGAAGATGCGACAGGAGCAGGTCCGGCGCTGGAAGGAACGTGAGGAGAAGATGGAGCGGGAAGAACCACGCAAACCCAAACTGAGGCCAGGTACGCCATCTTCACCTCGCACACGTTTTTATATATTATACACACACATAATCTATCCAGAGTCAATCCACAAAATGGATGCATATTATAGGTATTCTCATTTAAAATGTACAGGAATGCAGCGACCGATGATTCATCCTGTACTCAACCAATTTGTGTCCAATCAAATGCTTTCGAACACATTTGTCCCACCCTGTGACCAAAATGCTCTCCATTCGTGGCAAAATGCAATCAGACATGGTGTGTTTGTGTAGATGTACGCTTATTTCACTTCCTGCATGTCATTCTCCTTCCAAACAACCCCTTGTGTGTTGAAAAGATGATTGTGTGTGTCTGTACTCATTCCTGATGAACTAACTGTGACACACAAATATATACCGGCCACTTTAATAGGAACTTGTTCTAAAGTCTAAGAATTCCTGTTCTTGGCTGCAGGAGTGGAACCCAATGTGGTCTTCTGCTGTTGCATGCTGAGATGCTTTTCTGCTCACCACGGGTGCACAGAGTGATTATATGGGTTACTATAATCCTTCCTTGAACCAATCTGACCTCTCATCATCAAATCGTTTCCACCCACAGAACTGTCGCTCACTCAGTCACTCAGTATTTTTTGGGTTTTTTTGCACCGTTCTATCTGTGTAAACTCTAGAGACTGTTATGTGTGAAAACCCCAGGAGACACCCCAGCAGTTTCTGAAATACTCATCCATCTGACTCAAACCAACACCCATGCCACAGTAAAAGTTACACTTTGAGATCACAATTTTTCCCATCCTGATGTTTGAATGACGTGAACATTAACTGAAGCTCTTGATTTGTATCTATGATTCTATGCACTGTGCTGCTGTCAAGGGATCGGCTGATTCAAAAACAGCAGATGGATGGGTGTTCCTAATAAAGTGGCCGATATACACGTTAACTAACAGCTAGCGTGTGTATGAAACATTGAGTGAGTGAGCATTGGGATCCAAAAGCTTGGTGGCTGGGCATCTTCGCTTTAGGATACGATAAATGACAAGGACACAGTGGACCAATGGGCAGTCAGGAATCCTACACAGATCAATTTTAAACTTGTGGCCTCTTATTTAGCTGTTTTTTTTTTAAGCCAAGTATCAGAAAAGTCTGTCTTTTGGTTAAAGATATGGAGTATGTCGTGTCAAGCCCTTTGACACGTCCTGTCCCTGTTTACCTGACTTCCAAAGGAAACATGTCAACATTTCAGAATCAAATTAAAGCTCCTATACTATTTCATGGCTGCTTTAAGCTGGGGTCTTTAACAAACCGATCTGTAAGCCACATGTCCGTAATCATGCAATGAATCCAAATATACAATAAAGCATAAGCAATATGACTGTCAAGTTCATCCATCCATCATCCGTAGCCGCTTATCCCGTGCAGGGTCACGGGTGAGCTGGAACCTATCCCAGCTGACTGTGGGCGAGAGGTGGGGTACACCCTGGACAAGTTGCCAGGCTGATACATAAAGACAAACAACCACTTACATTCACACCGACGGTCCATTTAGAGCCACCCGTTAACCTAACCTGCATGTGTTTGGACTATGGGGGAAACCGGAGCACCCGGAGGAAACCCACGGGGAGAACGTGCAAACTCCACACAGAAAGGCCCTCGCAAGCCGCTGGGCTCGAACCCAGGACCTTCTTGCTGTGAGGCGACAGTGCTAACCACTACACCATCATGCCACCTGTCTGTTAAGTTAACAAGCCATAACGACCGTAAACATCTCGGGGTTTCATTTCATTAAGTTTCAGATCTTGTTAAAGCCATGTCCTTCTCCCCTAATTCAGTTCAGTAGCTGGTGGAAAAAAAATTCAAACTGGCACTTTCAGTTCTCTAAAGCTAGAAGAAATAAAATGGGCTATCTTGATGATAAAATTTTATACATGCATCACTACATGTACAATAATTTTATTTATATATACACAGTGCTGTGCAAAAGTCTTGGCACCCTTTTTTCCCATACATGCTTTGCTATAAATTTCTATTTTATGACTTCTACGTTATCGAGTCAGTACAAAAACATTTTAGAGTTCCAAACATTCTTTTTTTTTTTCCAGCACAAAATTAAATCTTACAGGAAAAAATGTCTGTATCAAAGCAGCATGTTACATAAGAGAGCACTTTTCAAATTAAAAAAAAAAAAAACATGATGAAGGCGACTGGGTTTTGCTTCAAAATTAAGAAGCAAGTGTGACAAAGTGTCCAGAAGTACTGTGGCTGGTTCTGGAAGATGCTCAGTAAAACCTACAGCTCACTTCCTTATCAAACTGCACTCATTGTAACTGAAACTACCATTTTTTATTTTTTAAAGCAAAGGGTCGTCTTACACCAAATTTTGACTTTGTTTCATTTATTATGGTTGACTGTTTATGGTATTTTTTTTTATTTTAAATAATGTTGAAACATTAAATTTCATTATTTTTTTAAAGCCATTTTGGTCTACAGTATTTCTTTACATGTGCCTAAGACTTTTGCATAGTACTCTCTGTGTGTGTGTGTGTGTGTGTGTGTGTGTGTGTGTGTGTGAGAGATATATCTACTAGGATATCAGCTCACATACTGTGAGTAGAGAAAAACAAAATGACGGCTTTGTTATCTAGTATTTAAAATAAACAAATGGCTAAAATAATTTTATCCCCCCCCTCCCATATCTCCTGTTCCACACTCCAGCCCAGTCAGTGGTGGTAATGAACCTTTAAGTTGGTTTACCAACCACAAAAAACCCTAAAGAAGAAAAACAAAATGGTGACGCGTTGCTGAACCAACCGAGGACAAAATAAAAACTCTACTCAAATACAACCCCCCCCCCAAAAAAAAACAAAAAAAGCAACAAAATATTGAATAAAAGTATTTGATGGTAAGACCATATATATAATACAACCCCGATTCCAAAAAAGTTGGGACAAAGTACAAATTGTAAATAAAAACGGAATGCAATAATTTACAAATATCAAAAACTGATATTGTATTCACAATAGAACATAGACAACATATCAAATGTCGAAAGTGAGACATTTTGAAATTTCATGCCAAATATTGGCTCATTTGAAATTTCATGACAGCAACACATCTCAAAAAAGTTGGGACAGGGGCAATAAGAGGCTGGAAAAGTTAAAGGTACAAAAAAGGAACAGCTGGAGGACCAAATTGCAACCCATTAGGTCAATTGGCAAAGGTCATTAACATGACTGGGTGTAAAAAGAGCATCTTGGAGTGGCAGCGGCTCTCAGAAGTAAAGATGGGAAGAGGATCACCAATCCCCCTAATTCTGCGCCGACAAATAGTGGAGCAATATCAGAAAGGAGTTCGACAGTGTAAAATTGCAAAGAGTTTGAACATATCATCATCTACAGTGCATAATATCATCAAAAGATTCAGAGAATCTGGAAGAATCTCTGTGCGTAAGGGTCAAGGCCGGAAAACCATACTGGGTGCCCGTGATCTTCGGGCCCTTAGATGGCACTGCATCACATACAGGCATGCTTCTGTATTGGAAATCACAAAATGGGCTCAGGAATATTTCCAGAGAACATTATCTGTGAACACAATTCATCGTGCCATCTGCCGTTGCCAGCTAAAAAACTATAGTTCAAAGAAGAAGCCGTATCTAAACATGATCCAGAAGCGCAGACGTCTTCTCTGGGCCAAGGCTCATTTAAAATGGACTGTGGCAAAGTGGAAAATTGTTCTGTGGTCAGACGAATCAAAATTTGAAGTTCTTTATGGAAATCAGGGACGCCGTGTCATTCGGACTAAAGAGGAGAAGGACGACCCAAGTTGTTATCAGCGCTCAGTTCAGAAGCCTGCATCTCTGATGGTGTGGGGTTGCATTAGTGTGTGTGGCATGGGCAGCTTACACATCTGGAAAAACACCATCAATGCTGAAAGGTATATCCAGGTTCTAGAGCAACATATGCTCCCATCCAGACGATGTCTCTTTCAGGGAAGACCTTGCATTTTCCAACATGACAATGCCAAACCACATACTGCATCAATTCAGCATCATGGCTGCGTAGAAGAAGGGTCCGGGTACTGAACTGGCCAGCCTGCAGTCCAGATCTTTCACCCATAGAAAACAATTTGCGCATCATAAAACGGAAGATACGACAAAAAAGACCTAAGACAGTTGAGCAACTAGAATCCTACATTAGACAAGAATGGGTTAACATTCCTATCCCTAAACTTGAGCAACTTGTCTCCTCAGTCCCCAGACGTTTACAGACTGTTGTAAAGAGAAAAGGGGATGTCTCACGGTGGTAAACATGGCCTTGTCCCAACTTTTTTGAAATGTGTTGTTGTTGTGAAATTTAAAATCGCCTAACTTTTCTCTTTAAATGATGCATTTTCTCAGTTTAAACATTTGATATGCCATCTATGGTATGTTCTATCCTGAATAAAATATGGAATTTTGAAACTTCCACATCATTGCATTCCGTTTTTATTATTTACAATTTGTACTTTGTCCCAACTTTATCGAATTTGCAAAAAAATAAAAATGTTTTCTCAAAATCCAGTGAATGTGAATAGAATAACAGTTATTCCACTCAATCTCTCATCATACATGGCTTACGTATAGCCAACTCAATGCTACGCGCCTCGTCAGCTATCAGCTCATGTACAATGAGGATTTTCGTGGAATAACTTGTATATAATGAGAGAGAGAGAGAGAGTGACAACTCCTACCAAATGTTCTAATTAGACTGAGAAACTTTTGCCAAGATATTACACACGCCCAAACTTTCTCGTCACAACACGCCTTAAGAACGTCACTGTCTGAATGATAGTCAGTACATACAAATATAACCTTTACTGTACTGGTCTGCTCATCTTTTCAAGCCTGTCAGGGCTAAATATGGTATGATTCAGAGATGAAATGTTCAGCTGATCATGTGGTAGATACATCCTGTGTTTTTGGCAATGAGTAGCAATGAAAGTTCACCAGAAGCATCTCAGCAGAGAAACCACAGAAAGGAGTGAAAGGTGTTTTCAACCTAGAAACAGGTTTATACATGCTATGATTTCTGGGTGAGAAGGTATGAGAAAAGAACACAAGGGCGAAAAACGTATAGGTTTCAGACTTTTATCTTGGGATTGACATAACTGACTTTCCTGTTGCAGTTTAGATTTCTGCCCTTGTCTAAGATTTTATCAAACAAAGTTTATCCAAGTCAAATTAGGTAGCAAGTCACATTAGTTAGTCCAGTAACAAGTGGGTAAGGCCAAAGGGGGGGATAAAAAGGTTAGTCGACCAAGGACATATTAACAACTCTGTATAAATGTGTTACTTTATCTGCATTTCTCTAAGAACTACGTTCTGAAGATACTAATGAAGATATATAAAGTATAGTCAGTATGTACCATACACGAGTAATATTCACATATTACTTTAAAAAAATTGCATACACTATCCTGCAAAAAAAAAAAAAAATCCAAATTACGGTTTTACCATACAGTGTCATTCACCCCTCTTGAACTTTTCCCCATTTTTTAGCGTTACAACCTGAAACTGAAATGAATTTCATTTGCATTATATATGGCATGGTGCAGGGCGGCACGGTGGTGTAGTGGTTAGCACTGTCACCTCACAGTAAGAAGGTTCTGGGTTCAGGCCCAGTGGCCAACAGGGGCCTTTCTTTTCTGTGCAGAGTTTGCATGTTCTCCCCGTGTCTGCGTAGGTTTTCTCCGGGTGCTCCAGTTTCCCCCACAGTCCAAAAACATGCAGGTTAGGCTAACTGGTGGCTCTAAATTGACCGTAGGTGTGAATGCAAGTGTGAATGGTTGTTTGGTCCGGTAACTTGTCCAGGGTGTACCCTACCTCTCACCCGTAGTCAGCTGGGATGGGCTCCAGCTTGTCTGAGACCCTGCACCAGATAAGTGGTTATGGGTGATGGATGGATGGCATGGAACTAACTGAGAAATGGTTTTGGGTTTATACAGTATATCAGATGTGGGTTTTTTAAAAAAATTTTATTTTTTGAGCTTGCTGGGTCTTGAGTGGCGCAATAGAAAAGCAATCGCCCTATTGAAACTCGATTGCAAGTTTGAATCTTGACAATTTGATACCCATTCACGTCCAGGAGTACTACAAGCAGCACTAGGTAATCCCAGGTGTCTTTGAGCTCATGTATGTGGAAGAGGGTAGACAGCACTTTGGTTTGAGTGTGTGATGCCATATGAGCTGATTTAAAAAAAAAAACGCGTGCGCACACACGTCGGCTGGCTTCACTGGTTGATTTTGGAGAAGAAATATGTTCATCCTTCATTTTTACTGGTTGGTAGTAGTCATATTGGAAGAGCAAATTGGGAATTGGCCGCTGACTAACTTGGGGAGAAATTGCTTGCTAATGAAGATTAGCACATTTTGTCAGTAGTTGACTTTATGATCCTGAGTTTATTGCTATAATTTTTTTTTCATACAAATAAAAACCTCACTCTAATTTCCCATCCTTCAATCCAATTACAATCCAAAAGACAATTTTGATTCAGACCACGGATTCAAAATTCATTTGGAGGCGCAGATTAAGATGTTTATTGGTCAGCTGTATGTTTGACACCTCCGTAAGCCATATTGAAGACATCCATGAAAAGAGAGAGCTGTTGAAAACAGGAGGCACAAGGCCTAAGCATGTTAAAGATCCAAGTGTAATGAATCTGACTGACCACAGATTAGCAAACCTTAAATTGGAGCATATTAAGTATTTTAAGCTTCAAGTATACAAGTTCACAAGACTGCTTTGACACTAGAAGAATTGTTCCAGTCAGCATTTTCATGAAAGAAGCGTGGGCTTTTTGAGAGAACTTGCAATAAAGGGTATGACTCAGGGGAGTGCAGGCTGCCTCAGCAGCGGAACTCATCATGAGAAGTTCAAACAGGAGCGTTCTGATAACTATAGGTCACGTGTAGGCTGGCAGTGCATCAACTTGTGCGTCGGTCCAACCTTTTCTCGGCCACACCAAAGACAAAGCTGTTATTATCAAGTGCCTTTCAGGGCTCACTGGCGAACAGAGAGGCCTCTTTCTTCTTCAGACATACGCAGCTGTTCCTCAGCTGTTTCTCTACACCACGTTGATACAATATCCTCAAACACAGTGGACAATACCGCAGCAGACTCTTAAACTAGATTCTATTCTCTGTGTTCAGAAAAAAACCCAACTCTGTTCATGCTATACGACTTGAGGAATATCAATTTCTGCTTGTGTCTGCTGTCCTGAGCGAGGGTTTGGTGGTTGCTTTAGTTTTAAAAGCAAGACAGGAAATATCTGGCAAGCCATGTTCCATTCCCACAAACAATTAACTGCCAACAAAGCAGGAAGTCTACAGGAAGTGCTAGTGCTCAGAACAGACAGCAGAGAAAGGGGGTTGACGAGAGAAAGCAAGAGAGTGAATAAAGATTTGAAAGTCAACAGCGGTGAATCTTGTGTAATCTGTACAACTAAATGAGTGTCTAGGGATGTGTGTGTATATCTCCGGAAATGGCTGGTAATAATAAGTCAGACTGGGGGAGTTCAAATATTTAGTTTTATAATGAAGAAGTGTGACAAGATTGTAGGGTTTGAGTTACTGAGAACCAGGAAGTCTGTAAGCAAAAGTGGCTTAGAGACAGCACAACATTTTACACCTGGTACAATCTGACACGATAGAACACGTAATTTTTCAAATTATGTTTTATACACCATAAATCTGTTCTCTATCTCTTATTTTGTATGTAAAGAATAAAAGAAAACAGGGCTTGCTGTTATTTAACAATTATTTGCTGAAGGCAAAGTGAAATATCGGGAATTATTATACATACAGGACGCTTTTTCAATGGAATAAAAACGTGTTCTATTCCCTCCTAGCAGGTTTCATTCATTTAGTTTGATAGCATGCAATATTGTTAGCATATCGCGTATCCTACGTGTATTACATCACTCTACCCAATGGAGAATGAGCGTTGAATATGGTTTACGATATTGCATGGTTGTCAAGACAACATGATGGCACACGTCAGAGCTCATGCGAATATCCGATGACAACTTTTCTGCTCCGCATGAACAAGCATTTCTTTGTCCACCAGGAAGGGGAAAAAATGAGGCTAATCCAGTGCTACTGCAAGGATTAGCTATGCTATAATTGAGCACTAAATAAATAAACTGAAAACTTAAATTGAAGACGCGCTGAACACCTGAAAGGCTACCAAAACTTCATTAGATATTCTTCACGCATATTTACAAGAGAAAAACATACCAATGGACATTGAAAAACTGGAAAAGGGACACGTCAGAGACATAAAACTTCCATGTTAGTGACCAACTGTAACAATTTGTAAGCAAATATGGCTGCCACATTTGGGTTCAGTAAATACGGAAGATTTACAGGGAATTTTGGCTGCCAGGTCGCGCCATTGTATATAGTTGTCTATGCTCATTTTAAAAGTAACGAAGTAAATTACATAGGGAATTGAATACTGAAGTATGAATGAAAAATACAGTGGTGAGCGTATATGGAAGAGGAGTCTGGAGACAGAAACCCTAGTTTCTCGGTCGTTAGCCTGTGCTACTAGCTCTCGATAGCACTGGCTTGACTGCACTAGCATTGGCCTTCACTGACACTACTGCTGAACGCTACACCGGCTGGAAGGTAACTGGACTGCCACACTAACAACACCGAGTCGCGGGTAAGCTAGCATTGGCCTTCAAGAATGCTGATCTGAAGTGAGTGTGTAGGAATAATAATAATAATAATAATAATAATAATATTGGCTGGCTTTTTTGTGGTATCAGATGTATTTCATTCAGTTACTCGTCTTTGACTCGTTCAAGATCGTGCTAGCTGAATGGAATATATCTGATGGACCACGAAAAAAAAAGCCAGCCAATATTATTTAAATAAGATCCAAGATGAAGTTGAGGTTATTATTCACTGATATCACTGGTCAACAATTTTTCAGAACTGCTTCAGAGATTAAATTGGCTGTTTGTTATGAAATTTGGTGTGTTGAATTCAAATATAACAAAACAGCTGACTGGCTACGGCTTCCAAGATATTTCAGATTTTACATTTTATACTTATGTGCATTGTGTAGATAGTAACATTTTAAGTATAAATTGTAAAGCTAGGTCTCATGTGTTTATGGTTTGGTTTACATGACATTTCGCCTGTTCTCTTTACGTAACACTAGAAAATCAGCAAAAAGTTTATAGAAATAAAATGGATTATGAACCAAATGGCAAAAAACAATTATGTATAAGTACTGAATAGGTTTAGTCCTTATTCAGTGTGTACTCAGTGCTTTTTGGCAGCTTGTCTCTTGTATTCATGAAACGGAGCATCTCTTGTCAAGCAAAGACTTGATCTTGAGCGCATAACACTGTATGATTTTTTTTTTTGAACTGATATAGGGCAATTTGTTCAGCAGAGTGATGTAAGTTGACTTATGATTGCATCATCAGTGACTTCTAGGAATAACACAATATCATGCATGATGCAATACCAACGTCATTCATTGTTTTGGCAGAAAAGTAAGTACTATCCAAACCCAATCATAGATTTATTCACAGAGCCAATCTTGAAAACTCGAGCCAATGAACAATTTTAAGTTTCATTTTCGGTCTCAGTGACCCAGAATTAGTAAAGTTTGACGATATTTATTTCGGAAGCCTTTTGGCTGTAGACCAGTGTATTCACTGAGCCTGAGGCAGATAATTGTTTTAATATAAATGCACAGGTGATTATTTAAAAAAATCATATTAAAAACTAGAAAAGCACTGAGTGCAAACCTCCGCCAAGAATCCTTTAAAAAATTCCAGGATCCAGAAGGTGATCCGGATCACCGCCAAAATTTAATGGATTGTTACTTGTGCCCAGTCACACCTTTTGAAAAAAATTTCAGAGCAATCCGTTCATAACTTTTTCCGTAATGTTGCTAACAGACAAACCAACAAACAAACCAACGCTACCAAAAACATAACCTCCTTGGCGGAGGTAATAATTTATTTCAAATTTCAAAAGCAGCATGCAAATGTACTAATGGTGCGGCGCAGACTTGTCACTTATCTATGCAGAGTCACATAAAATACTTTTTGTTTTGAAATCGATAAAATAAATCACAATTCCACCTTACCTTTGAATAGTTTTAGACCAAACTTCATAGCATCTTTAGTGCTTTTAGGAACAGCATTTTTGTTCATAAGTTGTAATTCTTCCTCCCTTACGGTGACAAAGCACTTGGCCGCCATTTTGCTGAGGCACTCAAGGTGATTATCGAGAAATACTCTGAATTTCCTTACCAATCAGCATGTGCGACTTATACTAATATAAAATGATCAATAACAGTATGACGTGAGGGGCGGCACGGTGGTGTAGTGGTTAGCGCTGTCGCCTCACAGCAAGAAGGTCCTGGGTTCGAGCCCCGGGGCCGGCGAGGGCCTTTCTGTGCGGAGTTTGCATGTTCTCCCCGTGTCCGCGTGGGTTTCCTCTGGGTGCTCCGGTTTCCCCCACAGTCCAAAGACATGCAGGTTAGGTTAACTGGTGACTCTAAATTGAGCGTAGGTGTGAATGTGAGTGTGAATGGTTGTCTGTGTCTATGTGTCAGCCCTGTGATGACCTGGCGACTTGTCTAGGGTGTGCCCTGCCTTTCGCCCATAGTCAGCTGGGATAGGCTCCAGCTTGCCTGCGACCCTGTAGAAGGATAAAGCGGCTAGAGATAATGAGATGAGAATGAGATGAGTATGACGTGACATGACGGTGACACAAAGCAGATTTATTTTCCAATACAGCACGTCCTGAAGTGTTTTATTTCTTTCATTCTACAGCAATTTCCCCTAAACTACAATTATTTATTTGTTAAAGAACAGCACATCATCCATATTATACGTGTACAGTTATGGCTAATGTTCTGGAAGAATAAAACAAGTTAGTTCCTGTTTTCTAATTTGCAGCTTGTCATGATGCCAAGAAAGCACAAACCCCTCCATCCTGATGTTCCAGGTTTACCCCTGATTGTTAAAAGCTCTCACACTGGAGACTCCTTCCAAAATGATTTCTCCTCACAGAAAACGTCACTATATACAGTATGTAAGTTGTGACTGTAGAAATAACAGATTAATATAAAACCTGCAGCCAGAAACACTACCAAACCTGCTATTATTGAAAATTAACCTTTTGATCAATCAGAATCAGGTGTTCAATAGAGCTATGGGGAGAATGTATAGTAATTTACATCATTTAAAAACGGACAATAAACATATCTTACTATAAGCCATTTTATTCACTTAAACTATCTAACATTCTGAACTGTTTTATTACAAATATTAAGAAATTAACCATTCTTAGGATTTTTTTTAAACATCTGGATGAATTATTTCCAAGAGACACAACTACAGTAACTGTCTGTAAGCCCTAATTCCTAATACTGTTTTTAACTAAACATTTTAAACTCAACCATCATTACTTATGAAAAAGATTTTATAAAAAGAAACCTTCATCACAACCGATCCTAAATTGCTCTCTTTAAAAAAAAAAAAGGAGTAGCTGGTCATTATGCTAAATATACTGTAAATTTAAGATCTATTTATGCTGTGTATTTTTAGGAGTATATTTTCATATGACAAAATATCAGTGAAGGTATAGGTGCTATAATGAGGCAGTGTCTCAACTGTAAAAAGAAACCACCTTAAAAAAACGGAGCTAGTTTAGAAGAAAAGGAAAAACATAATTGCTAAATGTTTGTTAGCACTGACTAACCGTTGGGCCCTTCTGAATTCGGAGTCCTGCGACCTCAACGCCCACAAGGGGGTGATTCCTGGAATCACTGGTGGAAGGGTGAACACAAGCTGAAAGCCAGGAGGTCCAAATGCTCTGGCAAGTCCTGTGGCCAACGCAGACACGTACTCCCATCCTCCTGGGAACCATCATTGGAGGTGCAGCCTCCTGTCAGCCCTGGTCGTCCTGCTCCCTTGCTTTCCACCTGGATCCCTGGTGTGGATGAGGACTGTGCACCCTCATAACCACTGTCAACAACAAATCCTTTGCGCAGGCTGTGTCCTGTAAGGAACAGTTGGGGTGACATGGTGGTGCAGTGGTTAGTGCTGTTGCCTCACAGCAAGCAGGTTCTGGGTTCAAACTACTGGTCAACTAGGGCCTGTCTGTGTGGTGTTTGCATGCTCTCCCCATGCCTGTGTGGGTTTCCTCTGGGTGCTGTGGTTTCCCCCCATAGTCCAAAGACGTGAATTAGGCCAACTGGCTACTCTAAATTGCCTGTAGATATGCGTGTGTGTGAATGGCTGTCTATCTCTCTGTGTTAGTCCATGATAGATTAGTGACCTATCCAGGGCCTATCCCCGCCTCTCACCCAATGTCACCCAACTTAATCACTTAAGTCAAAGTACAGATCCCACTGATCAAGTGTTACTCCGATACAAGTGAAAGTTGTACAGTCAAATTTTTACTTAAGTACTGAAGTATTTGCTTTTAAAAATACTTAAGTATTAAAAGTACATTTTCTGTCAGCGCGTCGTTGTATTATTGCACCAACACTTACAAAACCTAATGCTGTTACCAAAGACAAAAATGTGAATTCACAAAATGAACGCATGCTGTGACATCATGGTGGTTTAACATTAAGGTGGGGTTTACATTAGACCGTATCAGCGGATCATCAGATTAACGTTTTTAAAACGATTCGCGTGCACACAGCAACGCCAATACACGATTCGCGTGCACACAGCAATGCCAATACACGGATACGCTCGGCTCCGCAGGCATCCTGCGCTCCAAATCACTCCGCCCTGAACAGCGAGTGCCCTCTGGAGGGTGCGCACTCCGGCCCTGCGCAGCTCACAGAGCGCGCGAGTGAAGCGCACGAGCAGTGATTTCGGGACTGAGCCGCTGTGTGTGTGATCCCAGTGCATATCGGGCATGCGCGTCACTTACCACTTGCAAGTGGAAGGATGGCAAGCCTAAAGACAATCATAACTACACAATGGGCAGTATTTGCATCAGTATTTGCAGTATTTTCATACTTTTATACTCTTTAACGAAAGGTGATACAAGGCGGAAGTCCGCGCCGTTTTTCAGCAGTCGCGTCACATGACCAACGCCAGCGAATCAGGAAGGTGGATGTCACAGTGACGTTGTCCAATGACGACGCCAGCTAGAGCTCAGCACAGCGTATCCACGTATTCTCAATGTTTACACAGCACCGGACCAGACATGATCTGGATTGAATACGTGGACCCTGGCGGATTCCCGTTTCCCGGCGTTTTAATGTAAACGGACAGTGCATCCGCAAAGAAAACGAGACAGATACGGTCTAATGTAAACTTGGCCTAAGCTAGCTAGTCAGTGAAATGTGGGTGGTAAAAGATGACTGGATGTGGATGACTGAGAATCTTCACAGACTAGTCAGTGAAACTCCACCTGACATGCTAGCAAACTCTTTTCAAACTTTGAATCAGCCTAACGCTAAATGAGCCTAACGCTAGTAGAAAAGAAACATTTCTACATTCTGTTTATTTGGCAAGATTATGGTAAAACATGGGCGGCACGGTGGTGTAGTGGTTAGCGCTGTTGCCTCACAGCAAGAAGGTCCTGGGTTTGAGCCCCATGGCCGGCGAGGGCCTTTCTGTGCGGAGTTTGCATGTTCTCCCCGTGTCCGCGTGGGTTTCCGCCGGGTGCTCCAGTTTCCCCCACAGTCCAAAGACATGCAGGTTAGGTTAACTGGTGACTCTAAATTGAGCGTAGGTGTGAATGTGAGTGTGAATGGTTGTCTGTGTCTATGTGTCAGCCCTGTGATGACCTGGCGACTTGTCCAGGGTGTACCCCGCCTTTCGCCCGTAGTCAGCTGGGATGGGCTCCGGCTTGCCTGCGACCCTGTAGAACAGGATAAAGTGGCTAGAGATAATGAGATGAGATGCGATGGTAAAACATTTCTGAAAGGACTTCAGATAAGTTAGCATTATTCATGTTAGCATAACTCCGTTTTTAGATGCTAGCTAACAGTGTCCAAGTTAACTAGCTATGTGTTAACGTTAGCCGTGGACAAGGCTATGGCAGCTTGGCGAGCAAATCCATAGAAAGTCATTTGACTAACCAGACTACATAGCTATTGTAATGTTATCGCTAGCTCTAAAAGTACAGACAACTTCACTGCAAGCTTTCTCTTGGAATAAAATGTTTACATCCCTCAATATGCTTCCACATGTTGGATGGCAAGTTTTTGTAGGCTGTGATGTGGTTCATTTTCGTCAAACAAAGCAAACATTTAAAATGAAAGGAATATTTAATCCTTTCAGAAAACTGAAACATGGGTTCTAGCTATAGCCATGAGCGCGTGCATTCCCCAGAAAAAACTGTCTCCTTCCATTCTGCCATCAACTGATTGCGTTAAATAATGCTGCTGAGAAATCATTGAACTTGATTTTATACAGTCTATGGACATGACGTGACCCTAGTGATTACTGATGGGCTGTCTCAGTGTCACCTGTGAAAAATATTTTGAAGTAAAAAAAAAAAAAAAATCCAAAACATTATTTACATCTGTGTTTGTGTTATGGTCCAGATACTTTGGTAATTGGAACCGTGTCAGTGTTTATTACCATGTTGTTATTACCATACAGTCCAAAATACAGTTGGCATTATATTTTTTTAGCAGTGTAAATATTTATAAATTTTATTGAGTACAATTAAGATTTTTATGGAAAAAGTTACGTTTTTAAGGAACAATTAGATTTTACATCACTTTTCACCATTGCGCATTGTTGCCATAGTACCAACTAACCACCCCTTTCTTTCTTTCTTTCTTTCTTTCTTTCTTTCTTTCTTTCTTTCTTTCTTTCTTTCTTTCTTTTTTAAAAAAATCTATTTTATCCCTTATTTAAGTAATATTAAGTAAGAAAAAAACCTAATTTTTATGTATAGGTAATAAATCATGCAGTAGAGGGTTAATAAATTCTTGAGAACTTGTACTGATGCTTGTTAGATGGTGTGTAGGCTATGTGTTGAGATGTATGAAAAAATACTTGCATTATTTTAATTTCAAATTCAATCAATGGTTTTACACATGTAGTTGCTTTCGTTTTAAGAAAATATGACAAGCACATAAAGAAGAGGTTTAGCAGGAAACAAGGGAAGGCTGTTGGAATGAACTGGTTCTTCTTGCACAGTCTAGAAGTTGTTTTTTTTTTCTTCTTTTTTTAGCACTGGAGTAATTTTTAGTAACAGTAATAATGATGTGCGAGTCCTTCATTAATTGGCTAGTATAGAAAAGTAGGGAGGCAGCATGGTGGTTTAATGGTTAGCACTGTTGTCTCACAGCAAGGAGGTTCTGGGTTCGAGCCCAGTGGCCAACAGGGGGCCTTTCTGTGTGGAGTTTGCACGTTCTCCCCATGTCCATGTGGGTTTCCTTCAGGTGCTCCGGTTGCCCCCACAGTCTAAAGACATGCGGTTAGGTTAACATAGGGTGGCCTTGGGTCCTTGAGCAAGGCACGCAACCCCCAACTGCTCTCCTGGCACTGTAGCATAGCTGCCCACTGCTCTGGGTATGTGTGTGTGCTCAAATGGGTTCAATGCAGAGGACAAATTTCACTGTGCCTGAGTGTACATGTGACAAATAAAGGCTTCTTCATCAAAAACGATGTGCTCAGGACATCTAAAACAAACTAGCGTTACCCTGTGCTGTTGAAAAATCCAGCTAAGTCTGACTTAAACACAGGACAGGATGGTCATACGGGTAGACCATTACTGCCTTTGCCACATTTTTGCTCCATCACAGAAGATAAATTTGCCTTTCCAGGAAACCCGATAGTGAGGTACAGTGGTGCTTGAAAGTTTGTGAACCTTTAGAATTTTCTATATTTCTGCATAAATGTGATCTAAAACATCATCAGATTTTCACACAAGTCCTAAAAATAGATAAAGAGGAACCCAGTTAAACAAATGAGACAAAAATATTATACTTGGTCGTTTACTTATTGAGGAAAATGATCCAATATTACATATCTGTGAGTGGCAAAAATATGTGAACCTCTAGGATTAGCAGTTAATTTGAAGGTGAAATTAGAGTCAGGTGTTTTCAATCAATGGGATGACAATCAGGTGTGAGTGGGCACCCTGTTTTATTTAAAGAACAGGGATCTATTAAAGTCTGATCTTCACAACACGTTTGTGGAAGTGTATCATGGCATAAACAAAGGAGATTTCTGAGGACCTCAGAAACAGCATTGTTGATGCTCATCAGGCTGGAAAAGGTTACAAAAGCATCTCTTGGACTCCACCAATCCACAGTCAGACAGATTGTGTACAAATGGAGGAAATTCAAAACCACTGTTACCCTCCCCAGGAGTGGTCGACCAACAAAGATCACTCCAAGAGCAAGGCGTGCAATAGTCGGCAAGGTCACAAAGGACCCCAGGGTAACTTCTAAGCAACTGAAGGCCTCTCACATTGGCTAATGTTAATGTTCATGAGTCCACCATCAGGAGAACACTGAACAACAATGGTGTGCATGGCAGGGTTGCAAGGAGAAAGCCACTGCTCTCCAAAAAGAACATTGCTGCTTGTCTGCAGTTTGCTAAAGATCACATGGACAAGCCAGAAGGCTATTGGAAAAATGTTTTGTGGACAGATGAGACCAAAATAGAACATTTTGATTTCAGTGAGAAGCGTTATGTTTGGAGAAAGGAAAACACTGCATTCCAGCATAAGAACCTGATCCCATCTGTGAAACATGGTGGTGGTAGTATCATGGTTTGGGCCTGTTTTGCTGCATCTGGGCCAGGACAGCTTGCCATCATTGATGGAACGATGAATTCTGAATTATACCAGCGAATTCTCAAGAAAAATGTCAGGACATCTGTCCATGAAGTGAATCTCAAGAGAAGGTGGATCATGCAGCATGACGACAACAACCCTAAGCACACAAGTCGCTCTACCAAAGAATGGTTAAAGAAGTTAATGTTTTGGAATGGCCAAGTCAAAGTCCTGACCTTAATTCAATCAAAATGTTGTGGAAGGACCTGAAGTGAGCAGTTCATGTGAGGAAACCCACCAACATCCCAGAGTTGAAGCTGTTCTGTACGGAGGAATGGGCTAAAGTTCCTCCAAGCCGGTGTGCAGGACTGATCAACAGTTACCAGAAACGTTTAGTTGCAGTTATTGCTGCACAAAGGGGTCACACCAGATACTGAAAGCAAAGGTTCACATACTTTTGCCACTCACAGATATGTAATATTGCATCATTTTCCTCAATAAATAAATGACCAAGTATAATATTTTTATCTCATTTGTTTAACTGGGTTCTCTCTATCCACTTTTTAGGACTTGTGTGAAAATCTGATGATGTTTTAGGTCATATTTATGTAGAAATATAGAAAATTCTAAAGGATTCACAAACCTTCAAGCACCACTGTAGTTAGAAAATCTGAAACATTTATTGAAGTATGAAGTAATTAAGAAGCTAAGAAAATAATTAACCAGCTGGTAAACATGGTCTACCAGCTTGACCAGCTTGGTGTGTGTTTTTGCAGCTGGGAGCTGGTCAGATGAAGATTTTCCAGCACAGTCAGTCAGTAGAATGCAAAACTAATCAATTTAATGCAGATTAAACCATTAACCAATAGCATGGTGGCCTGTTCAAGGAAATTCATAATAAACTCACTACTTCGTTGTTTCATAGCTAGACTATTTGTTCCATCGTGTCTTGATCATCAAGTCAAGGGCATGTCTGCCTGTTAAACTGGAATGCTGTGCTTTTGCCACACGGTGTGCAAGAAGAACCAGTTCATTCCGACAGCCTTCTCTTGTTTGCTGCCAAGCATCTTCATTATGTACCTGTCACTTTTTCTGAAACGAAAGCAATTACATGTGTAAAACCACTGATTTACACCCTGTTCTTTTCCCAGTATATTATTTCTTTCTCCTCTTTTTTTTTTTTTTTTAGCCAGTAACAAATGTGCATTTATATGTAACGAAAGCCTATTCTTAGTAACCTTGTGTCTTTTTCTGTTTCTCATTATGTAGCTCACAGTAAGAGTGTGAGTTGGCTGTTGGGCTGCGATGGTGACGTGCAAGTCATCGTCATTGGAGAGGTGGATGAGTTCAAGTCCTCCAAGATCCTCCGCTCAGGGCTTGGCGAGAGAAAAGCTGCTAGTCTTCATAACCATTCCCAGTATGGAAACATTTTCCTTTTGTTTAACTGCAACACAGTCAGTACTCATGTATTACACTTCAAGTCATATTTGAAATGTCATGGTTTACATTAAACACGTGCACAATTATGAATTTTTGGAATAAACCACCGTTGTATTTTGGCAATCAAATTTGAACTCCGTTAGTTCTGGTGTGTGAATAGAGATCATTTGGACATGGGTCAATTTGTGCATTGAGCATGAAGGGCCAGGAGTAGGCACAATAATGATATCAATTTTGTGCTGAATTACATCACAATACATTTAGGGTATCTCCCGCTGCACTGTTACTCTCAGTATCAAGTATGCAACTGGTTGTTGTAACAAGTATGCAACTAAAGTATTCATTTTCTGGAGTCTCTCAGAGGAACTTTGGGTGCAAGGTGCGAATAAAACCTATATGGGACTCCATACACACCTCTTTACACACTGGGGGCATGATTGGGAGATTGCCAGTTTGAATCCCAATGATCAGCAACAATCTGTGGGAGGGATGCGATAGAGGTCTTTCACTGACGCCACAGATTTTTGTGTATCACGCATTATTCATCCGCCATATTGCCTGGCAAACAAAGAAACATGGTTGCAACAGTTAATAATGAAAATCGACATGAATGCAGTCAGTACAATCTCTCTGAAATGATTAAAAATGTATTTTATACCAGCAGAATGCATTGCATCCAAAAGCTGAAACATGCAGGCACCACAGATCCATATAATTTACCCACAAACATATGTTTATTTATTCTGCCCGCTGTACTTGCACTCTCTCTTTCTTTCTCTGTGCACACGTGTCTTTACCATTTCAGATGGGTTAAATGCAGAGGAGGAATTTCACTGTGCTTGAGCATACATGTGACAAAAATAAAGGCTGCTTCTTCTTAATTTACCCACAAATGTATTTATTCCACTTGTAAAATGTTCGGCAAACCAGCTACCGGATTTGAGACACTATGACATCCTGAACTATTTAGTATTTGGGACTTCTAAATACACCAGAGGTGCTAAAGGTGGACAAAAGTACAGATGCCTACCAATATTTTGAGGCAAGTTTTGTGCCAGAATGTTATTGGAAATTCCTGATAAAGAAAAATACCTTATTATGACAAAGGTACAGTAAGGACAAAATTGGATTTATAATACTAATAAACAAACCAAGGCCTAGATCTAGCATATTTTATGGTGTTTAGCATTATGACTACATTATCAGTATACAACCCGGATTCCAAAAAAGTTGGGACAAAGTACAAATTGTAAATAAAAATGGAATGCAATAATTTACAAATCTCAAAAACTGATATTGTATTCACAATAGAACATAGACAACATATCAAATGTCAAAAGTGAGACATTTTGAAATTTCATGCCAAATATTGGCTCATTTGAAATTTCATGACAGCAACACATCTCAAAAAAGTTGGGACAGGGGCAATAAGAGGCTGGAAAAGTTAAAGGTACAAAAAAGGAACAGCTGGAGGACCAAATTGCAACTCATTAGGTCAATTGGCAATAGGTCATTAACATGACTGGGTATAAAAAGAGCATCTTGGAGTGGCAGTGGCTCTCAGAAGTAAAGATGGGAAGAGGATCACCAATCCCCCTAATTCTGCGCTGACAAATAGTGGAGCAATATCAGAAAGGAGTTCGACAGTGTAAAATTGCAAAGAGTTTGAACATATCATCTACAGTGCATAATATCATCAAAAGATTCAGAGAATCTGGAAGAATCTGTGCGTAAGGGTCAAGGCCAGAAAACCATACTGGGTGCCCGTGATCTTCGGGTCCTTAGACCGCACTGCGTCACATACAGGCATGTTTCTGTATTGGAAATCACAAAATGGGCTCAGGAATATTTCCAGAGAACATTATCTGTGAACACAATTCACCGTGCCATCCGCCGTTGCCAGCTAAAACTCTATAGTTCAAAGAAGAAGCCGTATCTAAACATGATCCAGAAGTGCAGACGTCTTCTCTGGGCCAAGGCTCATTTAAAATGGACTGTGGCAAAGTGGAAAACTGTTCTGTGGTCAGACGAATCAAAATTTGAAGTTCTTTATGGAAATCAGGGATGTCGTGTCATTCGGACTAAAGAGGAGAAGGACGACCCAAGTTGTTATCAGTGCTCAGTTCAGAAGCCTGCATCTCTGATGGTATGGGGTTGCATTAGTGAGCGCGGCATGGGCAGCTTACACATCTGGAAAAACACCATCAATGCGGAAAGGTATATCCAGGTTCTAGAGCAACATATGCTCCCATCCAGACAATGTCTCTTTCAGGGAAGACCTTGCATTTTCCAACATGACAATGCCAAACCACATACTGCATCAGTTACAGCATCATGGCTGCATAGGAGAAGGGTCCGGGTACTGAACTGGCCAGCCTGCAGTCCAGATCTTTCACCCATAGAAAACATTTGGCGCATCATAAAACGGAAGATACGACAAAAAAGACCTAAGACAGTTGAGCAACTAGAATCCTACATTAGACAAGAATGGGTTAACATTCCTATCCCTAAACTTGAGCAACTTGTCTCCTCAGTCCCCAGACGTTTACAGACTGTTGTAAAGAGAAAAGGGGATGTCTCACAGTGGTAAACATGGCCTTGTCCCAACTTTTTTGAAATGTGGTGGTGTTGTGAAATTTAAAATCACCTAATTTTTCTCTTTAAATGATACATTTTCTCAGTTTAAACATTTGATATGCCATCTATGGTATGTTCTATCCTGAATAAAATATGGAATTTTGAAACTTCCACATCATTGCATTCCGTTTTTATTTACAATTTGTACTTTGTCCCAACTTTTTTGGAATCAGGGTTGTATAACGAGCATGCCGCTAGTCAAGGCAAGTATTAAGTCTAATAAAATATATCGTTCAAAGCCCACATCTAGGTATATGTTTTAACGTTCATGCATTTGCCATTTGGCATGTGTTTTGTAGTGCAGTAGAGTTACTAAGTATGACATGATTACCAAAGTTCTGTCCATCTTATGCCAACTTATGAACTTGTTGAATGTTAACTTGAGTACGCCGAGGCTAGATCTGTGGGATTTTTATAACTGAATGAATGGCTTTGAGCCAGAAAAAGTGTTAGAAGAAATAACAGGTGTACAGAGATTTTATACTATCCTGAGATAAAATGTTTTCCATGCATGCACACGGGAATACTTTTTATTGGCATCCAGTCTTCCTGTTTAACCGCCATTTTTCCTCATCTTTCTGGGTTCACCAGGAAGCAGTGAAAAGTTAAACTGGGCTTATCTCCACGTCTCTTATTACATCCAAAAGCACTACAGGTCTCTGGTATCAGTCTTTTAGATGCAACTTCGATAAGTTTATCTGTAGATATTTACTGAATTGGGCTTACAATCACTCGTGTACACTTGTGCCGGTCCTTATCAAACACAAAGCTCGCCTGGCAATATAGCTGCATTAACAAATCCTCAGTTACGATGACGTCATGTGAAAGGCATCTATACTTTCTCTTTTCTGTCGATCACAGTGATAGGAGCCATTCATTGGCGTCTCTCAGATCATGTATGCAGAAGAGGGTAGAGAGTGCTTTCCTCCAAGGGTTTTATACTGCAGTATGAGTGCCAGTTTGGTAAAGATGTTGTGGATGTCCCAAAGGAAGCATGGTATCACATTGTCATGTGATATGCACACGTTAGCTAGTGGGTAGGAACTGTCAAGACTAAACTCGGGAGCAAATGAGGGAAAAAAATAAAAAAATATTTTTTAATGTGTCAAATATCTTCTTTTTGCAGGTGATACAAGACTATTTTTGTAGGTTTGTCGTAGTATATTTTCTGTTTTATATTTCCAGAAGCCTTAATACCTGGATATACTGTATATGTATACTTATTCTAACCACATTCACTGGATATGAGCAATTGCATGCTCTGATAGCCTAGTAGTAGAGTAGCCAATCAGCTCATATACCGTGAGTAGAAAAAAAACAAAATAGCGGTGCATATCGAGTCGGATATATCACTTTATCTCTCATCTCATCTCATGATCTCTAGCCGCTTTATCCTGTTCTATCAAGTATTTAAAAGAAACAGAAATGGCAAAAAGAATAGTCCCCCCCCAAAAAAAAAAAAAAAAAAAACTCCTGTTCCTCACTCCAGCCCAGTTGGTGGCAGTTAATGCACCTTTTAAGTTGGTTTGCCAACTGCCCAAAAAAAAAAAAAACCTAAAGAAGAAAATGGCAGCGCGTGTTACTGAAACAACTGAGGGCAAAATACAACTCTACTTGAAAACAAAACCCCCAAAATACAAATAAGGCAACAAAATATAGAATAAAAGTATTTGATGGTAAGAAATATAATTTTTTTTATTTTTCAAGAATTATTATTAACATTTTTCACAAATTGCTACTGTCATTTCGCCAGTTTGTTGACATTCTAAGCGGAAATGATTTTGTTGGACGTTTTGTATAAAGTTTTTATTTATCGAATTTGTAAAAAATATGAATAAAAATGCTCTGTTTCTCAAAATCCAGTGACTGTGGATAGAATAAAACAGTTATTACACTCAATTTCATCATACATGGGTTATAGCCAACTTGGCTACGTGCCTCGTCAGCTATTGGTTCATGTACGACTCGATTTTGTGGAATAACTTGCATATAGTGTGTTGTATCTTGTGTGTTCTTAATTTTTCTGTTATTATATAACACAACTTTTTTTCACAGCAACCAGGAAGCAAGTTTGAAGAGTAACCTTGTAAACCGAACATCCACAGAACCTGTGCGATCAGGCAGAGAGAATCTCCCACCCAAAACGTTGTCCGGAGTACAACTTAATTTAAAGGTACATCAAAGACAAACCTGTATTCAGACACTTCATTGACACATTGTGGAACGTTTATCCACAAGAAAAACGAATGAAAGAATAATGCTATTTTTTTCTGAAGAAACAGTATTAAAATGGATATCGAACATACATAAACAAGGTGTTTAATAGGAGCTCACCTTATTCATCATCTGCTGCAATGATTCTTGAGTTTTCTTGAAATCTTGCCTGAATCTCGGTATCTTGTAGATGAGGGAAAGAAGGCAGGTGCACATGTGCTTGGTTTTACTGCATCAATGTGGGTTTGTGTGCATTTTTTCTCCGTTTGGGGGATTTGTTTGTCTGTCTTTGGGCCTGGTGTGAGTGTATGCTTGTGCTTGTGTTTAGGTGCTGGATTACGCATTTGTGTGTGTGTGTGTTTGTGTGTGTCGGAGTGTGTAGGTGACCTTCCTGTTGCTGTCATTAATCTGGGACAGAGCCGTGGGGCAGAGAGACGGACTTTCTCCATGGGGAGAGCCATCACTGCTCAACAGCCAAATAAATCACAACCTCTGTCTTTCCACTCCATTCTCTCTCCTTTCCTCTCTTTCTTTTCCACTATTCCCTTCTTTATATTTGCCAAACCCCTCCACTCCTTGTCGCCTGCATCTTTCTACCCATCACAGCTCGCCTCTTCTCTTCTTTCGAGCTCGCTCACTATCTTTATTGCGGCTCAGCATCAGACTGTACGCGTGTATGTGTGGTCTTGTTACACACAGTCTGGGACAAATTCGGTTCTGTGCTCCTGGTTTCGGTTCCACCTCTGGAGAATGTCTGAGGGAGGTCAAAGCACTGCGACTGCTATGATCTGTGCTTGAGGCAAGATGTGAGTGTGTCATTGGAAAAAAAAAAAGCGAGACAGAGCAAGAGGAGAGCACAAGAGAATGTGGTAAAAATCTGCAGTCCAGGAGGACAAGGGCGAATTCTCATGCTCGTCCCCTTCTCTTTCACGCTATACTAATGCGAGAGGGAAGAAGGCGGCTCGCACATCATCGTGGGGTTGCCATGGCAACACCGTGTGCAGCCGGGGCTCAATAAGATGGACGTAGGCTGGTCGCTTGGCCACTGCGTAATCCTTCAGGCTTCTCACATCTTCCAAATGGAAAAAATGATGTAAACATGCACTTCATCCTTTTCTCCGATTTATTAAATACAGTCACGAATGTTCCCGTGTACCATTTTCCAGCTGTGTTTTGATTTTGACTTTTTAATATGTATGATAACTGGTCATCTAATTAAACAGACTCAGAAGTGGTACTCTGTGTGATTCAGGTCTTGTGTTTTGACAGGAGAACAGTGAAGTGAGGATGCTGCCCCCTCCACAGGTAGGCTTTGGTATTGCTGTGTGTGTGTGTGTGTGTGTGTGTGTGTGTGTGTGTGTGTGTGTGTGTGTGTGTGTGTGTGTGTGTGAGAGAGAGAGAGAGGTTTTTCTGTATTTTGACTATTTTCTACATTGTAGAACAATACTGAAGGCCTCACAACTATGAAATAACACATGGAACATATATGGAATTATGTGTTAAACAAAAAGGTGTTAAAAACCCTAATACTTTTCATATTTTAGATTCTTTAAAGTAGCCACCTATAATAATTATCTTCACCAGCTTCATGAGGTCGTCACCTGGAATACTTTTCAGTTAACAGGTGTGCCTCGGCAAAAGTTAGTGTTTGTTAGGGTTGTTTTAAAACTTTTTGTTTATCACATAATTCCATATGTTTCAGAGTTTTGGTGTCTTCAGTATTATTCTGCAGTGTAGGAAATGGTCAGAATACAGAAAAACCTATGAATGAGTAGGGGTGTACAAACTTTTGACTCGTACAGTATATACTGCAAATCACTGATGCTGTATAAATCACTTAAGGATTTATTTTGCACTTTAAAAATCTACCTCGTCCCTTTTCATTACACACATCTTGTATTCACTGTCTATGCACGATTGTCTGTTGTCTTTTGTTTTGTTATATCGTACAGCCTTTGTGTTGGTATCATAAAGTTAATTACTGCAATTTCTTGCCTCCTTAATGCGTTTCAGATCAAACAGCAAATAGTAAATAATAAACATACAGTAAATAGCCCTATTCCACAACTGTAGTAATCCATACAGTATTATATCAAGAACCGCTCAACTAAGGAAAGAGAAACAACATCCATCATTACTTTAAGACATGAAGTGACTTTTAATTCATAAAAATAAAGAAAAAAACATTGAATTAGGAGGCATGTCAAAACTTTCAGCTGAGACTAATATATAGATATATATCACCCCAAATTTTTATGATCTCCCTCAGTCCCAGTTCCTATAGTGTTAATTATTTGAAATGATATTAATACTATTTAAACCCTTCCCAGTGCATTGCTGTACAAATGCACAATTGACAGAATCATACATAACTTTGATTCATAGATTAAATAAGGGCTAACAAATGCTTTGGTTTGGTCGATTTGTTTAACCGGGAACATGTATTGCATTTAACATAATATTGTCATGAGACTAAAGCCTATTTTCCAGCAAGTGCATTGCTGGCTGTGTGCATTGGGCCATAAAGCCTTCATGTGTCTGCTTTCTTGCATTGCTTTGGTAAAAAAAAAAATCTATAAATATTCTAAAAACGCTCTCCCACTGTATATGATAACATGCAATACGATTCTCCCTTTCCCACTCTTTGACAGGTGCACTTTCACTAAATTTGGATTTTTAGCACCGTCAGACTATGTGCTGCTACAGTAGACTACAGACTGAAACTTGCTCAGCCATGTGCTACTTAGATTATGTTTAGCTCGAAAACACAATTGATTACCACGATAGCGTTTTGGACACAGTGCAACATGTGCTTAAGATGAGCTCAAAACTGAATGGAAGTTAATCGAGTTTTAAAGATAATCTGACAATTTTAATTATTATTACAGTATATTCCATACATCAGGTTCATGTGCATGGAACTTCATTAGAAACGGTGGTTAGGAAAAATCTACTGTGACCCCATCCACATCTCATAGTCGTGACTCCAAGGTTGAAAACTTGTGCTTCAGAATTTAGGAAATTTGGTTTCAGTGACCTGTCTCTGCTCTCTACTTTGTCCCTAGGTATCAGCATGTGAGCAAAAACCTACATCTCCTATTGAGAGTGTAAGTACGATGCAAGGAATATTTAATAAATTATGACGTTCATGTGCTACTTTCCATTTCCAAACTCTAAGGCTCTAATTCAGGAACTACTGGACATGGAAAAATGCATAATTATTCATGTTAATGTTAATATTCCATATTAACACTTTACAACTAGCACTGTTCAATAACTTAGAATTAAGTATGCATGGACAAACAGGCTTGAATGAATAGGATTAGATTTACACTGCTAGTAATATGATACTACTAATGAATATTGATTTAATAATAAAGTAATTGTTTGGTAGTTCATTCTGAGCAAAATTATGTAAAGAACAGAATAATCCACTCCAGGGAGGTGTGACGTGGCACGACGCAAAACCAGCCCAAAGTGGATTATTTTCAATCAATCAGTCAATCAATCAATCATCTTTATTTAACCAGGTAAAAAACTAATTGAGATTAAAATCTCTTTTCCAAGAGTGACCTGGCCAAGAGGGCAGCATAAGCAATATTACAATAAAAAAAATTATAGCAAACAAACCTGGTGTAACATTAGAAATGATTACAGATGAAACAAAATTCAGTTAAAATGCTAAAAGCTCAAAGTTAAAATTTTCATGTTGCAGCTAGGTCCGTCCTGTGTTTTCTGCTTATAGCGCAGCAATTTCACAAAGATTACAATATTTAATTTATTAATGAACAAAACATCACACCTTTTTAATGATTTATATTTAAGATGTCATGTTGTGGAACGTCTGCAAGACAAGTTACAGTAGTTCCTGTTAACATCTTGTGTCATAGCCACAATAACCAATGAGCAACATCTCTTCCTCGGAAGCTTGCAAGCAGAAAGTGTGAACAACCCTGTTAACAAGGAAGTCATAAAAAAAATCAGCAAGACGTCTCCTAAGGACAAATTTCACCACAATAACAATGGTGTGGTTGTCACTGTTGAACAGCAACATGTTCTTTTAGTCAGTTTGTTCGATTATTTGGATCATTCATCATACAAGTCCCTGTGTATGAGCTGTTAATATAGAAACAATAACATGCTAGAATTAGAACATTAATATACTCCTGTTACAGCCAGTGTGTCGTTATACAAAAGTAATAGACGTCTTCTGACCAATCAGATTACTAGCGCATCAATTATTAATCTCATTATCTCCTCACATACATGCTTTAAAACCATTAAAGAACTAGTAGCTGATGCAGAGTAACTTCAGAAACTGCAATATAATTTTTCTTTATCCTTTATCACTATAACTATAATAACCAGAGCGTCAGTGACGCAGTAGCTCACATGGCCGTACCATGAGAAACCAGACTCGTTTATACAACCACGATTCCAAAAAAGTTGGGACAAAGTACAAATTGTAAATAAAAACGGAATGCAATAATTTACAAATCTCAAAAACTGATATTGTATTCACAATAGAACATAGACAACATATCAAATGTTGAAAGTGAGACATTTTGAAATTTCATGCCAAATATTGGCTCATTTGAAATTTCATGACAGCAACACATCTCAAAAAAGTTGGGACAGGGGCAATAAGAGGCTGGAAAAGTTAAAGGTACAAAAAAGGAACAGCTGGAGGACCAAATTGCAACTCATTAAGTCAATTGGCAATAGGTCATTAACATGACTGGGTATAAAAAGAGCATCTTGGAGTGGCAGCGGCTCTCAGAAGTAAAGATGGGAAGAGGATCACCAATCCCCCGAATTCTGCGCTGACAAATAGTGGAGCAATATCAGAAAGGAGTTCGACAGTGTAAAATTGCAAAGAGTTTGAACATATCATCATCTACCAGTGCATAATATCATCAAAAGATTCAGAGAATCTGGAAGAATCTCTGTGCGTAAGGGTCAAGGCCAGAAAACCATACTGGGTGCCCGTGATCTTCGGGCCCTTAGACGGCACTGCATCACATACAGGCATGCTTCTCTATTGGAAATCACAAAATGGGCTCAGGAATATTTCCAGAGAACATTATCTGTGAACACAGTTCACTGTGCCATCCGCCGTTGCCAGCTAAAACTCTATAGTTCAAAGAAGAAGCCGTATCTAAACATGATCCAGAAGCGCAGACGTCTTCTCTGGGCCAAGGCTCATTTAAAATGGACTGTGGCAAAGTGGAAAACTGTTCTGTGGTCAGACGAATCAAAATTTGAAGTTCTTTATGGAAATCAGGGACGCCGTGTCATTCGGACTAAGGAGGAGAAGGACGACCCAAGTTGTTATCAGCGCTCAGTTCAGAAGCCTGCATCTCTGATGGTATGGGGTTGCATTAGTGCGTGTGGCATGGGCAGCTTACACATCTGGAAAGATACCATCAATGCTGAAAGGTATATCCAGGTTCTAGAGCAACATATGCTCCCATCCAGACGATGTCTCTTTCAGGGAAGACATTGCATTTTCCAACATGACAATGCCAAACCACATACTGCATCAATTACAGCATCATGGCTGCGTAGAAGAAGGGTCCGGGTACTGAACTGGCCAGCCTGCAGTCCAGATCTTTCACCCATAGAAAACATTTGGCACATCATAAAACGGAAGATACGACAAAAAAAGACCTAAGACAGTTGAACAACTAGAATCCTACATTAGACAAGAATGGGTTAACATTCCTATCCCTAAACTTGAGCAACTTGTCTCCTCAGTCCCCAGACGTTTACAGACTGTTGTAAAGAGAAAAGGGGATGTCTCACAGTGGTAAACATGGCCTTGTCCCAACTTTTTTGAGATGTGTTGTTGTCATGAAATTTAAAATCACCTAATTTTTCTCTTTAAATGATACATTTTCTCAGTTTAAACATTTGATATGTCATCTGTGTTCTATTCTGAATAAAATATGGAATTTTGAAACTTCCACATCATTGCATTCCGTTTTTATTTACAATTTGTACTTTGTCCCAACTTTTTTTGGAATCGGGGTTGTAATTAGCTCAGTTGTTATTCATGAGAACAATTAGATCTTCCAAACAAAACAATCAGAATCGAAATCCATTGAAAACTGATGGATTGAGTCATTTGTATAGCTTAGATAATGACTGAAGTGTTACTGTGTCCTTAACTAGGAGAGGATATGGAACAATATTATAACATGAAACATGTGAGAACTCCTTAATAATGTCTACTTCACTAGTAGGTCTCCAGGAGATATAAAAGATTCAGTAATAGATGCTTAGTTCATAATGAATAGTTCTATAGCTCATCAGTAATTACCCAGGATTCATTAGTAGTAAGAATGTAACCAAATACACACATTATTCGGAATAAACAGATTTTTCTAAATGGATTCAAATACAAATATGCTTAGCAGAGATGTCCACAAGCGCCGGCGACCGGTGGTTTTTCTCCGCCCACACAGATGGTTTGCGCCGGCTACTCGATCCCAGAAAAAAATTAAAACTTGCCTTTCAATGTTCAAGTGATTTATATGGTCTCCACTGTCCATAATTTAGTGAAAATCCAATTATTTCACCATGAAATTGTCTTCGATTCAAGCCTAGCATGACCGGACGTGACGCCATATTTGCTGATAGATTCTCGCGTTCTGATTGGTTGAGCTGGACCAAGTGACCACGCTGTAGTGTATGTAGTTATGTTACAGAGCCAGGCAGCGTACGACAGAGGGTAACTGAGAAAGCCAAGCACACACACATCTGGAGGGAAATTTCATACATATTTTGCAGATGTTTGACAGGGAAATGGTTAGTAATTTATTAGCTGAGAATGCACCAGAAGCCACCAAGAGGCATGTAAATTTAAACGTTTTCTGGGGGCATGCCCCCAGACCCTCCTTGCATTAACAGACCATCGGTGCACTACGGCAGCTTCACCACTGCAAATTCCAGAGTTTTTTTTTTTTTTTTAAGCCAGCTACTTCAGATTTTCTGGAGAAACCTGGCTTAGGAAATTAAATATTCTTCTTATTTTTTTGTGTACTATCTATCAGTGGTTTGGTGTAGTAGCCTCCGAAACATTGCCTTACTGAGCTCCAAAGTAAAACCTTCTGCTCCATACCTTGCTACCTTGGTCCTCCAGCTTGATGGCAATGGGCCACCATATTCTTCCATTTCTGTTTATCTTTGGCCAAGGTGGGAGCTTGATACCAGTTTGTACCACACTGTCGTAGATCTTCCATTAAAGTTGCTCCCTTCTCATTACAGTTGGTCTTTTTTGGTCTCCCGTGCTGTTTTTTCCTTCCAGCAGGTATCCAGTTCCAAAACTTCTGCTCCATATGGCTCCATAAAAAATTTGCTGAATCAGTATAAAATAGACTAACTTGTGCATGTTTTTTGTTGTTCTTCATTGTTAATTTTATCTCCAAATGTAAATCCCTAGGTTTAAGAAAGACAGACAGTTCCCAAGCTTACTCAGTCATATTAGATTGAAAACTTTCCAGAACGTTCCACAGGGCATCTGATTTTGACCAATTATGAACTTGAGTGAAGTAGCTGAAATTGAGATAATGTAGACATTCAGAAGTTGACACAAATTGTTTTGCAAATTCTATTTATGATTTGTGAATGATTTCTTTTTCGAACAGCACTGTTTTTTATAGGGTTGGGTTCATATTTAGATCACACCCACTTCTCGATCAAATCCGAATACAGATGCATATCTGTATCTGGAGCACTAAACAGAGATTGATGCAGATATGGAGAATGGCATTGTGTTACAGTCCTAATGAATAGCTTATAGTTGTGATTCTGGTTTTAATATAATGCTACTCTTTTATAGTACTGCATTTACGACATATATAATTGGGAAAAATGTCAGTCTGATTATGATCAGTGTTTTTCAGGACATCAGTCTAATACACAATACTGATACAGATATTTTGGATTAATGCATCCTTTCTTAGAATATTATAGGACCAATACTGGTTCCGTGAATATTCGCAGCTCTTCCTTATTTTCTATTATAATATTGTTAATGATGGTTTATTGTCATGGTGATGAGATTAAAAAGGTCATAATAAGAATATTCTTCAACTGCATGACGTTCCAGTGCAACATCTGGATGGTAGATGCATCTTAAAAAAAAAAAAAAAGCACTATTTAGGGAAATTGTGTTTTCAGTCTTTATTAGTGCATAGTTTATTCTTGGGTCCATACGGAGTCAAAAATTATATTAAATTCTATGCTGGTATATACGCCTCTATTGTGCAATATCTGATGTAATTTGTGAGAGTCTGGGTCTGTAAACAAAAAGATAAATACACCCGCTGATTAATTACAGACTGTACGCTCTTGAGTGCTGGCTTGACTTCAACTCTCTTGATGTTTCCTGTGTGGAAAGTCCCTGAACGTCATAGCAAACTGGCATAGCGTTCTGTCTCTGTTTGTCTCTTTCACACTCTGTACATGTCCGTCTCTCTCATAGGCTCTGTAGGTTTGTGTGTGTGTCTCTCTCTCATATGTCTTTGTCTGTCTCTGTCTCATGCTCTGTCTGTCGACCTCTTTCCAACTGGACACACAAGTCTCTCTCTCTGTAGGCATGTCTCTGTGTCTATCTCTGTTTCAGGCTCTGTAGAGTGTGCTGCATGTCTGTGGTCTTTCCTGGCTCTTCTCTCTGATGCCTGCGAGGGCTGAGGAGGTCACAACACCAGCTGTCCTCTGGCACTTCTCTTCAGATCTGTCCTCTCACACCTGTCTCTGTCCTTACTTCAGCACTGCGTCCTAAATCTCCCGTAGAAGTTTGTGTTTGTGCGTCACAACAAGACTTTTCTCTATCCTGAGTTTCTGTCTTTTTAGGAATCTTTGTGCAGGCAGGTGCCTGTGTTATTTCCAAGAGGTGACGTGTTGAAGTTGAAGTGAGTTCAGGGGAGCAGGACAATAACGATCACATGGGCACAGTGTGAGGAGGGAAAGGGAAAGAGCCAGGCCCTCGGGTTTCCCCGGAGCAGATGGTTGATAAAGTTGATGCGGGAATTAAAGTGTCAGAGACGGAGGACGTGTCAGTCGCAGATGGATGGAATTGTGTGATCGTCTCTGGAGGCAAGGGCAGGGGCAGCGGCCTTTTTTCTCGGTGCCATGCACGCACGCGCGTACACACACACACACACACACACACACACACACACACACACACACACACAGCTCCATCCTCACATGGCTCTGAGCAGAGCTATTTCTTGCCCCCACCCTCGCCCCCCTGGTGTCACTGAATATCTGTTTACACCTCAGATCCAATGAAGACCCACATGTTTCATGCTTTTTTTTTTTTTTTAATTCATTGTGCCTGATTTAACACTGCATTTAAACATCACAAGTTAAAAGTTAATAAGCATGAAAAGAAAAGCGAAGAAGGAGGGTAAGAGAAGTAGTAATGGCGGAAGGTGTAATAAACACTGTCTTAAATGACACACTTTGCAGTATTTTCTTTAAAATGTTTCCTTAAGCATCCTTTGGATAGTTAATTGTTCTTTGCTTCCTAAATGGGTTCTACTTGGATCCCCTCAATACACTAAACTCTTTCCAAGTCCCAAAATGTTGTTTTCCTCCAAAACCTATCATTTTACAAATAGATTTTGTCCATTTTTAAAGGAATACTACTATACAGACCTAGTAATCCAAGTATCTACTGTAATCTCTACAGTATCTATCGGCTCTGTAACACGTATGCAAATACCACTAACAATAATGCAGTTTCATTTCTCTGTATTAAAAGAACATTACTTTACTCAGCTCACTTTTAATGTAAGTCGAACAGCTGGAGTTTGAGCAGCAATAAACACTTATACATACAATATCTCATCTCATCTCATCTCATTATCTGTAGCCGCTTTATCCTGTTCTACAGGGTCGCAGGCAAGCTGGAGCCTATCCCAGCTGACTACGGGCGAAAGGCGGGGTACACCCTGGACAAGTCACCAGGTCATCACAGGGTTGACACATAGACACAGACAACCATTCACACTCACACCTACGGTCAATTTAGAGCCACCAGTTAACCTAACCTGCATGTCTTTGGACTGTGGGGGAAACCGGAGCACCCGGAGGTAACCCACGCGGACACGGGGAGAACATGCAAACTCTGCACAGAAAGGCCCTCGCCAGCCACGGGGCTCGAACCCGGACCTTCTTGCTGTGAGGCGACAGCGCTAACCACTACACCACCGTGCCGCCTACATACAATATACTGTTAGTAATTTGTCTTTTCTTAGATGGGGGAACAATTTGTCATTCTTACTAATTAAGACTCTTAAACATTGGAAGTAGTTTATTTTCTGTCTGATTGCATGTTATGATAATCTTTGGGCCGTTTGTCATACTGCAGCTTTAGTAAAACTTTCTGTCATGTCGGTTTCATTAGACCAATATTATTGAAGTACAGTGGCGGTAGTTTTGAATACACTTACAGTATATTAAATATGTCCTGCCTGATCAATCTACCTTTCAACTTCTATTATAAGTCAGTTTCCTGGAAATGTGTCCAAATTCTTCACAATAATCACATGTACCTCAGACACATGAGGTGGACAGAGATTCGGTTCATAAAACACTAAAGCCCTGCTATCTGCTACCTTATGACACTATTCTGTTTATTTTTTGTATGACCATTGGTGGTGCTGTTGCGCTTTATTTCCACCAAAATCCAAAATAATCTTACTGACAGTAAATAATCTGACATGGACGATAAAAATGAAATTTTAATGATCATCTTTGAAAGACATTGGGGGGTTTAACCCTGATATCACATTCGTACCAGCAATCCCTGTTTCCTACAAATAATTCTGCTTTTTTTGCTCTGCTTCATCATGTTGTGCTATATCTGAGGAGCTAAACTCACTGTACCACCTCGTTAGGTTAAAGAGTCAGAAGAGGAAGATGACACAGATGACCCTGTGGTTGACACACTTTCTCTGTCCTCCATTTGCTACCGACCCCACCTGATGCCAGCCAGCATCCTGCACAGCCTCCCACCCCAGGACACACAGCAGAAGACCTCGCCGCTGTCAATCACAAGCAGGCTATCCTCATCTGAAGCTAGCGAGCCTCATATTAGCAGAGGTGAGGATGTACAGTATATGTATAGTGCAAATGGTTTGATTTTAATTGAAAATGTGCTAGTTTAGAGGAGTTTGAAGCACTGCAGCCATGTCTCCTTCACTGAGGTGAAAGAGTGAGAGAGAAACACACACACACACACACACACACACACTGTGAAAGATAATCCACTTGATACTAGCTAGCTTAATCTACATAAATCTATAGTATATCTATCAGTTTAATAAATTATCCCCTCAGTGTTACGATTAAAGCTAGCCATTTGACCTAAATGAAGTAATGTGCTAAAATTAGCCAGACAGCCAAGCTAGCTAACATTACCCCTCTAGCAGCAACAGCTTTCTTCCCTTCACTAGCAAGCTAGCTAACCTGAGGTAAACTATTTTAATAACATGACTGGAATAACATAAGTGAAAAAAAATGATAGCCATTACAATATCCTATTTGGTTTTCTTTTTATTTTGTGTATTAAATGAGATGATGTCATTGCCATTAAGTGAATATCCATTAATATAACACATTAATTTTTCACGTTCCGGTTTCCATCAAATCCTGCGCTCTGATTGGCTGGTGAGCAGGTCCGTATCCTACGGTACGGACCCCGGTTACGGACCTCTGGCGAATCGCTCGTTCACAACAACAAACAAACATAGTAGCAATTTTTGTCAACATTTATCTTTTTATAAGATTTATTTATAAGATTTTTATCAAAAATCTTATAAATTTTTGCCAGCATTTCTCAGCATAATAGCATTAATTTTACATTATGGATAGCGATAACGATAGTCTTCACAGTGAAAGCGAGTTTTACTACCCTGAGGAAGAAGAAATAAAAGAAAACATTTCAGGAGAAAGCTAAAAACCTGTAACTTGCTAACGCTGAGCAAAAACATGGCTGAATCCTGAATGACTCCTTTTTGTATAAATAGGGGACTACATAGGTGGCAAAATGTAGTTTTTTTCCCCTGCCATGGAGGTGCACTTGAATACCGAGGAGAAAGCAATTTGCATTAGAGCCGTGAATGAGGATTCAGAATAGCATTAATTTTACAGCATGGATAGCGATAACGACAGTGTTCACAGCGAAAGCGAGTTTTACTACCCTGAGGAAGACAAAATAAAAGAAAACATTTCAGGAGAAAGCTAAAAACCTGTAACTTGCTAATGCTGAGCAAAAACATGGCTGAATCCTGAATGACTCAATTTTGTATAAATAGGGGACTACATAGGCGGCAAAATATAGTTTGGTTTTTTTTCCTGCCATGGAAGTGCACTTGTATACCAAAGAGGAAGCAATTTGCATTACAGCCGTGAATGAGGATTCATAATGGCGGCTCACCTCGGCTTGGTTTTCCCTTTCGGGCGTTCTCGTTTTCTGTTAGAATTTGGTAAAGAAAAAAGTTAATATATTATTTACCAGCTTAAGGTCGGTCCATATGGTGAAATACCGTGACCTCAGCCTTGAATACTGACCTCGGCCTAGAGGGCCTTGGTCAGTGCTTTCAAGACCTCGGTCACGGTATTTCACGAAACGGACCTCCCAGCTGGTAAATAACATATTTTTTTTTTTTTTTCGCGGTCCAAATCCTGCACTCTGATTGGCTGGTGAGTGGGTCCGTATCCTACGGTACGGACCCCGGTTACAGACCTCTGGCGACTCGCTCGTTCACAACAACAAACATGGTAGCATTTTTTTGTCAACGTTTATCTTTTTTTTTTCTAAGATTTATTTATAAGATTATCAAAAATCTTATAAATTTTTGCCAGCATTTCTCAGGAAAATAGCATTAATTTTACAGCATGGATGGCGATAACGACAGTGTTCACAGCGAAAGGAAGTTTTACTACCCTGAGGAAGACGAAATAAAAGAAAACATTTCAGGAGAAAGCTAAAAACCTGTAACTTGCTAATGCCAAGCAAAAACATGGCTGAATCCTGAATGACTCCTATTTGTATAAATAGGGGACTACATAGGTGGCAAAATGTAGTTTTTTTTCCCTCCCATGGAAGTGCACTTGAATACCGAGGAGAAAGCAATTTGCATTACAGCCGTGAATGAGGATTCAAAATGGCGGCTCACCTCGGCTTGGTTTTCCCTTTCGGGCGCTCTCGTTTTCTGTTAGAATTTGGTAAAGAAAAAAATAAATATATTATTTACCAGCTTAAGGTCGGTCTGTATGGTGAAATACCGTGACCTCGGCCTCGGTCAGTACCGTACTTTCAAGACCTCGGTCACGGTATTTCAGCATACGGACCTCCCAGCTGGTAAATAACACATGTATTTCTAATGTTTTAAGAGAATAAGTGTTATATTATGTAAAATAAAGAGCTAGCATGATTGCTAACATTTCCTTAATCATGTTAGCTCTTTGTTTTACACAATGTAATACAGTATTCCTAATGTTTTAAGAGGATAAGTGTTATATTGTGTAAAACAAAGAGCTAGCATGATTGCTACCCTTCAGTAATCTCTTGTGGTGACATCAGTTGATCAAGTTTTCAACTGGTTAATCACATCTATCTTCTAAATCTACTGTTGTTCACTGAGAAACACCTGTGACTCAGCAAAATCAGGCTGTACCAGCTGAATCAGCACATCCATTTTGGAAATATTAAGGCTGATGCACAGATGCTAATCACACCCTTAATGTGTATGTGCATCTTTTTTTGCTAGCATAGTCAACTGTTTAATTTAGGCAGTTTGTCTATTGTTTTCACCTTATTTGACATTACCTTCCTACTGCAGTTTTGCTCTTTGGTTAACCTCCTCTCGTTTTACACAAACGGTCCCAGACTGTAGGAATCTTTATGACCTTGCCCAGACCACGGTAGTAAAAGCAAGACTTTATCCTCCCCCCCCCCCCCCCCACACCTTTGAAAGCCTAGTTTCTTTTACAGGTCATCGGTTAACGCAGTTGAAGGGAATCTGTCTGCGTTTTTTTAAAAATTATTTTTTAAAGTTACTTCTTGTTTTTCGCAGTTTTAACATTCTATACTAATTGTACAACGCCAAATCAGAAAAAGTTGAGAGTACGCAAAGTGCAAGAAAACAACCACCAGAACACAGTGATTTCTAAATTTACTTCGACCTGTATTTCATTACAGACAGAATGAACCAAAGATATTTCATGTTTTGTCTCGTAAACTTCATTTCATTTGTTAATATACATCCATTCCTGCTTTTCAGGCCTGCAACACATTCCAAAAAAAGTTGGGGCGATTTAGTGCTAGTAATGAGGTAAAACAATTTAAATAAAGATGTGATTTGAAATAAGTGATTTGTAATCATGATTTGGTACAAAGTCTGTATCCAGGAAAGGCCTAGTGTTTGAGGAGCAAAGATGGGCTGAGGATCTCCAGCTTGTCAACAAATACATGAGAAAATAATTGAAGTGTTTAAAAACAATGTTCCTCCAAGAAAGATAGGAAGGGGTTTGGATATTTCACCCTCTATGGTGAATAATATCATTAAACCATTCAAGGAATCTGGAGGAATTTCAGTGCATAAAGGGCAAGGGCGCAAGCCTAAGCTGAACACCTGTGAACTCTGATCTCTCAGATGGCACTGTATCAAGAACTGGCATTCATCTATAGATGATATAACCACATGGGGTTGGGATTACTTTGGCAAACCTTTGTCAAGCACTACAATACAGATTTACATCCATGAATGCCAGTTAAAACTGTACTGTGCAAAAAGGATGCCTGATATTAACTGTGTCCAGAAGCGCCGTCGACTTCTCTAGGTTCTGAGACATCTGGGATGGACCATCAGACAGTGGAAATGTGTATTGTGGTCAGACAAATCAGTATTCCAGTTCTTTTTTTGTAAGAAACGGATGCCATGTGCTCTAGACTGTTACCAACAACAAATGCTGTTGTATTGTTTGGAGTGCAGTACAGGTCCAATATTATTTACAAATCATTGTTTTTGGTTTTAATTTCAATTTCAACATACCGTCCCAACTATTTCTGATTTGGGGTTGTATTTTAGCTTCCTACATTGCCATTCTACACCACGTTTTTACCAAACCCTAAGGTTTTAATCCTCTGTTTCTGTGATTTCGATGCACAAAAGATGACAGCCAAACTAGACCTCTCTCTAAAAGCTGAACCAGCACCATCCAGTGTGTGTTATTATACACTACAATTCATTTATTAGTGTTTCTATAAATGCCCCCTTCTGGACATATCGATACACTGCAACTACAACAGATTCACACACACCTGGCTCAGGTACAGCAAACAAGCACTTTATCCATATACGAGTCAACATTTTAGAAACACAGATGTATTATTTGTGGTTGTGCTCAATAATAATTAGAATAGAAGTACAATAGCTGCTTCTTTGCCTTAGAGTCATGAAAAACAGAGCCTACGTACTATTTGCCAGTGACGTGTATATGAGTGTATGAGAAATGTGTATGTGTATATGGGTATTTTCAATGTGCGTGAGATCTGTGAAGCTGAGTAGCTCAGAGTTTGGCTGAGATTGTGTGTGTGTGTGTTTCCGCGTGTTCGTTCCTGTGGGTGCACGTGTGCGTGCGAGCGTAACAGCCTCCCGCAGCTGCTGCCTCCATCTCTGAGCGCATGCATGCGTATGTGGAAGCTTGTGTGTGTGTGTGTGTGTGTGTGTGTGTGCAAGAGAGGGAGAGTGAGTGCGTGCGAGTTGCGTCTCCTCTCTTCACCTTCAGAGGACAGGACGCACATTCCTGTACTGCTTCCCAACTCTGGCCCTGGGCGACGCTCGGCCATAGCTGATAAGTGACATGGCCCCCAGCCTCGGCTCTGCTTAAAGCCCTTCTCTCTCTCTCTCTCTCTCTCTCTCTCTCTCTCTCTCTCTCTCTCTCTCTCTCTTTCTCTCCCTCTCTCTCACACACACACACACACACACACACACCTCCTGGCAGCCGTGACCCCCCCACGGCCTGGCTCAGCGCATAGACGTGCCGCTCCGGAATTCTGCCCTCCACCCCATTTCTACCCCCCCCTCCCTCTGGGGCGGGGGTTTTTAAAGAGATAGCACACTTTTCTTTCTTTTTTTTGTCTTTTTACACAGACTCAGTGTGTTTTTGAAGATGATGTAGCCACATCCAAATTTAGGAGGAGGAAGTACATGTATCTTTGCCAGCAATTGCCAATGTCTCGATTTCAGCTCCAGTGAAAAATTTTCATTCATTTCTTCATTCATCTTCAGTAACCACTTTTTCCTGGTCAGGGTTATGGTGTATCTGAAGCCTATTGCAGGAACACTTGGTGTGAAGTGGGAATACACCCTGGATGGGATGATAACCCATCCCAGGACACCATACACACACATCCACACACTCATTCACATCTAGGGACACTTTAGTGTAGCCAGTCTACCTACTGAGGGGTGGGAGGAAACTGGAGAACCCAGAAGAAACCCACACAGACTCGGGGGCACGACGGGAATCAGTGACCCTGAAGATGTGAAGCAATAACGCTACCTGCTGACCATTGTGGCACCCTAGTTGAGTATAATGTCTGATTTAGCCCTGTGAAGGTTGTAAAACAGCGCCCCTTTCTGTTTGAGTGATTTAATCTACAAATTGTCAAATGGCTATTTGTTCATCAAAATTAATTTAAATTCCCGTCAAACAAATTTGCTCCTGTGATTAATCAGCATTAACCTACGATTTTGTGTTGTCGTTTACCTGGACAGCTAACTTTTTTTTTTATTTCAAGTTGTTGAACGTTATATAAAAAAGTGCAATATTGTCAACATCCACTGGCAGTGATCAAAAACGACATGGTGTTGATGTCTTCCAAAATGAGCCAATGAGCTTCAGATGACGTTATCACGCCAACACTGGCTAGATATGTAACTAATCAGCGATGTCAAAAATCTAACTGTTCATAAAGACACTGTCCTTTCCACTCCTTTATGTTAATTATAATGCAGCTTTGATTCCAAGTACTGGCTGCTAAATATAGTCTGTTATATGAGAAAATCCTACTAATCTAGCTAGTTATGCTAGTTATCACTAACATACTACTGTTCTCAAGGCTGTAGCATTACCCTATGTTTACACCAGCAAGCAATAAGTCAGTTGCGTTGCTTGTAGATTGTGTAGCGGCCACTAAAGTTGTTTGCTGTGGGCATTCACTGTCCAGTGTTCAGTGTTAACAGTATTAGCTCAGTGTACACCTTCCAGGCTTGTAGTACTCGAGTCCTAGTCTGGCTAACGCAACTTCAAAACTCTGCGAGCATTGGTCTGGCATAACCCCCCCCCCCCCCCCCCCCCCCCCCCCCCGTAAATTTTCAGTCAAATAATTTTTTTTTTGCTTTAATCCATGTGTTGTAATGGAGAAACTCGCGTGACTGAGTCAGGTTAGTATGGAGCCCCTGAAGTAGCCTGGCTAACGCGACTTCAAAGCTCTCCGAGCATTTGGTCTGGCCAAGCTATTAAGCCCAACCGTTTTCCAAAGCGCGTGGTTGACCCGCCTCCCTGAAATGCCTCAGTTTGCTACTGGTCGAAGCCAGAAAAGGCTGTGATGAAGCTTAAACCAATCACATCACTCTTTCCTCTGACGTATGTGACGTGACGGAAACTGCTTGAGTAACAGGAAGAAGAAGGAGGAGCTGAAGAGGAAGAGGACGATAATAGCGCGATCATAGGCGAGACGACCACAACGATAGGATTCTCGCTGAGCCCCATTGATTTGGCTACCAGCGGGGCTAACTGGGAGATTAAACTCTTACCGAAGCCGGTTGGGAGCAAGGCAAAAACGTCCTTCCTTTCAACAAATACCTCCAGGGCTGCTCTTTGCTCCATTTTCAATGAGAACTTCCCGTTGAATGCTTTCAATACAGCATCTACCGCTGTGTCAAAGGCTTGCCGCTGCTCCATGTTCGTAATGTTTCTAGTGAATGAAGCGCTTCCGGCATAGATTCTGTAAACGATCTATGGCTTCCGGTCGCAGTTCTACTACGTCACTGCCTTGAACACGCCTCTACCCAGGGCCGTTGGAGATACTCAAAGTTGATTGGCTCCCGATTTTTCGGGAGCTTGGAAGAGCTGGAGATAGCTTGCCTTGCCAGACTAAGTTCGCAACAGCCCCCCGTATTGCGTCACACTTAGGATGGGCGGGCCCGGGCTACTCGAGTCCAGGACTCTGACTCGAGTCCAACTTGTGCCCTAATTTTAAGGACTTGTGAATTGGACTTGAGCACTGATGACTTGGACTCGGACTCGTGCATTAACTGCATTCAGACTTGTAAACTGGAGACAAGCACTCGGATTTTTTCTTTATTTTTTGTAAGATGCCATAATAATTTGACATAAGAGATTTCTATCTACATTAATTTTTATACTAATTTTGTGCAAGAGAATGCACATTCACCTGTTCATATGTCATGTTTAGGAACAAACTAACATTAATGGCGCTAAAATGCCTGGAGAGAACGCCCCAGGATTGTCTGCTTTGCTTATACAGACTTCTCGTGCAGTGGGAAAAAATGCACTGCAATGTGTTCCATATGTAGAAGAACTATCGAGGAGACAACGAGGACAACCTCGAACTTCAATCATCATTTGGTTAGACTCCACCCAGAGAAGGAAGTGACACGCTATGTTCATTGCTCTGTTGATAGCGGGGCTTGCTGACTGATGAACTAGCTAGTGTTAACCCTCTCTCATGTTATTTGCCCTGTTGATAGTGGGCAGGGCTTGCTGAGCGATGAACAAGCTCTTTATCTGTAGCCTATTAACTGAAATGGGGCCATCAAGCAGTAATGTTAGTCCAACACAGTAGCAGAGACGGTTTCACATAAAGGCAGCAACAGCCAATGTCAAATGGTGCGGTTGGAGTTTTGTTCTTGGACTCAACTCCGACTCGACTTGGATCAATAATGGACTCGACTCGAAATTTTCTTTAATGACTTGGACTCGAGACTGGATTCAGACTCCAGGTTTAGTGACTCAACTACAACACTGATACTTTGTAAAGATAATTAGTTAAAACAAATTAAATAACACAGATCAGTTTGATTTACATGTTAAGGCCAATTTATGCTGACAACCCAGTCCTCGCAGATAGCGTCGCAGATAGCGTCTGCGTAGCCCCCCCACCTTTGCAGACGCTCTGCGCGCACCTCCCAAAAATTGTGACCACCGCAGAAGCCTCGCAGACAGCGTCGCAGACAAGAGGGCTCTGATTGGTCCACTCTGCATCCGCTGTACATGCACTTCCGCTTCCCTACTTTCCCGGTTTGGTTTGTTTTCACGACCGCCATTTTTAAAAACACGAGCAAAGATGGAGCAGCACGAAGAGTGGTTGATCGAGGAAGTGAGGAAGTACATACATCTATACGACTCCAGTTCTAGTCATTATAAGTAACCGGAGGATAAACACTCCACTAACCACACCCACCAACTACTCCTAGTGATTTTGCGACTTCGCGCCCCCTTGCGTTGTGGCGGTGAATAAAATCGCGCACGCCTATTACTCCCCGCTCAACGATAAATTACAACTGTCTGCGAAAAGCTGTCTGCGAAAGCCTTGTCGCAAGAGCATGCAGAGGCCCTTCATACTAGCTTCTTTTGGCAGATTAGCAAAGCAAGATAACTGTACTAGCTATGCATTCTTACCAGAGGCACCAGTCATCCTTGCTGCACCAAATACGCCATTGGATTAGTCCTGGGGAACCGTTCAAGCCAATTGTTTGAATTTGCCACTTTACCACATCATACCATAATTTGCATAAATTCAAATGAGTTTTAGCCTATGAATTTAAATTTTGGAAAAATGTATCAAAACATCAACAACTAGTAAGTGAAGAGCAGACATGGTGAAGAGGGCAATTCACTCGCTTACAAACACTGGGAAAGATCACGGTCCTGTTCCAAATCTGCAACACACACACACACACACACACATACACACACTGATTATTAACAGCAGGAGAGGAAAGCTGCAGGTTTGCAATGTGGTGATCAGGTGTTTCTAAGCTTTGATTGAATGGTTAAGACAGTGGGTGGAGACTGGACATGTGTGTGTGTGTCCTCAGTCTCAGGTTCCACAGCTTCTCTCATATCGGGTTGTGCCGGGTGGGAGGAAGCGCAGTGGTTATGGGAGGATGGCGAATGCCACGCCGGGGCAAGTAGCGTGCCGCTCTTTATGCTGGTGTCAGCTAACAGGAGGGAGTGGTGCACAGGACGCTAACGTGTTTGAACACACAAACGCACGCACACATATGGGATGTGTTTGCAAGGCTCAGCACAAGCTATTAGTGGGGCGTGGAGAACGTGGCGGATCAGCCAGCTTTGGACGCCGTGTGTGTGTGTGTCCGCTGAGGTCGCTGGAGCCTGTCCAGGGTTTCCGTGGAGACCGCACAACACACAGAGACAATCAGAGCAGGCCCACGCAGTGCGGCGAGAGGACGTTAACACAGGAACCACGGGTCAGAAAGTGGGGGGGGGGGAGAGGAAGGATAAGAAGGGGAAAAACAGAGAAGAGGAAGAGGAGGAGAAGACAACAAACACAGCAGGGCGGTCAAGACACATTCTTTCAGAACTGGTCAGGGTGTTCATGACAAAAGTCATTTGTTTTTGTTATTCATTAGCAAGACAGCTAACATGACGTCACTCTCAATGTCGAGCTCACTCGTTTAGTGTGTAACACTCGTGAAATTTGTAATAAAAATCCCGAAACCTCTTGTCGGGGTGTAATGCAGTACTGCCACTATCTGTATCTGTTCAGTGTTCCAAATATCCATAACTGTATCTGTATTTGGATTTACACCAAAAGTGGGTGTGGCCTAAACCTGAAGGATTCTGACTACATCATATGGTTACATCATAATTAGCCTCAACTAGCTATAAAATTAAAGGACTGTTCTTTAAAACCCAGTAAGACAGGTATTCTACTTCTAAAGTATAAAGAAATAAGACATTTTCTAGTATTTTAAACATAACGTTTATAAATTTCCATACATTTTTTTTTTTTTTTAGTTGCTGGAATTGTACCTTTCCAAACTGTTACTTTGGGAACATTGGATGAACAACATTCTAATAACTTAGTCCAGCACATGTGTTTAGAATGTTGCTGGAACGTTGCAGCATCTAACCTTCTCCAAACCTGTTGAATACTTACTAAACATTCTAAGAACGTTGGTTAAACGTTCATTTATTCATTCATCTTCAGGAAATACTTAATCATGGTCATGGTCGCAGTGGAACCGGAGCCTTTACTGGGAATACACTCTAGATGAGACACTGTTCCACCACACACACACACACACACACACACACTGAGAGGTCATTTGGAGTAGCCAGTCCACCTACTGGTATGTTTTTGCAAGATGGAAGAAAACCCATATGGACAGATACTTGGAGTTTCGTAAAGACTCCGAGCTCAGGATCGATCCAGGGATCTGGAAGCTGTGAGAAAGGGTCGATATTAATTCAAAAATAATTGGAGTAATCCTGAAACTTTTATCTTGCGTTCAGCAATGCTATTTTATCAACAGGGGGATAACAGCTGAGAAGAAAAAGCACCACATGAGGGCCCCTTCACCCTACCAGGGCCCTACTAAGTCCCATGTCCGTCCTAATTTATGAGGCGTCCCTGCGTCCCCTGTACTCCTGCTCATGACTCAGAGAGAGGAATATTGGGCCACTTCTCTCGGTAGGGTGTGCCTGAGACAGTGTGAGGCTGTGTTTGGAGGAGACAGAGTTTGCGTGTAGAAAAAAAATAAGCGTGTCAGAGTTTGTGCGTGAAAGCAAGAAGGGGTAAGTGTGTGTATGTGTGTGCGTGTGAGAGAGAGAGTGAGAGCAGGCTTACACATCTGGGTCCCCCGGGGATGTGGCTAAAAATATGTGGTTCCTCAAGCCTTCTGGTGTCTGAGCAGCGTCTGTCTGCTCTGCACCGCCATCCCTGCGGCCCTCCTTTCCTCATCTCCCGTCCCTCCGTCCCTCAATTACACACACACACACACCCACACCAACTATACCCAGCTGCGTCCCTGCTCTACTTCCTCTGCCAACGACCTCCGGTCTGGCAGTCTGCAGCCCTGGAAGAGAGAGCCAGGGACAGAGGGGGAGGAAAAAAAAAGGGATGTGAACAGAGGGCGGAAGAAGACCAAGGATAGACGGGAAATGTGTGAGAATAGATTCACGGCCTTTGTTTCTGAACTATAATGAGAAATGTCAAGACGACATCAGTGGAAATGTCCCACTTTTGCTCAAGGCCTTGTGAATTTGTAGTTCATACTGTATGTCGTCCTTTTATTTCCTCTTTCTCCCCTTCTTTCTGTCTTTCTACCTCTCAGGGAAAGATTTCCGAGTGATGTCCGCCTCCAAACGCACAGAAACTGGAGTAGGCGGGGAAAACCGTGTGGGGCGTGGCCGCGTGGCTGAGCTTATGAAGACCTTTAGTGTGTCCAGTGACTCCACCTGCTCACAACCTCCACCCAGATCCAACAAGCCACCTGTCCCCAATAAACCCACCCACTTGCAGCATCTCCCCTCAAACTCGTTCAGGTAATCAGCGGAGATCATAGGACGCTCAGACCGCCTCTCAGGAACGCTGCTCTAATTGCACAAGCAACACAGCAGGACGAGGGGTTCTAGCAATTTTTGAATTACAATATTTTGTATAATTGTGCTCTCAGGAGGCACGAAATGCAAAAAAAAAAAAATCATTGTGTAAAGTTTTTACACATTTATTACAGACTGTTTGTTTTATACTGTTGTTTTATTGACTATTGCAAATCTGTATTCCATTCTTATCCTAAAATCTGTATCAGTGTATTTTATATTGTATTCTTACAAATTGTGCAACATTTGGAGGGGAATTCCGCAGTAAGATAATTTTCCCACAGTTGAAGCAATTGGCAATCTGTGTTAGGATGAGAGAAAATGCAGCCTCTCTGCATGAGCTGCTTTGTGATTTTTCCACGTTTTTGAAATGGAACAGCCAGCAGGACTAATGAGATGATGCATGTTGACGGGTTTATTGAGCAAAAAACCGGCAACGTTTCCTGTCTCAAAGCATGTTACATTTCCAAATGCTTTTTCTCCCATCATTACTGACAAATTACTTCAATTACTTCAGTTTTTGGACAGAACGTCTCAGTAAAGCCACGCTGTTTACGTCAATTTTGCAGTGTATGAAAGTTTATTGAAGATGTTTCTTGAGTTCTTCTGTCCCGACACATTTATGGAGCCATAAACCAACACATTAAGCAATATTGATTACATGGTTTACAACAAAAATGGAGCAATTACACACTTTTTTTCACTTATTGGCTATTAATTCCTGCATTCAGACCTTGGACCCAAGGAGAAGACCGCATGTCCCCTCAGCTTTATAGCAAATGAAGTGGGAACATGCAGCGTTGCTATTCTTCAGTTACGGAGTGTACCTTCAAGGAGCCATGCATGTGCTGATTCACCAGTACAGAGAGCTATTTCCTCAGTTTAGGCACCATCACATTGGCAAAGTAAGTCATTTTGCAACAGTCAGCGCTCCTCACCTGACGTGTGTGTGTATACCGCCTGAGAGCCAAGCCATCAGTACGGGTTGAGCTCGGCCTTCACGTTCATTAACGCTGACGAAACCCTTCCTTACAGTGCTCTATCGCATGGCTAAGAGGGTTGATCAAGCACTTCTGGGAGCTGTGGCCTCAGATTGCACTTTTAAATAAAGGTTCTTAAAAGGTTCTTGATGCTGTTCTGGGATTTCTGAATGAAATGGGCACTTATCAGCCTGGGCCATGTCAAGATGGTACCTTAAATAAAGCTCAGTGATAAAAACAACATTACAGATTCATGGTGCATCAAAGATCCATGGAATCCACCAATGATATAAAATCTTTGATCTTTTATTGGTTTACTTGAAGAAAATATAAGGGAGAGCTGGTAGAATTGTAACATTTTTGGAGGTTAAATTATTCTGCTTTCAGTTATATATAAACCTACGTCAGGAAGTTCAACGTTAAACCGTCATACAATACCAGTCTAAAATTTGGATACGCCTTCTAATTCAATGTTTTATTTATTTATTTATTTTTATTAATTAAACAAAACTCTTCATGTGCTAAAGTAATGATGGATGTCATTTCTCTTTACTTAGTTCAGCTGTTCTTGACATAATATGGATTACTACAGTTGTGGAATAGGCCTATTTACTGTATTTTTATTATTTACTGTTTGATCTCGTGCATTAAGAAGGCAAGAAATTCCACTAACTAACTTTTGATGAGGCACATCTGTTAATCGAAAAGCATTCCGGGTGACAACCATCCATTATCTATATTGTTTATCCATCAGGGTCGCAGGTGAGCTGTAGCCAATCCCACCTGATTTCAGGTAAAGGGAGGGGTTCACTGTGGGCAGGTTGCCAATCTATGATGGTGCTAACGCAGAGATAACCAACCATTCATACTCACGTTTACATTACGTTAATGGCATGTAGCAGACGCTCTTATCCAGAGCGACGTACAACACCCCCAGGGAGCAGTTGGGGGATTAGGTGCCTTGCTCAAGGGCACTTCAGCCATTCCTGCTGGTCCTGGGAATCAAACCAGTGACCTTTTGGTCCCAAAGCTGCTTCTCTAATCATTAGGCCATGGCTTCCCCAGCCTGGGCCATGTCAAGATGGTACCTTAAATAAAGCTCAGTGATGATAACAACATTGCAGATTCATGATGCACCAAAGATATAAACTTGCGTTCACACCTATGAGTAATTTAGAGTAGCCAGTTGACCTAATCTGCACATCTTTGGATTGTGGGAGGAAACCAGAGCACCTGGTGGTAACCCATACAGGCATGGGGAGGACGTGCAAACCCTACACATAAGGGCTCTGGGCAGCCATGAAGTTTGAACCCAGAACCTTCTTGCTGTGAGGTGACTGCTAAATAGTGCACCCCACCGTGTCCCCCAATGGTTTGTTTTCCATTTGTTTTTGTTTAATTCAGTTTTTTGTTAAATGATCGTTACCATGATTTCTGTAGTACGGTATATCATTACAAACGTATAGCCATATTTTATTTTATGGCTTTAAATTTGACGTCTTTGTGCCGTCTGCACAAATTACAATTCATTCTCATGAGAACAGATATCGGTGTGTCCATCATTTCTGGCTCAGTGCTGCAACCATTGAGAGCCTCTGAGGCAAAATACTGTACTGATAACTAGTGTTACAATTGTACTGCAGGTCGCACCATCCTGCAAAATAAAAAAAAAAGGATCATGTACGAAATCTGAAATGTGTGCTAACAAGGAGCGCACAGCAAAGTGTCCATAATGACACAGATTTACATTTTTTTGCACTACTTCCAGTTTCATTTTTTGCTTATCAGGCATTTGGGGGAAGCCATGGCCTAATGAAGTAGCTTTGAAACCAAAAGGTCACTGGTTTGATTCCCTGGACCAGCAAGAATGGCTGAAGTGCCCTTGAGCAAGGGACCTAACCCCTAACTGCTCCCCAGGCTGCTCTGGGTATGTTGTACGTCGCTCTGGATAAGAGCATCTGCTAAATGCCGTTAATGTAATGTACAACAAGAGTGGATGAATCACAGCAGGGTTCCCCTCCCTTTTTCAAAGGAACAAGTGACAAAGAGAAGTGATGTATATGCATGTAAAGAAGTCACAGGTGCATGCTTGCACTTGGAGTAAACAAGCATGATACACTGTGCCATGTTACAATGGTCCCAGCTCTCCCATATATCCAGTAGCTATATATAGTGAATTAGCATAGCAGGTCACTAGTATGACCACCATAATGGATGCAAGAGCATGCATGCAAGAGCGTGCATGGTCATTAAGATTTCCTGCTTCCTCGGTTTACAGCATGAATTCCATGTTGGTCCAAAGAAATCATGGAATTCGTCATCTTTAATGGCCAAGCTAGTTTATGCCCAGTTTGGACCATCATGCTGGTATTGACTTTTTTTAATAGCACTGTGGTACTTTATACCATGAAGATCCTCCAAGGTCAAAGTTTTGAAACTCCTTTACTATACGACACCAATAATTGTTTTTCTTTTTTTAACATAAAGAGTGCAAGAACTATATTGTTTTAGTGGCTGACTTCTTTTTTTATTCTGTGCAATCCTGTTTGTGTACAAAGTTAACTTCTACCTACATATGGCAAGCCAAGCGCCTTTTCTTCTAGCTTTTATAATCGAATTATTCGCCATTCAGATGTCAGCCATCTTTGATATGTTCCCCCACAATTACGCGTTTACTGTGGGAGTATAATATTTGATTGCACTTGTTTTTCTGCTGTGTTACGTTTGCACCATTGAGAGGGTTGTTGTTTATTGTTTCTCTGTATGGATTGATGACTTGAGTGATTTTATGTGAGGATGAGTGTTAGATATTGTCTCTGCTGTGAGCAATGCTCACAGTTCAGCAATAAAATCATCAAGAATTCTCCAAGGTATCTGAGGTTTTTTTTTTAAACCAGACTGGTAAATTTGGTGAGTGGGCATGTTTTTATATCTTGGTGAGGAGCAAGCAAATGACCCTACACGGATAGGAATATCTGATGGTTTTGACAGTGTGGGGACCTTTGGCTGGTCCCCAAGAGAAAAATTAGTTGCTTCAAAAAAAAAAAAAAAAACAGAGGGGGAGAGAGATTTTGCCTTGGGGTATACGGGAGTAATTTCTGATTCCCTTTATATCCATATTAAAGGAAATCTCTCCATTTCTGTGCATTGTCTGAGCTACCAAATCTGTTATTGTCTCTTTTTGTTTGAAATATTTCATAAAAATTATGGTAGGGGTCACTAAACCCATGAACAAACCTACCTTTACTTGCCTTAAGTTGTCTGTCCTCTTGGTTGCCCCCTGCTTGCTGTACTCAAAAATACATGGAAAGGGAAAAAAAAAAAGGGAGTGAGAGATCGGAGGCAAGACAATCAGATAAATTGGCAGCCGAAACATTATTTCTGAGGTACTGATCATATGCACGTTTGCTTATAGTGTGCTTCACAGAACACTCTCTACCCAAACCCCCCCCAAAAATCTCATCTCATTATCTCTAGCCGCTTTATCCTGTTCTACAGGGTCGCAGGCAAGCTGGAGCCTATCCCAGCTGACTACGGGCGAAAGGCGGGGTACACCCTGGACAAGTCGCCAGGTCATCACAGGGCTGACACATAGACAATCATTCACACTCACATTCACACCTACGGTCAATTTAGTCACCAGTTAACCTAACCTGCATGTCTTTGGACTGTGGGGGAAACCGGAGCACCTGGAGGAAACCCACGCGGACACGGGGAGAACATGCAAACTCCACACAGAAAGGCTCTTGCCGGCCACGGGGCTTGAATTCGGACCTTCTTGCTGTGAGGCGACAGCGCTAACCACTACACCACCATGCCGCCCCACCCCAAAAATCAAATAAAAATAAAATTGATACATCTGTAGGCCTACTTGCCTCCTACACAGCTATCATGGCACGTAGAGCAGAGCCCAACCATATACAGTATATCAACCATTCAACAAATACTAATCATTCACGGCAATTGATATACTAGTTACAGTTCCTCTTATATACTTTCCACTGATTTGGCAACCTTTCTCGAAGTTGCACAGATGTGAAATGTATTGCTGCCACACCAGAAAAAGAACAGATCAGTATCACATAACATCAAAAATTTAGTGTTATAGTGATTTTACACTTTTTAACAAGGTATTTTATTATCATCACATACAAACATCACATAACAAGAAACTTTTCTAGTTACAACAATATACAGTACTATCATGTTATAACACGATAAATTATTGTTATAACAAAATGTTTCATGTTATAATGATATGTTTTAATATGAAAATGAATGTTCTACCAATATACTATTTATGTTGAATTAACAAGAAAAAATTTCTTGTTATACACTCTCAGGAAAATAAAGTACATTACCTTTAGGGGTACAATGGTTTATCACTGGGCGGCACGGTGGTGTAGTGGTTAGCGCTGTCGCCTCACAGCAAGAAGGTCCTGGGTTCGAGCCCCGGGGCCGGCGAGGGCCTTTCTGCGCGGAGTTTGCATGTTCTCCCCGTGTCCGCGTGGGTTTCCTCCGGGTGCTCCAGTTTCCCCCACAGTCCAAAGACATGCAGGTTAGGTTAACTGGTGACTCTAAATTGACCGTAGGTGTGAGTGTGAATGGTTGTCTGTGTCTATGTGTCAGCCCTGTGATGACCTGGCGACTTGTCCAGGGTGTACCCTGCCTTTCGGCCGTAGTCAGCTGGGATAGGCTCCAGCTTGCCTGCGACCCTGTAGAAGGATAAAGTGGCTAGAGATAATGAGATGAGATGGTTTGTCACTGGGGCAAGTACTTATTTGTACTCTTTTTATATACTATTTGGGAACATATATGGGTAGTTCTTCGGTAACAGAATTAAATTCACAGCAAAATGTGGTAACTTTTTTTTTTTTAGTTGCAGTACTCAAGATAATGGCATTAAATAAAGATTTCACACTGTATGGGGTACCCTAAAAAAAAAGCATAGAAATATTGGCTATGTTTAACTCTGAACACAAAATCTTCTGAGGAAAGAAAAGTCAGTAATGGAATTACATCAGAAAAAAATGAACTTTGATTTCTTAAAATTCAAACCAAGATTTCTCTGAAGCGACATTGCTATAATTGGGGTGATGATTTTTAAAGATGGTTTTTGGTGCATTTTTGCCTTGGATTCCATAATTTAACAATATCACTGAGCTGACAAGTTAAGGTAATCTTAATAATTTCATAATTTTGGCCTCTCTGCTGAAGAATTGCCCATATGTACCTTTTCGGCCCTAAAAAGGCACACCTTGAGGTCTAAATAATGAGTCCCAGGGGTACATATTACTGTAGATTGTACCTTGGGGGACAGAAATGGACTCCTACTGTAACTGTACCCCTATTTCTGACAGTGTAATGTGATAAGTTTGTATGGTGTAGTAGTGAAAAAAATGATCTGCTTTTCTGCCATGGCAGCCAAATGTTTCCACAGCTCATCTCAACAACAACAAAATCAAGTTTAATTTATATAGCACCTTTCACCAACCCAAGGACAATTTATAAAGTAATGGCACTATAGAAAGAGAAGCAACTAAACCAAATAAACCAAAAGAAAGCATGATCTCTCCCCATCTAGCTTAGTATACTTACAGCAGGGTTGAAACTTGGCAGTCGCATGGTCACCAGTGGCAACTAAAAACTGACCATGGCCACTAAAAGTTGAGGTTTGGTCGCCCAAATCATGGCAACTATGATTTGAGAAGTATGAAAAAATGACAATTAAAATTAAATAAAATGTTTCTTCCTTCATATACCATTCTTTTCTTTGCTTTCCTTTCCTCAACTCTAAGTTTGTGAATTCTAGTAAAAGTTTAGTTCTAAAGTGCAAAATTTAAAGCCATTCTTGAGTTTTCAGATCACGCCACGATATCCAAAACTTTCCTGACCTTTCCTATGATTCATTGCTGCATCATAGTGGAGGCCGGGATCTTTCTTTGGCTCCACTGTGTTGGCGTTTGTAGCTACTGCTAACTGCTAGGTGTAGCAGTTAAGATCAAAGATGACTAAAAGATGGTTTCATGGGTCTGATTTTCTGATGTGCTCTGGGGATAATATGATTAACAGCATAAGAGAGGTCTGGGAAGGTGTGAAAACCATCACAGGCCACAACACAAAGACCAGAGTCGTTGAGGGGACAGTGGAGAGGGCGAACGAGCTGAATGACTTCTTTAACCGGTTCAACCAGCCCATGTCCCCCCACCACCACCCTCCCCCTCACTGCAGCCAGCTCTCCTTCTTCCCTCAACATACCTCCCCCCAGTCATCGCAGCAGCCCCCTCCTCCCCCACCTCAACACAGACTCCTCCATGCATCACTGCAGACCAATTCAGGGGTCAACTGAGCAAGCTTCACCCCAGGAAAGCAGCAGGCCTGGACAAAGTGTGTCCCCAACTACTGAAGACCTGCGCTGCTGAACTGGGTGAACCACTCCAATGCATCTTCAACCTCAGCCTGCAGCTGGGGAGAGTGCCCACCCTCTGGAAGACATCATGCATCATTCCAGTTCCCAAGAAGAACCAGCCCAACGAGCTGAACAACTTCCGACCGGTGGCACTCACTTCACTTCTGATGAAGACGTTTGAGCAGCTCTTCCTCAGCCTCCTCAGACCCCAGGTGCAACATGCCCAAGACTGTCTGCAGTTTGCATACCGGGCAGGTGTTGGTGTGGAAGATGCCATCCTCTACCTGCTACACCGAGCCCACTCACATCTGGATAATGGAAATGGCACAGTGAGGATCCTCTTCTTGGACTTCTCGAGTGCCTTCAACACCATCCAGCCCCTTATGCTTCAGGACAAACTGAACAGGATGCAAGTGGACCCCTGCCTGATCACCTGGATCTCCAGCTACCTCACCGACAGGCCGCAGTACGTCAGGCTGAAGGACATCACATCTGACACTGTGATTAGCAGCATCGGAGCACCCCAGGGCTGGCCCCTCTTCTCTTCACCCTGTACACTGTGCACTTCTGCTACAACTCGGAGCTGTGTCACATTCAGAAGTTCACCGATGACGCAGCCATCATGGGGTGTATCAGGGACAACAGAGAGGAGGAGTATAGGAGCCTGGTGAGGGACTTTGCTGTGTGGTGCAACAGGAACCATCTGCAGCTCAACACCTCGAAGACCAAGGAGCTGGTCATTGACTTTGGGAGGTTCAGACCAAGGTCATGACCAGTTCTGATCAAGGGAGTTGAGATGGAGGCTGCAGATTCCTACAAGTACCTCAGGCTGTGGCTGGACAGCAAGCTGGACTGGGCTTGCAACACCAACCACTTGTACAGGAAGGGACAGCGCAGGCTATGCTTCCTGAGGAGGCTGCGGTCCTTTAACATCCGCAGGAAACTCCTGTGGATGTTCTATCAGTCCGTGGTCACCAGTGTCCTGTTTTACACCGTGGTATGCTGGGGGGGCAGCACATCCAAGAAGGACACATCCAGGCTGGACAAACTGATCAGGCGGGCCGGCTCTGTGGTCGACATGAAGCTGGACTCTCTGGTGACGGTGGCAGAGAAGAGGACTATGGACAAACTACTGAACATCATGGACGATGCCCGTCACCCTCTGCACACCATCATCAGCAACCAGAGGAGCCTGTTCAATGACAGAATGCTCTTCCCAAGTGCAGGACTAACAGATTTAAAAACTCCTTTGTCCCTCATGCCATCAGACTGTACAACTCCTATCTGGGGGGGGAGGAGGGGTAACAGAAGGACAGAGGATGGGAAGGAGCAGTAGCCTAGCCTGACAAAAAGCAATACTGGACAATGTGCAATATAATGTGCAATACCTCTCCTGCTGGACTTTTTTTTTCCTCTCATATCTTATTCATTATTTGTATATGTAAATACTTAATTTAATTTATCTAGAAGTTCTCTCTATTTTCTATTCTCTGTTTATCCTGTAATGATGCTGCTGGAATTTTAATTTCCCTGAGGGAACCCTCCCAAAGGGATCAATAAAGTTCTATCTAATCTAATCTAATTAAAGTGCCCATCCGTCTATCCTCACGGAATGGATAGACGACATGAAGTTGTGGCCCAACGTCAGCTATGTTGACGTTGTCAATTATTTTATTTTTAGTGAAGGCGTTGATGGTGATGAGCTAAGGAACTACAAAAGCATGGAGGTGTACAATTACCTACACAGTAATAAAATTGGCAAAATTATGTGTAAAAGAGATGGCGAGTTTGTTTGCTTAAAGGCTGAGGTTGAGCCTAGCCAGAGCAAAAAAAGGGAAATAAATTCTGTAGTCATGCAGCAGCTATCATCCTGAAGGTAGGCTATGTCAGAGTAGAGTAGAGTAGAGTAGAGCGACTGGATTATTGCATTGGTTTACTAATAATGTCGTGTTTATACAGTATACTGCAAGTTGCTTTGGACAAAAGCGTCTGCCAAATACCATAACTATAACCATATTAACCATAAGCACCTAATATAACTCTATCAGTCTACCATGATGTCTCTTGTACAGGCTCAAGCAGCAAAAGCTAGGAGAGAAGCATAGGCTAAGCATTTTAATGCAGATGCTTTCAAACTTTGGAAACAGTAAACATACCAGAGTTAAATAATTCCTTGTCTATGCATTTGTCCAAGCTTCTTCTTCTTAAAAGGATAGTTCGGGATTTTTGACATGAATCTGTATGGCATCCCCATCAACAGTGTCGTGCAAACACACTGACTTACCCCTGACAGCATCCTGTGAGTCCAGTTCTTGTCCAGTTTTGGTCCAGACGAAAGTAGTCTGGCAAGTTTGTTGGGGTCACGAAAGTAAAACGTTTTTCATCTCAAAACAGTATGTGTTCAAAAGAGTGATATATTTGCATCACAAAACCGTTGCCAAATAAAACGTCAGACCTCGAAATCGCTTGGCACTATTTTCTCTCCCTTCTTATCACTGCGCGCTGCCGCCAGGTGACAGCCACGGCTGTTTCATTCATTGTTTACTAGTGATGGGAATTTCGGCTCTTTTTCGGGAGCCGGCTCTTTTGGCTCTTCTTACTATAAGGAGCCGGCTCTTTCGGCTCCCAAACAGCTCCTGAGATTTTATTTTTGATTTAAAGGAATATGCCAGCGCTGTCGCCTCACAGCAAGAAGGTCCTGGGTTCGAGCCCCGGGGCCGGCGAGGGCCTTTCTGTGCGGAGTTTGCATGTTCTCCTCGTGTCCGCGTGGGTTTCCTCCGGGTGCTCCAGTTTCCCCCACAGTCCAAAGACATGCAGGTTAGGTTAACTGGTGGCTCTAAATTGACCGTAGGTGTGAATGTGAGTGTGAATGGTTGTGTGTCTATGTGTCAGCCCTGTGATGACCTGGCGACTTGTCCAGGGTGTACCCCGCCTTTCGCCCGTAGTCAGCTGGGATAGGCTCCAGCTTGCCTGCGACCCTGTAGAAGGATAAAGCGGCTTGAGATAATGAGATGAGATGAGATGAGGAATACGCCACCCCCAGATGAAATTGAGTCAGTCCCTGCAGTCCCTAGAGTTGGATGAGTGAGCCAAAGCGTTTTGTAGCCGACCCAGCCATTGTCCTGATCTATAAACGCCCAGGTTAGCTTAGCTTAGCGTAGTCGCTGTAATCCGGCGTGTCCAGCTAGCATTGTCGTTGCAAAAGTGAATTAAATAACTCAAGATTTTTTATAATTATTTCTCATGACTTGTACATTCATATCGAGTACACATATCAATGCAAATTAACACAAAGGGATTTACTAGACCAATTTATATCTGGAACTATTTTCAGCCACAGCACAGGCAAAGCACCGCTGCAGGCGCAAAGACACCGCGCAGCGCCTGAAAACGGGTGCGCAGCGCCTGAAAACCCGTTTTCAGGCGCTGCGCAGTGTCTTTGCGCCTTCCTTTTCCTACCTATTCCTTTAATTGCTGCAATTAACTAGTTAATTCTGATTCTATTTCTCCTCTCAGTTATAATCTGTCCTGCTTTTGAAAAGATCCTCTCTGGGGGGACAGATGCTGCCACTATACACATCCTCCATGCCATCATGTGTGTAAGCCGTGGATAGAGTGCAGCCTTGGTCTCCCACCAGCTTAGTGGGTCTGCGTTTCGCTGTCACCTGGCGGCAGCGCGCAGTGATAAGAAGGGAGAGAAAATAGTGCCAAGCGATTTCGAGGTCTGACGTTTTATTTGGCAACGGTTTTGTGATGCAAATATATCACTCTTTTGAACACATACTGTTTTGAGACGAAAAACGTTTTACTTTCGTGACCCCAACAAACTTGCCGGACTACTTTCGTCTGGACCAAAACTGGACAAGAACTGGACTCACAGGATGCTGTCAGGGGTAAGTCAGTGTGTTTGCACGACACTGTTGATGGGGATGCCATACAGATTCATGTCAAAAATCCCGAACTATCCCTTTAACTCCCCTGATCATTCCAGATATTGGATGGTATTTGTAGGCTATTTGTTTACACTAGGACTTCAGCACGGGTCGCTCTTGGCTACATGCACTTATTGTTAGTCGCTTTGAATAAAAACGGCAGATAAATGACTGTAATGTTTGAATAATGGACAATATCTGAACAAAAATTACACAATGTTGTTGATTAATCAATTTCTGGGGGCATAAGTTAAACACTGTAGGGTGTTATTCAAGTAAAAATGGTTTAAATTTTTTTGTGTTTGACTATCGAAATTTAAGGGCCACTTTATTTTGGCCTGGGTCACTAAGAATTCAGGGATACAGGCCCGAGTAGTTACCAAGCACTGAAGTTACCGTAATTTTTAGCCCTGTTACAGTGTTATTGCACCTAGTGGCCAGAAATGGGAACTGTTCATCTTAAACACTGTGACAATGGCAATCATATCGACTTTCTCAAACACAGTTGGATTTCTTTCAAATATATATACAATATATTCTAACACATTATCAAAATGACTACTGCCATCTTTTTAGATGAGAGAGGATTTGATTAACAAATTTGATGTAACTAGCTACATAATTACTTAAGTTGTTAAAGGAGAACCGAAGGCAAATTTTTATGATAAATTCTATTTCTCATTTTATTAAATATAGGAATGCATTTTTGATAGCTATTTTGTCACTGCTATAGCAAGGTATGAGTGTTTGAAATATGCTCTGTAATATATCAGTCCGTATGTCAAAGCAATGGCCGTAAATGAGATTTGCTGAGACCTGTGCGAGACATCAGAGGATGGAAGTAAAACGTACAGCGGAAATCAAAGTGACCAACATCTGCCAACGCTGTCAAAAGACACGCATGCCCTCTTTCGTGTAATCAAGCCGGAAGTTTTGTTTGTTTTGATAGCCATGAGGAAAGTTTGGAAAAAGTAGGCAGGAATCGTCATTTAAACTCATTTTTGTGCAATATTTAGTTTGGAAAACAGTTTTCAAAATGGCGGCACTGACACCTGGCTGACACTTCACGTTTCAAAGTCTCGCACAAGTATTGTGAAGATCGCGCGGATAAGCGACGCCTGCCATGGACCAAGCGAACTAAAAACCAAATAAGTATAATATTTAATTGCAATTAGTTGCCAATATGAGTCATGATTATAAGGTTACTAAAACCCAAAATGTAATTGAATAACACGTTAATTAAGAAATAAAGCAAGTTTAAAAATGACTTCAGTTCTCCTTTAATGTGTCTTTGGACTTCCATCCACCCATTATCTCTAGCCGCTTTATCCTGTTCTACAGGGTCGCAGGCAAGCTGGAGCCTATCCCAGCTGACTATGGGCAAAAGGCGGGGTACACCCTGGACAAGTCGCCAGGTTATCGCAGGGCTGACACAGAGACAAGCAACCATTCACACTCTCATTCAAACCTACGGTCAATTTAGAGTCACCAGTTAACCTAACCTGCATGTCTTTGGACTGTGGGGGAAACCGGAGCACCCAGAGGAAACTCACGCAAACACGGGGAGAACATGCAAACTCCGCACAGAAAGGCCCTCACCAGCTGCTGGGCTCGAACCCAGGACCTTCTTGCTGTGAGGCGACAATGCTAACCACTACACCACCGTGCCGGTCTTTGGACTTGCAAATTTCAATTATCAGCTACAGGAAACCATCATAACTACACCAATAAAATTATAATGTTTGGTTTCATTAAAGCTATGATTAAAAGATCAATGAGCTAAATTTCTTTACAAATGAGAACTTAAACAGTGAGACGGCAGTGGTATGTCAGAAATGTTCAGTTTGATCAACTAAGCAAACTGTAGCCTATTGTTTTGACTTTTTCTTATGTTCTTTGTCTGTGCTGGCAGTGCAGGCTATTACATTGTATCTTTCTGTTCTCTTGTTGAGAATTAGTGTAAAGTTCTGCAAAGATCAGACTACATGATATTTTAGTCTGTCACGATGGTCACCGTGTCGGATTAGGTGATCATAGTGCTGTAAATTCTTGCCGTGACTCTGTTGAAAGACTGGCAACACTACAAGTTTGAATCTGACCAATCATTGTTCACGTCCTTGCGTGTCACTGGGGAGGAGGATCAAAAAATTGTCAATCACGGCTACAGAAGAAACGTCAAGGAACACATCATGTGAGTTGTCAAATGAGATGAGAGAATACAAAAAAAAAAATTTCTGAACTGCTGGATTTATATCAGACATGTTTGAGCCATGACAAAATTGTGTCAAAATTGGGCTGAATTTGTGTAGTCCGATCCACAGATTAGTTTGTTCAATTTCATTCAAGTCCTGCTGATTCTCAACTTCCTATTATGAGGTTCCTCTAAAAATTCACTAGATAGTAGTAGGAAGAAGACTTTGTCACATGCACACCCAAGGACAGTGAAATTCATCCTCTGCATTTAACCCATCTGAAGCAGTGAACATACACACACAGAGCAGTGGGCAGCCATACTGCAGTGCCTGGGGAGCAGTTAGGGGTTGGGTACCTTGCTCAAGTGCACTTCAGCCCAAGGCCGCCCCATGTTAACCTAACTGCATGTCTTTGGACTGTAGGGGAAACCGGAGCACCCAGAGGAAACCCATGCAGACACGGAGAGAACACGCAAACTCCACACAGAAAGGCCCTTTGTCAGCCACTGGGCTTGAACCCAGAACCTTCTTGCTGTGAGGTGACAGTACTAACCACTACACCACCATGCTGCCTGTCTGTCAAGTGTACAAGCCATAATGACAGTAAACTTCTCAAGGTTTCATTTCATTGAGCATCAGATCTTGTTAAAGACGTGTCCTTCTCCTATAATTCAGTTCAGTAGCTTGTGGAAAAATATTCAAGGTGTAGTAGCCCAATCTAAGTCAAATGTGTTAGCCTGTTGACTTACTTGTTTTTGAGGCTATATCATTATTAATATTGTCCATGGTCATGATCCATGACTACTCTTACAGCTGTAGTCTCTCAGACGAGGTTTTTGAACACTGAGCAACAATCCCTCCCAGTCATGCAAAGGAAATATGTTTTGCAAGACTACTGTCACTTTACCGTACATCCTTTTTTCTCTAGTTGGCTCACAAGCTAATAATAGTAGAAGTCAATTATCCAATGCTACACAGCAAATTCCTCAGTGTTGAATTAACACTTTCAGAGTTAATTTGGGTCCAACTGGACCTATATAAACACTCTGGGTGTTAATTCAACACTGGGGATTTTGCTGTGTAGGATGCTGAATATAGTATGACATTAGTATAACTTTAAATGCCACATTCTATGTAGAATATAGATTAACCAAGTGACAAACATAACTAATCAGATGAGGGTTTCTTAAGAATAGAAATAAGCAGTATATACTGTACATGTTTGGACCTACATTTGTGTAGACCAAAGAAGACCTCCACTACAGAGAAAAGAAAAGAGCTGAAATTCAAAATGAAGTGCATTTTAAGATTGTTGGGGTCATTTTAAACATTTTTGCTAACTATTTATTGCAAAGTTTATATAAAATATGTGGGAAATACGCCACTCGTATTTTTCATACGAGCTACATCCGGGACCTGGAGATTCAAAACCGTGACATAAATCTTTATATGTCAGTTGTGAGGAAATCAATGAATTGTTTTGATAAATTTGGGTGCTTTTTGTTTGTGAATGTGTCAATATAATAAAAAGAAAATTATACGTTGGCTTGAAGATATGAAGTTTATCTTCTCATGTTGCAAAACTCGCATTTTTCATACAAAATACATTGCAGATCTGAGTGGTATATTTCCTGATATTTCACTCCAATGACATCACTCCTAGTGTTTTCTTGCTGACTGGATGCACACTGTCAACATGGCGAACTGGTTCAAAATTAAACTTCTTTTGATTAACTTGCATTTTTTTTGTGAATGTGTTCATATCATATAAAGAGCATTACACGGTGGTGCAAAGATATGAAATTTATCTTCTCGTGTTAAAAATATTTTCACTTGTTCGCTTCACTCACTCGTGAATATGTTCACCACTCGAAGATAAACTTCATATCTTCACGCAACCGTGTAATATCCAGAGGTGGACAGTAATGAAGTACATTTACTTGAGTACTGTACTTAAGTACACTTTTTGAGTATCTGTAGTTTACTTGAGTATTATTTTCCTTGGAAACTTATGACTTTAACTTCACGACATTTGAAAGACAAATATCGTACTTTTTACTCCACTACATTTCTATCAAGGTCCTCGTTACTCGTTACTATGAAGCAGCTTTGAAAGTGGATGCTTTTTTCTATTCTAAAACGTGATTGTTTTTTTCACAGGTGACAGTGAGACAGACTATCAGTAATCACTATGGTTACATAACATCCATAGACTGTATAAAATCAAGTTCAGTGATTTGTCAGCAGCATTATTTAACATGATCAGTTGATGGCAGAATGGAAGGAGGCGGTTCTTCTGGAGAATGCACGCACCCATGGCCCATGAATCCATGTTTCAGTTTTCTGAAAGGGTTAAAGATTCGTTTTGTTTAAAATGTTTGCTTTGTTTGCCTAAAATGAACCACATCACAGCCTACAAAAACTCGCCGTCCAACCTGCGGAAGCATATTGAGGTATGTAAATGTTTCTTTCCAAGAGAAAGCTTGCAAATATATAAAGTTGTCTGTACTTTTAGAGCTAGCGATAATGTTGCAGTAGCTATGCAGTCTGGTTAGTCAAATGACTTTCTATGGATTTGCCTGGCAAGTTGCCACAGCCTTGTCCACGACTAACATTAACACATAGTTAACTTGGATACTCTTAGTTAGCATGTAAAAATGGAATTACGCTAACATGAGTAACGTTAACTTATCTGAAGTCCATTCAGAAATATCTCATCTCATTATCTGTAGCCGCTTTATCCTGTTCTACAGGGTCGCAGGCAAGCTGGAGCCTATCCCAGCTGATTATGGGCGAAAGGCGGGGTACACCCTGGACAAGTCACCAGGTCATCACAGGGCTGACACATAGACACAGACAACCATTCACACTCACATTCACACCTACGGTCAATTTAGAGTCACCAGTTAACCTAACCTGCATGTCTTTGGACTGTGGGGGAAACCGGAGCACCCGGAGGAAACCCACGCGAACACGGGGAGAACATGCAAACTCTGCACAGAAAGGCCCTCGCTGGCCACGGGGCTCGAACCCAGGACCTTCTTGCTGTGAGGCGACAGTGCTAACCACTACACCACCGTGACGCCCCCATTCAGAAATATGTTTTAGCATAATCTTGCCAAATAAACAATGTAGAAATCTTTTTTTTTCTAGTAACGTTAGCTACCCAATATGATTTTGAGTTTGAAAAGAGTTTGCTAGTGTCAGGTGGAGCTTCACTGACTAGCTAGCTTAATGTTAAACCAACCATGATGTCATAGCATGCGTTCATTTTGTAAATCTAGTAGGTTGCTTCAGAGGCATTCGGTACTGTAAGCATTGTGGCAATAATACAACAATGCACTGACAGAAAATGTACTTTTAATACTTAAGTATTTTTAAAAGCAAGTACTTTAACTTAAGTAATGAAGTTGGGTACTTTGTCCACCTCTGGTAATATCCCCCCCATACACACAAATATATAAAATACACGGGTGATTATAGAAAACTGCATGCACTGATTTGAGAAATTCTGACTATTTCTCAATAATCACCTTGAGCGACTCGGCTAAATGGCGGCCAATCGCTTTGTCACCGTAAGTGAGAAAGAATTACAAATTATGAAAGAAAATACTGTTCTTAAAAGCACCAAAGATGCTAAAGAGTTTGGTCTAAACCATTCAAAGGTAAAGTGGCATTGTGATTTATTTTATCTATTTCAAAACAAAGTATTTTATGTGACTCGGCATGTAGATAAGAGACACAAGTCTGCACCATGCCTTTATTACATTTGCATGCTGCTTTTGAAGTTTGAATTGAATTATTTTTAATACTTTTTTTTTGCAATAATCACCTGTATTTATAATAAACAATTATCAGGCTCAGTGAATATTGGTGAATAATAACCTCGATGAGGTCATTATTCACTGATATTCACTTCGTCTTCAGTGAATAATTGTTTATACGGTATATATATATATATCCACCCGGGAATGCAGTCTTCAAATTGCTATGGATTCAATACAGACTAAAGTTATCTTGTTGCATGTGTGTATGTTTGTTGACTAAAGTGACCTATTACACTATATATCAGTTGCTAGCAGTCAAGGCTGAGTGATTGCATAGGGATTTCCAAAAGTTCCCTGACAAACAGTATTTGCATAATACATGCTGGGTTGTGGTCCCTGGACATTGCTACATGGGGGGGAGAAAAAGAAAAAAAAACCCTGTCAAAACGCTGAGGCTGAAAAACAGAGTACTGTATTACAGTATATGATATCATATGACATGTGGTAGTCTGGGAAAACCCACTGAACATCACTATGGCTGAATTCTGGTCAAGCAGGTGGGAAAAAAAAAGATGAATTTTCTACCTATAGCACACTGTTAAAGCTCAAGAAAACATAAATATATTTTACCAAAACAAGATGGAAATGTTTTATTTACTTTATAACCTTACGTAGGTTTTCCTATAAAGATCATTGTTAGCAAGGAACCAGTTTTATAAAATATGGTACTAAAAACTGTCAGTCTGCCTACAGGTATCTTAAATCTTCCTAGCGGAGTGTGATGTCCTCACATAGTGAATGCTACACATTGATCAAGTTGTTGGATAGCTACATGATGTAATGTGAGAAACAGATATACGGCAAATCAATTCAGTTTGTAAACAGATACCAGCTGTCAAAATGTCCATGAGTCTCCTGCCCCCTAACTTTACTCTTTAGTAAAACTTTAATAGACAAACATATTTCAGGTAACTATGTAAGTGAAAATGCCAAAATTTCCCCATGTGAAGCATTTTCTCAGGCTGCAATACACATACACATATGCTAGTTTTATTCCGGAGTGTTCCTTTAAAGGGGTACCAAATATAATATATACAGTTGCTGATGTGACAAAGTAACGTATTCTTAAGTATTCTATCAAATTTATATACTAGAAAACAACGAAATATCTTGGTAATTGTAAATATAATAGTCGGTACGCTAAACGGCACAAGAGTCGCCATTTTTAAAAGACCGTGACGTCAGGCCTACCCACTGCACTAGGAGAGAAGCGTGTAATCATGGCGTCGGGCGCATCAAGTGAAAGTGACAGCTCTGTCGAATCATACGAAGAGATCCCGCAAGACACACTGCAAGCAGGCTATGGCTTAGAAGGGTCCCTTATGAAAATCTACCATGGTTTACTATGGTTTTACCATGTTTTTTATGTAGTAACCATGATTCTACCATGGTATCTCATGGTTATTCTAAGTACTATGAACCAACCATAGTATTACTATGGTTCATCCATGGTAGTAACCATGGTTCTACTATGGTATTTCATGGTGATTCTAAGTACTATGAACCAACCGTAGCATTGCTATGGTTCATCCATGGTAGTAACCATGGTTCTACTATGGTATTTCATGGTGATTCTAAGTACTATGAACCAACCATAGCATTACTGTGGTTTATCCATAGTACTGCAGTAGCTGTGGTAGCATCATAGTTGTATGTGTAATAGGTCATAGTAACTACGAAATTAGTGTAAAAAGGGATAGTATGGTTTTTAAAAGGATGCACTAACTGTAGTATTACCATGCTTTCGTCCAACAGTCAATGCTGTAGAGAAGGATCTCGATTAACAGCCCAGATACATTAACATTTACTTAGAACCTAAAAATTTAAGTGAACATTGAGGTAAAATGCACCATGGTTTTCATGGTTACCCAAAAAACCATGAAAACCATGAATAACTATAAACCATAGTAAAACCATGGTTAGTTTTCATAGTAAAACCATGGTTAATTTTTGTAAGGGGTACCAGTTTGAACCTAGGAGAGGTACTCTCGACTCCGGTGATGACGAAAGAAGAGAAGAAAGCTCGAACTCGCTTGGTGTTTTTCAGCAGAAACGAGTGAAAAGACACGTCTGGAGGATCGTTATGCTTTCCATCGGTCCTGTTATTACACCGGAAAGCAACACACTGTGGCATTGTGTAGCCGATCACTTACAATTCATCCTACACACGTGCTAGTCCCAACCTCAATGAGCCAACACAACTGGGCACATACATACGTCATGAGTGTTACGCAGAGAAAATGAACGTGCATTCTGACTGGATAAAATTAATATCATGGCGGGCTGTTCAAACTGCGGAAATAGTTTGCTCGAGCTACTTTCAAAACACTATAACTTTCCAACCTTAGAACAAAAAACTTTTGTAAGTCTTGAATAAGGTTCGTTAATGTGTGTTTTATTGTTATATTTACTCTATATATTGCCCTCTGGGCGGCACGGTGGTGCAGTGGTTAGCGCTGTCGCCTCACAGCAAGAAGGTCCTGGGTTCGAGCCCCGGGGCCGGCGAGGGCCTTTCTGTGCGGAGTTTGCATGTTCTCCCCGTGTCCGCATGGGTTTCCTCCGGGTGCTCCGGTTTCCCCCACAGTCCAAAGATATGCAGGTTAGGTTAACTGGTGACTCTAAATTGACCGTAGGTGTGAATGTGAGTGTGAATGGTTGTCTGTGTCTATGTGTCAGCCCTGTGATGACCTGGCGACTTGTCCAGGGTGTACCCTGCCTTTCGCCCATAGTCAGCTGGGATAGGCTCCAGCTTGCCTGCGACCCTGTAGAAGGATAAAGCGGCTAGAGATAATGAGATGAGATGAGATATTGCCCTCTGTTCCCCTTTAATAGCAATTGTGAGTGTGTGATATCAGATGTTTATAGTGTGATTATTTTCATAATCATTGTGACACACTAAACATAATGTAATGTTTAGATCAGTAAGGCTAATTACAACTGATCTCGGCATCATTAGCATTATCGCTTGTTGCTCATGATTTAAGCTTGTTTATCTGATTATTCATCTGTAATTAGTCATCTGTTTATTGTTTATGCAAAAGGAATGACTGTTACCAGGTATGAACCAGTTTGCACTACATGTACTCATGTTGCTGAGAAATGCAAGATTCACAAGGTTTAGCGGACTAAAGTGAAATGTGACAACTCCCTGATCATCAAAACCATCCTTCAGTCCACCATCATTACACACACACACACACGCACACGCACGCTTGAATGAGAGTTGGATCTGAGTCCCGTGCTTGGGAGAGCAACAATGACAGCGGCTGTTCTCTGACGCACGGAGACGTTGGCGAGCTGTTTCCAGAAGAGTACGGGAGGCCGTTGGCAGCCCCCTTCATCCCCCCCTTACTCCTCCTCCTCCTCCTCCTTCTCTCAGCCTGGCCATCACTGACTGTGCCGTCCGATGAGAGATAAAAAGGGGCTGTTGTTGTTGTCGGCACGCATGGGAGATGGACGCCTCTGTTTTTCTCCGCCTGCCTCTATCTCCTGACGCCCACAGACGGAGGAAAAAAGGGACAAGAGAAATTGGGAAAGAGAGGAAAGAAAAAATGCCTGGCATTCTGAGGGCTGTTGCTCTTATTCTCATCCCTGGATAGAGGAAAGAGAAACGTGAAAAGAGAAGGCCTGGGCCATGTGATAGGGGAAGCATGCGGTCCCGGCTCGGCCCCCAGGCGGAAAGAACGAGGCCTGCTGCGTCTCTCCTGCATGATTAATCTGGCTGAGGGGCAGGATGGCTGCCTCAGACCTGCCGCATTAACTCCCTGCTCACCAGCCAAATACACACAGGCACACACACACACACACACACACACACACACACAAGTGCGTCTTCATGAATCCACACACCAAAAATCTGGGTTGATGGCTGCTATGCGTGCCAGAGTGTCCACCTGCAGCAGGAATGGCGTGGTTGGATTGGGAAAGTAGAGCAAGCCATTGTGCCTTTGTTCTCCCCACAGGCTCCGTCTCAGCCGAGTCACATGAGAGGCAGAACGTAAGTGGTCACGCTGCTTGGACATAGTCAATGGACACTGACTTTCTGCTTGATCTTGGGAGGAAAGTCCCACGTGACTGGTGCGCAGTCAACACAAGTAGTTCAAAAGCCCTAAACAACCCATTAATCATGTTTTGGCGAGACTAGTCCAGACTCGACCAGTCCTGTAGTTGTCATAGTTTAAAGCTGAGGTTTTTTTTTTATAGGTATTTTCAAATTACTAGTAGTATTAAGTAAGCACAAGCAGACTTCTACTCTAATGTAGCGTAATTTTGAAGACATCTGTGCACTCATCAATAATCTTTATGGATTCAAACATCTGCAATGAACTACCATTCAAAAGTTATTTTACGCATGATGTATTTGTTTTCAATCACTTTAACAGGCACCTGAAGATGTCTCCTGCCCACAGTAACAAATAAAGTTCTTGTCCAGGCCTGCGTGTTTTTCAGAGTCTGCAGTAAGTCTTTATATATCCCAGCAGTACAGAAGTTACCTGGTCCTCTGCCTAAGGCCAGGCAAAAAGACCAAGCCCTGACTCTCAGGCTCCCAGGAAGGTGGAGGGTTAACTGCCCTCAGTCCGCACCACATTAACTGGAAAGGAATGAAGTGTCAAGCGTGTTCTCACCACCGTGAGACGCCTGAAACCCTGCCTCCTCCACCAACCCCCCCACCCCAGCAACCTCCCACAGCCGTGACCAAATTATTTTCTAGCCTCCAGAGATTCGCCTCGCCAGACAAAAATCTGCAGCGCAGCCCTGATTCAGTGCACAAACACGCAGCCTCCCTCCTCTCTCAACGCCTCTCCGCCGCCACTTTGAAGAAAATGGGCCTGCCGTTTTTTTTTCTCCTTTCTTTAACGGGCCTCCGTTAGGACAGCTCCGTCTGTTTACACTCGACAGATTTAAATGCTCCCAAAAACAGTGTCCACAAAACAACTTGGCTTCCTCTGTGAGCGAGGGCCAATCCAAGAGGCTGCTCTTTGTTCACGGTTCCTCTTTCTACTTTTCTCATCTCTTTTTCTCTCTCTTTGTTCTTCCGTCAGGTTTTTACTTTGCACTTAGTAAAATAAAGTTTTTAAAAAAGTAATCTTGTTTAATAAGTACTCATCAAGCTTTTTGGACATTCAGAAAATGGTGGCAAAATTGGTGGAAGTCATTTACAGTGGCAAAAAAATAATGCTGAGAAATAGCTAATAGACTGAAGGGAATATAACAGAGAGAGAGAGAGAGAGAGAGAGAGTGGGGGGGGAAGTTGGGTGGGAGAAAATAAACCCCACCAGTGAGCAAGCTGCCCAGCCCTGCCAAACTGCTTTAAAAAGCCCTCTGTTTTATTTATAGTGCGCTGTATCCATGGTAACCGGAGGGGTCAGGCAAGCCGGGCCTGTGCTTCACCCTGCTCAAGGGATTAGGATTTCACCGAGCTTCTCACATGTGCCCAAGGTGGGCTAGAGCTTCTCACTGATGCTGTTACACAGCTCAGGGAATAGAGTAGAGGAGCAGGGAGGGCTGGGGGGACTTTCACACTCACCAAAATGGAGAGCAGTGCCATATGAGTCTTAATGAGCTAGCCAACACTCCAGAGGCAGCAGCAGTTTGGGTTTGTTTACACTAATTGTCAAAGTTCTCAAACTGAGTTTAAGCCCATTAAAGTGATAAGAGCAGCAGATATTCCAGCGCTCAGTAAGGTCAGACTGGGTCAGCAGGAAGCATAGTGGTCCTGCATATGACGATCTCACCCTTGGAGGAAGGCGAAACCATGACAATGAATTTGTGAGAAGTCCTGTTAGCTGTGAGCTGAAGAGTGAAAGGGGAAAAAGAGCTCCCAGTTCTTGAGGCATTAAGGAGCAAAAAAAGTGGACAACATTTTCAAGACAATCTTGGGTTATAGTAAGGTTCAGAGCACATGGATTTATGGATTTTTACTGGAAGAGGCCGAATGGTCAGAGGTCATTAGGCCATCCTTTATAACGTACAGAGAGAGATGTGCTCAGCCACGCAAAAAGGACGGCTCCGCAAAAGTGTGAGATTTTTGTGGCCTTGTTATTTTCCACTCAGGCACTGTGTGTGAGCTGTTCCAAATCCTTGCGTGGGAGCCTGTTGGAGGAGACCAGAGAATGAGAGAGAGAGGGAGAGATGGAGAAAGGGAGGGGTAGAGTGAGAGGAAGGCATTGACATGCACTCCAAGAACGGCGCCGTGTGAGAATGTGGACTTCCGGATCCCTCCCAGGGAGAACGCAGTCAGCGTTGCTAGGAAACAGATTGCTATGGGGGTTAGTGGAGCCATGCATGGAAGATGACGTCTGACTTGGTTGGAGGTGGAGAGAGACTGGCCTTCAGAGGTGGGGGTGGAGTGGCACTGGGCTTCTTGAGGTGGTGTTGGAGATGAAGAATAACTGGACTTGAGATGTGAAAAGAGACTCTAGTTCCAGAGGTTGAAAGAGTGGGACCCTCAAAATAGAGGTGGAGAGAAAGTGGCTCCCTTGAAGTGGAGGTAAACAGAACCCAGAATCAAGGAATAGAATTGATGATGGAGATAGAGTGAGACTAGCTGGAGGTAGATACAGAGATCCTGCACTTTTTTTAGATGGAGGGAGATGGGCATCCTATGATGAAAGTGTAGATTGTGATAGGTGGGCCCCCAGATGTAGAAATGCATGTGGAGAGAAACTGGCCTACTGATGTCTTCAGGGACGGAACTGGGGAAAGCGGTAGAGCGAGACTGGCCTTCCAAGATGGAAGTGGATATAAAGGCCTCCAGAGATGTAGATGCAGGTGGAATAAGATTGGACACCACTTTTTCTTTGGGTTCTTCTCAAAATGGTGAGAAAACAGCCCTTCTGAATCCATGACTTCCAAAAAGCAGGAGCATTTCTTTGATAGCTAAGTGGAGTTACTACTTGAAGCCACACCAACTTCCACAGCAGCATGCACTATGGGCTACGATTACCACAGTATACGTAGTTGCCAAGCGACAAGAAGCCTCTGGTGTATGATGCTCAGTCCTGTTGCCAAGTGATGGGGCTCAGTGGGAGCTGGTGGTGGCACTCAGGGACTGGCGTCGCCACTGGGACCAAGGGCACCGTTGCTAAGAGATGCCACCAGCAAGTCAGAGTTGTGGGTAGGAGACATGGAGGAAGGGAGGGAAGAGGTGTTCATCACGGAAAGTCAAGGACAAAGGGCTTTCTGAGTCAGTGGGCTCACACAGGGAACAAGAGCAGGTCATGTCTAGCTGATACAACCATCCTCGGCATTACAATCTGTACACACAGAAGGAGATACATCTCCCCTTGATATACTCTATTATTGTGCAGTAGGTCAAATTGTGGTCCACAATACAACATTGAAATACTAATGTAACATGCTGCATAACAGCACTGACCACAACAGGAGACGAACATTTAATTTAACAGTGTTGATGTTAGTGCTTCATTAGATGCAACAGTGAAAGTTGGAAACATAAGTGACAGATTTGGCAAAGATTATGGCAGGTGAGTGTGATGAAATCAGCAGGAAGTCTTCATTTAGATTCTTCTCTATACCCAGAGCAGGAGACTGAACACGAGAACATGAATGAATCACACACAGTAGAATGGTACCATGCCTATTCAAATATAGCTGTTGACGAGCTGAATTTAAAGACAAACCTCATGACACCTACTGCTATGAAGAACATACATGTATTGTTTGCAGGGAAGCCTTTTTTGTTCTATTGTGTGCGTATATTACAGCTGATTGATCAAAAACCAATGTGAATCTTTAGAAGATATGAAAATGTTTCAAATTTTAGATGGATAACAGCCACAAAAATGATGGCACTGTAGTGCAGAGGGTTGCTCCAGGGTTTGATCCTGAGCTCAGGTTACTATCTATGTGGAGTTTTGCATGTTCTCTGTGGTTCTCCAGTTTCCTCCACCTTCCAAAAACTGGACTGGCAACTCTAAATTGCCCCTGGTGTGAAAGCATGTTTGAATAGGTGTGTTTTGATGGCATCCCATCCAAGGTGTCTTCCGTCCTCGTAGTAAGGGTTTCTACAGAGACGGATCCAGCCCACGAATCTCACAGATGCACATTTGCAGAAATATTTTCACCAATTTTACCAGATCGCTGTGGATTTACACAGGGGTGTAGAGAAACATCAAGCCTTTTCTGAAGAGGGCAGCCATGGCCTTTTGCGACTGTGGATCGGCCTGTTATTCGCCTCCGAAGCCCCACATAAGCGTGACTTGCCGAAAACTTTAATATGAGCCCTGGTTCCAGCCGCACGCGTACACGGGGATTTAAAAATTAATAACTCAGCGACCGAAAGACCTAGCCCCACCAAATTTTACAGGCACCTCCCTCTCCACGAGACCTTTTAAAAGCGCCCAGGGACAGCCTGCTACAATCGCGGCTTGGCCCATTATTCGCGGTGAATTTCGATCTCTTTCTGAAGCATTTTATTCGTTTGACCTAGATTCTTTGTCTCAGGCCACACTATATAAAGCATCATGAGGATACAGGTGATTAGGTCAGGTGAGCATCACCGCTTACCACAGGTGGTTGGATCCTTAACCATTGGTCTGTTGGTTGAGTGTGGCTACAGCCCATGTAGCCGGCTAGTGGTAAAGTAAACAAACACCCCATGACATATGTATATTTCTGACTAATGCACATGAATCGGTTGCATCAGTCTAGATCCGTCCCTGGTTTCTGGGATAGAGTCTGTGTCTATCGCAACCTTGACCAAAATAAAGCAGTAATTGAAGACGAATGAAGCAATAAAGCGCCAAAAAAAGTGAACGAAGCAAAGATGGTGAAAGAATATGATCATTTAAATAGTTGAGCAGGTGGGCTGTTTGAAATATTACCAGGGACATTGTTACACTGTTTTCACTGGAAGACTAGAACTTTGTAAGTTATTTTACTACATATTAACTACCATGATTGTGTCATGTTTCACAGAAGATCATCCACAGTTTTCATTTCAGTTGATTAGTAGCTGAACAGCTTGGTTTTTGTACTAAACCAAATAAATGAGATGAAAATAAACATTGTAGTAAGCTTAGCCTGCTAAGTTAACAATTAGCTATTACTAAGTAGCTAGCAGGCAGTGTTGTGTGTGTGGGGGGGCTAATCTGCAATATATAACTACTCAAAGAACATTCAAATCAAATAACTTGTAAGTACTTGGGACATTTCACTCGACATTTCTGCTCACGTAATGTGTTTGTCACATCATGTACTGTATCATTTGCATGACTGCTATCATCAAAACTGTTCAACAAACTAGTTATATTTGTTAAAAAAAACAGGGGCACTTACACTGGCCCTTAATGCGTCCGTCCACATGCTGTGCTGTTTGTTTAATTAACGAGTAAGCTATGCTTGGATGGAGGCCTCAGGTTGTAGTCCTCCATCCACTGAGGTACCTCCTTAGAAAGTTCTCCTAAAATCACTCCTCACTTGGAGTGCACTCCACTGTACATGCATCTAGATAGTGTTGTGCTGTATATCATAGTGCTATAGGGGGCTGTGCAGCGGGGATGGTATAGAGCACGACTCATTCTGGCCAGAGACCTGGCTCACGGCTCCATTTATCAGCGAGGACGCACGCACAAAGGCCTCAGTGTGGGGGCCGGTAATTGGATCTGCGACACGCCAGTGCCCCTAAGACCTGACTTCCCCCTCCTTCCCCAAATTCCCCCTTCCTTCTTTTCCTTTCTCTCTTCCTTTGCTGTTACTCACTCACTCCTTCTTTCATCTCACCATTATCTCCGCTGGCTCAGTGCGTCAGGAAACACGCTGCATGAGCACACGCAGACATGCCCTGACTCACACACAAGCATGGAGACTTGAGCGGATATGTTGCCCATGGTCAGGCGCTGACTTCTCCACTTTGTAATATTAACATTTAACTACAGTTTGAGATAATGAGCTTGGTACAGGTCATCCCTTATATGGACTTTGTTTAATTTTGTTGTTTGTATCTATTATTGCGTCTCTGTTGAAGTCGGAAAGAAACAGCTGACAATGTGAAAAGGTGCTGCATTACACTTAAGCTTAAAGGAGATATGCAGAACCTTTATTTTTAAATAAATTTCTGAGTGGATAGTATCTCCATCCTTGACTCTTGTATGCTGCATAAATGGGAATAAAAAAAATATATTTTTGAGAGTTAAAATCGACTGCAAAGTTGGCATTCGAGCTGCCCTGCTGAGCCAGCCAGCCCTGAGTGCGTGACGTCACAGCAGGAACTGGTTTTAAGGCTGAGGCTTTTGACAGCTATAGACCAAAGTCATATAAATAAAAATTTATGGTGAAAGTAAGAAATACCGTTACCGACTTCCTCAACTAAGACTGATTTGACTTCACTGATTGTGGGTTGGCTCTCATTAAAACAGGATAGGTGTTATAACTTATGCAACATACATGTACATGCATGCATTTTCACTGATAAAACATAAAAGGCTAATTAAATAATCAGATGAACTGAGACAATCACATTCTGAAGCAAATTAAATAATCTTATACCGCTAACTTAAATGCACAATACAAGTTACATGTGTTAATTTAAATGCAGGCAAACAACGTGTTGTTGTTTTTGTTGTTTTGTATCCAAATGAGAGTCACTTCTTACCCGTCTGTGTTCTCGCTTCTTGAAGGCCGATCTTGTGGCCAATTGTTTTGAAACAATCTGACTTTCAGTTATTCGTTCAGTTCTCCGTTCATTTGCTTCTTCCACGTAAGGGTGAGATATTGCTGCTGAGACAAGCATATCCAGCGGAGAAATCAGACGGCCGGTCCACTCTTTCTCCATTTTCTCCATACTGAGTACTCCGCCATTACTGCTCAGCTCAGGCAATTACTAAAACCCAGGACGGGACGTCACCGGTTTTAGCAACAACCACAGGGAGGATAATATGTCATATCCCGTTCCATCCTGGGTTTTACCCACAACCCTCGGCTTACACTCCGGGAGAACTGGTGCAACTGAACTTACTTTCCTTTAAAAAAAATTAAATAAATACTTTCCTTTTCTTGTAGTTTTCTTTTCCTTTAATTGTTGGTACTGCACCCTCTTTCAATATGGGCTTATAGCCAACACTCCTTAACAGATCAGAGGTTTCATACGAGTCTTCAGTAAAATGTGCAGAGCAGAGGAGAAACCACTTTCTAGGCACCCAATGTGCCTGTGAACAACTCGCAAAACGCATCCAAATTTTTGCAGTTTGAACATTCTTGGGCTATGAATGCAACGTAAATCCACCTTCTGTCATGTTGCTGCACCGGCCAGCATCACATCTACGTGGCATGGTGGTAAATTAGCTCAAAATGGAGGATCGGAGTTGCAGTCAGCTCTGTGTTTTAGTATAGCGGAAATAGCGGTGAGACCGATAGACTTCCTGCTGTGACATTATGGACGTCAAGGTCATTCACTCAGACCGCTACCTATATGAATCACTTTAATCATAAAAATTACGATATTAGATTTATTGTTAATGCTTAAAACTATTCCTGTGCCATTCTTGAGGTCTCAAGGCATTTATAAACAAAAAGTGAGGCCATGGTTCTGTGTATATGCTTTAAGCTGTACATATGTTTGATCGTATACAATGTACTCTGTGGAGCAATGCATTCAAAAAAATGTAGCTCACAGCAAACCTTAAAATAGGACTTTTGACGATAAAGTTTCTAAAAATGTTTCATTTAACATAGTTACCCGTAGTTAAACATACACTGTCTGGCCAAAAAGTTTTCCATATGGACTTAAATACACAAACACTTTAGAGTCTTTGGTTGGATTATTACTGCAGCCAACAATTTTTTTTTAACCCTAACTGATGCAGTGAGTAGCTTCTCATTTCCTTAACACCCTTGTTGGAAGATGTATCCTACGGTCACGTTAAAGATGTTACTGTCTTGCAGAAGGGTCAAATTATTGGCAAGCAAAGAAAACAACTAAGAAGGTTGCTGGAATGACTGGAAATGGGTTAAGAACTGTCCAGCACATTATTAAAACCTGGAAGGATAGTGTTGAACTGTCAACTTGGCAGAAGAAATGTGGTCAGAAAAAAATCGTGAAAGGGAGAGATCAGAGAAAAAATTGACAGTAGAACTAACGGCTATGTTTAATAGTGAAAATAAGAGCATTTCCACATGTACAATGCAACGAGAACTCACAGGATTGGGACTAAACAGCTGTGTGGACACAAGAGAACCTCTTGTTAGTGAGGATAATCGGGGGGGGGGGGGGGGGGGGGGGTAGGCTTCAATTTGCTAGGGAGCATAAAGATTGGACTGTGGAGCAATGGAAAAAGGTCATGTGATCTGATGAGTCCAGTCCAGATTTACCCTATTCCAGAGCGATGAGTGTGTCAGGGTAAGAAGGGAAGCACATGAAGCGATGCATCCATCATGCATAGTGTCCACTGTACAAGCCTCTGGAGACAGTGTTATGATCTGGGGTTGCTTCAGTTGGTCAGGTCGAGGCTCAGCAACATTATGTGGCAATAAAATGAAGTCAGCTGACAACCTGAATTTACTGAATGACCAGGTTATCATCACATCAATGGATTTTTTTTCTTCCCTGATGGCACAAGTATAAAATTAGGGCTCAAATAGTGAAAGAGTGGCTCAGGAAGCATAAGGAATCATTTTCACACATGAATTGGCCACCACAGAGTCCTGACCTTAACCCCCATTGGAAGTCTGTGGGATGTGCTGGAGAAGACTTTACAGAGAGTTTTGACTCCCCCATCGTCAATACAAGATCTCAGCGAAAAATTAATACTACTCTGTCTGGAAATAAATGTTGTGATGTTGCATAAGATTGCTGAAATAATGCCATGGTGAATGTGTGCCATAATCAAAGTCAAAAGTGGGCCAATGAAATGTTAGTGCGCAACTCTAACTTTTTTTTTTTTTGGCTGGGCAGTGTACACTGCAGAAAAGCTGGGGCTATGACTGATGTGACCATTTTACCTAATGTGTAAGGAATATAATGCAGTGGGCATGTTGTTAAAGGAAAATAATCAACGCTGGGTTGTGTTGGGATACAGCGTGATGTGACGAGGAGGACCGATACCACCCAGAAGTTGAATATTTTCCAATAACAGCACGTCCTGAAGTGTGTTATTGCTTTTACACCACAACAATGTATTACCTTTTTTTAATTTACTAGAACAACATGCCATAGATTTAACCATTTATAGTTATATCTAACTGTATTTTGCAGAACATGCATAACAAATAGAATTAAAAAAACATTTAATACCTGCTGTCACTTATCTTCTCATTTAAATTTTATTTGTTTAAAATAATTACACAAAAAAATGCAGCTTGTCATGTTACCAAGAAACCCAAAAGAGCAAAGTGCAATATCTTGAAAATATCCTGACCAATCAGATTTGAGAAAAAATAATCAGTGCTGTGGTATAACAAATAGTAACTACTTTTGATTAGCTCCTGAAACAATTAATTCTTTAAAGGTCCCATGGCATGAAATTTTCACTTTCTGAGGTTTTTTAACGTTAAAATGAGTTCCTCTGACCTTCTTAAGTCACCCCAGTGGCTAGAAATTTCATAATGTGTAAACCAAACTATGCCCAACATTTGAGAATGGCGCGTCAAAACGGCGCGTTGATAAGCTCTTCCCTTTACTACGTCAGCAAGGGAGATGATCCCCACGCCCCCCCTCTGGATTCCCACCCACTGTATGGATTGCCCCGCCCAGTTGTAGTGAGGAGACCATAGAGGACACAACAACATGGCATCACCTAAGCGAGCGAAACATGGAAATTGCGCTGTACATGGATGTGACAACACAGAAAAGAGTCTGTTTTTACTGCCGACGGGAAAGCCCCTGAAGACGCAGTGGCTTAATTTTATTTACTTCAATAATACGCCGTCGAGTCTACCTAAGACGGTGTATGTTTGTCGGAAGCATTTTCCTGAGGAATGTTTCCACAACTTGGGACAGTACAGGGCAGGTTTTGCACATCAACTGTCACTGAAGCCTGGGTCCGTACCAAGCATCCCTGCCGCATCAGCAACAAACACTGAACAAGTAAGTGTATAACTGGTCGTTTTGACGTGTTTTAAAATCGGTGCGTTAGCCTAGCAATGGCTACATTAGCTGTGCAGCTAACCGCTTCCTGCAGTTAGCCAGGTAATCTGCGCTACAAAACTAAAGAGCATGCAGCATGCTCTGTTAAACTGAGTTTAGTCTGGAAATTGACTGTAACTTATGAGCTTATGTTTGACTATTGCTCCGCAATGCATGTCTTCTGTTGGATAAGCGATATGTTGTTGTAGTTGCTGCTTCTATCCTCTTTGGTTATGGAGTGCGTGTTCAAGCCTAGGGTATTATACGTTCGTAAACTACCACTCCGAACACTCTCACTCTCTGTTCTCTGTGTCACGTTGAGTTTACGAAAGGAGTCCGAGGGAGAACGGGGTTTTGTCTTAGCAGCGTGGCTACAGGTGCTGATAGCAGCGAGTATGTGTGTGCGCAGCTTGGTCAAGCCCCTCCCCCTCCCCCCATGGCCCGCCCCCACCCTCTACCCTTCCCCGCCTCCTGCTTCTCATTAGCAAAAGGACGCACTGGGAAAAGCGCTGAAATGGGGCTTTCTCCCAGGAGGCTATATTTACGTGCCGAGGGTTCATTTCGAGAAAGGCTGCGGATATAACATCCGGAAGCCTCCACGAGCCCGTTTAAAGCATCAACAAACCACCATGCCATGGGACCTTTAAAACTGTTTTTAGGTACCAGTAACCTCATAAGATGCTATTTATAATCAACAAACAAGGATCAGCAATATAATATAAATAGAATACTGTATATAGATTGTGTGTGTTATGAAAATTAGATATAGCATTTATCAGCATTTATCTCATTTATTCAGTTAATTTGCTATTGGGTGAAACAATGTTTTATATAATTATAGGCTGGTTGATTTATCAGTAACAACATAACCAAGTTATTACTGGACAACAATGTTTAGTTAATCTATTTGCATTATTTTGAACACTGAGACACAGTTAACACTTTACAATGTCTACTTCGGGCATCATTTCACCTGTACACATTAAAATATCATCTACCGATGGAATAAAATGAATCAAATAAAACAAATTGATTCAGTAAGTTATTATGTAAAGCTGTAATCACGTCCAAAAAAAAAGTGATCTGCATTGACATATCTCAGAAACACCAATCCAGGACTTGCCCACATCCCTTACATCAAAGTCATGTTTTTCTGGTCAGATGTTTAATTATTTTATTTTTTATCTTTTCTTTTTGTTATATCCAATTTAATAATTAAACCTGTTATTTCCTACCTATTGTACTCACTCCAGCTGTCAAGCTAAGAACCTGAGACACATTTATCCAAAGAAATACAAACTGACTTGTCCATTCCCATGACTCATTCTTAACCGTTCAGCAATCAGCTCGGTTATGTCATCAAATTTCTAGGGACCATGATCACACAGGGCCTCAAGTCTTCCATTAATAAGACGGCTCAGCAAAGAACAGCTGGCAATGTTCGATCTACTCCAGGCAATACTGGTGCAATTCTACACTGCCACCATTGAAAGCATCCTTATTTCAGCCATTACCATCTGGTTTGGTGCGGCTTCCTCACAGGGAATAAGGAAATTACAACGTGCTGTCAAGATGGCTAAGAACATCATTGGCTCTGATCTGCCTTCAGTACATGACCTGTATATCTCTGGAATGCGAAGGCAAGAAAGAAAAATCACTGGTGACACTTCTCACCTCTCACTGCAAGCAGTGTGCTCCAAAAACTGACGTCAGGAAGGTGTTTCAGATCACTGATTACAAAAACAGCATGACACTGGAATGCTTTAGTTCCCTTAGCAGTCTCTTTTGCCAAACAACCTGGTGAGAACAGCGTTATGGGAGACTGTACCAATGTAGGATGAACATTTAACTACTGTACAGCTGTTATACTTAAAACCATCAACTACCACTTATCAAACTGCTACTTTTGCAACATCAACCTGCAGATGAATGCACCTTCTTTTGTTGATGTATGTGCAGACAGGCTCCAACAACTGGCCAGTGGAAAGTTGGAATGGCATCATTCCCATCCAGAGACCAGGACCAAATACACCATCTTGGTCTCCTGGAGTTTGATGGCTATGGATTGATTGAGATTTGAACTCACCATGTCCTAATAACAACATGAACAAGATACAGTAGTATTGCTGGGTTTCAGTCACATGACTTTTCATAGCAGTTTTACCGGAAGTGAAATAGCTGGTGGTCTAAACGGCTGCCGTAGTGCAAACAACTAGCGATAACTTATCAGAGTATGCTCGTAATCTAGAAGCCACTGCTCGCTTTAGATATATTCAGAAGATTGCTATGTGTAATGGAATCGACCCTTACAGTCTGGGAAAGAAGGATTTGTCATATGATCTCAAAAACTACCCTTCAGTCGAGTTCCCCGACATCTCAAACTATCTAGTGTTGCAGACGTCCTTCTTCACCACAAAACAGATGAAAGTGTGAAACAGTATGGAGGCTTACAACTTTTTTGTATGTGGCTGGGTAAAGGGCCTAGTATCAAGTCGCTGCCGAATGAATCCTGTATTGTTTTTGCCCGTGTAAGTATGTTTTTTTTTAAAGCTTTTTGTTCGCGTCTTTACAACGAAGCACTGCAAGTTGAAGTGCAAACAAGGAACAATTCGCTTGATTCTCACTTGTGTTGGCTCTTATCTCTCAGGTAAATCATTCACAAAGATCATCAGAAACCCCTATAAAGACCTGGATCTTAGTTAAACAAGACGGAGAAGTGATCACGGCGCATTGTAACTGTATGGCTGGGGAAGAATTTTGTCATGACCTTAATGCAAATGGACTTTGTGAGGAGGAAACAAAGAAGCAGCTGGGTACTTTAGCGCTTCATGACTAAAAAAAGTACCGTAAAATAATGACACACAGCAAGAAAAGTACTTGGAAAACACTAAGGACATAGCTGAGAGGGAAATACAAACCTTTCACCAAGTGATCATTGCAAACTCGAGCATGCTTCGACTCGGCTCCCTTCGATTTCAGTCAGAGGTTCAAAAGCCACCTTTCTCGACGCCTTTTTGTGAAATCCTGTGTTCGTTCACGCTTTTTTATTAGTTCACGGGGAACCCTGAAGAAACTTTTATCAGTTTCACGGTTTGATCGACTCGAACAACCTAAAACAGTGCAAGCGTAAGGCATTTTTGATACAAGCAATGCACCTTCTCTGTACAAACGCTTTGTCAACTGAGCTTTAGTAGACCACCAGCTAAAGTTTTGAATAACTAATGAGGCGGATGTGACGTCACGTGAAACCCAGCAATAATACCATTTGGGAGCCTGGTTCATTTATTTAGTTTTATTAGTTGCATTAAGAAATAGGTATGAGTCAATGTTTGCTTCTTGAATTAAAGGTCAGCATTCCTTCCAGTGTAATTGTCAACACAACTCATCAGCAACAGAATAAATATGCCGAGTGATAATTCTACTACACTTCTAGAGAACTACAGACCAGTTGGAGTACACTTATTCACCTTTCAGTGACCGATTCAACCTGGTCAGAACCAATCCTGGAACCACTGGGCTGTGAGGCAGGAATACGCCCTGGACGGGTCACCCAATTCAGTTCAATTCATTTTTTTCTTTGTATAGTGCTTGTATAGTTCACAATGGATACGCTTTACAGTGTTTCTCCTTAGTTTATTGGTGGTGGTGGTGGTGGTGGGGGGGGGGGGGTGTTGCTGGATGAGGATAGTTGCCTACAGGACCCCTCCTTGTGGCTCCTATTACAGAGCATTTGGACCTGAACAAACAGTTAAAGGAGTGATATGTAAGTATTCACATTTATTTTAGAACAATAATTAAAACAATTTTTGCAATAGAACTGCACTCCTTTTTTTTTTTTTGGGTGGGGGGGGATTGGACCTTGCTTTACATGTTCCATGATCTTATGTTGTTCAACTAGTAGTTATTGCCCATGAACCTGATTTCTTCTGAATGGTGTTCTTCACAAGGGCTGTTGGTCCTTGGGTTTGGTCATACAACTGCTTGGAATCGAGCAGTCTACCCGATGAGTCAGGGGTCACATGATATATGTTTTCACTGTGTTCTGTCAAAATGACGTAAATCACTCCCCGCGTCTCCTCAGTGATGTATACTCAGTCCTAACGGAAGTCTCTGGTGAAGAGGGATGATTGTGAGGTCCCATACAATCGAAACTCTCAGGTGAGTCGGGGAGGGGCTTCCCTGCCGAGGCTGCGCGCAGTGTGTTAGCATGAGCATGTAGCCTATGGGAAATTATAGTGTCTTGGATTAGCACAGTGTGTTAGCATGAGCATGTAGCCTAGGGGAAATGATAGTGTCTTGGATTAGCACAGTGTGTTAGCATGAGCATGTAGCCTAGGGGAAATGAATAGTGTTGGATTAGCACTAATCCCATGTTTTGGAAAATTGAAAATGTTGTCTTGGGCCCCTCTGGGGTGTCACCAGTCCATGTGCAAAGTATGGAGTATGTGCATCCAGCCGTGTTGATTTCCACAGGTGAACAGGTAGAGAGACAGACAGCCTTCCTTTAGTAGTATAGATGGCTCGATATTAACCTCATTATGCAGAATGTTTTGAAGCTATATTTTAGCCAAAAATGAAATGTTAATCCTACCTACTGTACCTACCTACCTACCCACCCACCCACCCACCCCAAATGTAGTGACTCATTCAGGTCAAGATTGGAGTGCTGCTAATGTTATACATTATGCAAACTACATATCTAAATCATCACACATTTTGCACCAAGATATAGCAGAATATATATATTTTAAAGTAAATAAACATGACACAGAATGATGCAAACAAAATGTTCAAGAATCCTTCCTAACTGGGCCCCTTACCTACTGCATGTACGAAAGGAAAACGCTGATATTGCTTCAAGATGGCCGCTACAATTTTATACTAAAAAACCTCTTTAATTTCAGCATTTCTGAATTCCAACAAGGAAAAAGCAAAGAAAACGACCACATGTAACTGGAATTCCAGTCTGAGACGTTAAAAAAGTGGCATCATGATTGAGTTCAGCGTATGGCATTCAGCCAGATCAAGATGGCTGCTCACACTGTAAAGTCCAACTTCTCTAGTTTTATATGAGATGAATGTAATGTCACAACATACAACAACATACAGTCAGTAGTTAATTCAACCTATAACATTAGCTATGCTGTTCGCTGGTTTGGGAAGGTAAATACATGTGTTTTGTTAGCTTGTTGCTATTAACAAAACAAAACAAGCATCCATGTTTTTTTTCTTACTTTTAAAAATGATGTAATTCCAGTTTCCCCAATTCTGAGTTGCAGCGTTTAACCCTGTGATTTTTTTCTGTGCGTGTGCGCGCTTATTTTCATATTAGCTATGCTAGCTATACATGTCTCTTATTTTCTAGCAATTAGCTTGCAGCTCCAGTGCCAAAATGGCCAATTAAATTTTCGAAGCAAATATATCTACATTTGAATTAAAGGAATAAATGATGTACATTTCATTTTTGTCTCCATAGTCACCAGATCATTCAGCAGAATGGAAACTATTTTGCAAAATCATAAAATGCTCAGCAAATGCCTCTCGCAGAACAACAAACACTGCAACCCTGCGATAACAAACTCCTTGGGGGACGTCCAAATAGTTCACTATACCGAAAGGTCTGTAATACTGAAATGGACCCACCTGTCATACCAAACACTCACTCTTACGTAAAACAAGATCAACTGTGTTTAATTTATATTTACGCTGAATTCACTTAGATATTTACGACGTAAATGGAATAAGTCACTCTTATGTGCCGTCGCTTGCTTGCCGCATCTTCTTTCTTTTCAGCCCATCATGTTGATTGCAGTTATGGACAAAGTCTCAGAGCTCTTTTTCTTTAAAAGATGAAATTGAATTTTTTTCCAGATACAATATTCTTTAGACAAATTTGTTGCTTTCTCACCATGCTTTAGATGGTCCAGGTGAGACGGTGTCACATCTGTGCACAGTGGCTCACCTCGAACTGCTACTCACGTGCACGTGTGGCGCGCCATTAGGACTAATTACCTTGCACCTGTTCCGGAATAGAGCATAATCACAGCGCACACTTATAAGGACTCTGACTACACACTGACTTTGCAAAGTATACACGCTGTCCCTTGTATCTCACATTACTAAGCCTTTTGTAGCACTGTACTGCTATTCTGGTTTCCGATTTTGTTTTGCATTTTGCCCTTTGTCTCCGCTTTTGATATCTTGCCTGTGCCTTGCTTGACCATTATTGTTTCTCGACTCTGATTTTTAATCACTGATTTGGATCTGTTTGCTCATGTATTTTTAAATGAAACTCTTCCAGCGATTACATCCATCTATCACCTGCATTTTCTGACAGACGGAGAGTATCTTACGATTATCTTACAAGTAGCCATGATAACTATACTTATGGAGTAAAAGCTCAAGTAAAACTGCTTTTAGCTCGTAAAATAAAGTGCTTTTAAGTGATTTTTTTGAAGCCAGTGATTGCTGTTCTTGATAATTGTCAGTGATTGACACCTATGCTAGGCTCGTTAAGCCTTTGTTTTATGGCATCAATTCGTATAGTTGACTTGACTGCGGATTTGATTACTTATTGTTTGTCACCAGGGGAAGAGGAGCACATTGATCAGTGACTTTTTTTTTTTGAAGACTCAAACTTAATTTGTTATATGCAAAAGTTTGTAGTCAAAGAGTTCGTTAAACCAGGATTGCAGTGTACCACAAATCATGTAACAAAAAAGCCGAACAAGGATTCTAATTAATTCTTAATGTGTTACTGTTTTAATTTCAGTGTGAAAGCTGCAATAAGTTTTATTGAGGGAACAGAGTGCAGCTGCGTGAATCGTGCTTCGGCACCCCCAAACCACAATGGTGCTAAGCTAATGGCTCCTAGCATGCTTATTTATAGCATCTCCTCCATGACTAATGCTTTCAACATCCACCTTCGTCCTTGCCTGCGCTGCCTAATCCTTCTTCTGCCATGTCTGTTTCTGCTTCTTGTTTGTTTCTGGTGCTGCCGCAGTGGCATCGGTGCCGGCTTTCGGTTTGGTTTGGGTTTGGGCTGTTGCTGCTGCTGGCTCCTGCACACTCGGCCAGGCCCCCGCGGCCTGGGCCTTCTTCCAGCATGGGCGGCAGCAGAGCGGACAAAGGAGCTCAGTCTGTGTGTGTGTGTGAGTGAGAGAGAGAGAGAGAGAGAGAGCGAGAGAGAGAGAGCGAGTGAGCATGGGCTTGGAGAGAGACCCTGGCGAGCCCAGCGCGACGGTCTTATCCTCACGGCTCAAGCACACGCCACCAGCTGCTGCCCTCTTCCTGTGCTTTCATTAAAGCAGTCTCCGTCCTGCTCCACGGGGTATAACACACATATTACCACACCACAGTTATATCACACCTCTGCCTCGCACTCCTGTCTCTAAGTCTGCCTCATTCACTCTTCCTTTTCCTTTGTCTCTCAGTCTTTATGTATCTACACAACTGACTTTGTTGGCTCTGACTTTGCTCTCTTCCTTGCATCCCCCCCCATCCAGGCCAAAGCAGCCAGCTCCGGCACACAGCCACTGCAGCATTCACAGCACCATGAAATATTGTTGTGTCTTGAGCCTGGTGTCTGGTCAACGCTGGCCTGCTTTTGCATCTTTGAATATTCAAGCGTGCTTTAGTTTGCGCATGTGATCTCCTGTGCTTACCTCAGTATGTGTCATTATGTGTTTGTACTCACGCGTGTTCATGTGAGTGTAGGTGCATGTGCCCGCATGTGGAGAGGCTGTATCAAGAACATCGAGCCCAGAGCCAAGTCAGGCATTGCCAGAGGGAGCGCCTGCTATGTAGGGCGCCTGGCGAGCCGGACGCCAGTAGAATATCAACGCAGAGTGCACACCACTCCTTCCCACAGCCCACCTGCCCTGAGAGAGAGAGAAATAGAGAGAGAGAGAGGTGGGTAGGGGGGTGGAGGTTTGCAGGAAATTGCCAGGTAGTGCCCAGACCCAATTCCCTGTGTTGTGCCCAATTAATCAGTATCACAATCCATGCTGGACTCTCCCTCATCATTAACAGGAGGTGTGTTTTTTAAGGAATACTAAGAACCTCGACACCAAGAAACAGACAATCGGCACTAGAGGGCTTTATGAAACTAAACAGCTCTGTGGTGTGTCACATTAACGTGCCAGCAGGAATTGAATTAGTTTCCAATAACACCAGGTGCTGTAGTGCTTTAATTTTTTTAACCTATACAGTGAAACATAATATTGTGATTTATTCTATCCACATTCACTGGATATGAGCAATCGCACAATCTGATTGGCTACTCTACTACAAGGATATCAGCTCATATACCATAAGTAGAGAAAAACAAAATGACAGAGCGCATCAAATCAGATATATCATCAGATATATACTTTTATCAAGTATTTAAAAGAAACAGAAATACCTGAAAGAATATATCCCCCCCAATATCTCCTGTTCCACACTCCAACCCAGTCGGTGGCGGTAATGCACCTTTAAGTTGGTTTGCCAACCGCCAAAAAACCCTAAAGGAGAAGAAAATGGCAGAGCGTGTTGTTGAACCAACTGAGGACGAAATAAAAACTCAACTCGAAAACAAAAGCCCAAAAAATACAAAAAAAGCAACAAAATATGAAAAGAAAGTATTGCATGGTAAGAACGTACCTTTAAAAAAAAAAAATTCAAGCATTATTACCTCACCCAGAATGGAGTCCACCAGGGGGTGAGGTATTGTTTTTGGTCGGGTTTCTTTGTTTGTTTGTTTGTTTTTTGTTAACGATATTACGGGAAAATGGCTGGACCAATCTTCATGAAACTTTCAGGATAGACGGGCATTGGTCTCAAATAGAACCTCCAACATTTTGAGGGTCATCCAGTCAAGTTCAAGGTTTTTGTAGCTACTGCCTCATATAGAGCCACTATGTCATTGTGCTGTAAGAATGTAAGAGTGTAACAGTCACGCACTGTGCATGTGCATACACGTATTCAGATTAAAATGGCCGGTGAGTGTATACAATTCAGTTCATCATTCGAAATAAATGGACTAGACTAAAGAAATCACTTTCAGACATGTTTATGCTTATTACAGAGGGAAAATGCATTCCATTGAGCTCTAGCGCCGGGCCATTTCCAGGAAATAAGAGTTTTGGTCATGGCGACAGCATGTGTATGCCAGCCTCAGTTCGGAGGTTTCAGTTTCGAAAACTGTAAGAGGTAAGAGTAGAATAATATAAAGTACAAACACTTGGTATATTTTACTTCTGTGATTTTTAAATTGTTCATTTTTGGATTACGCTTCATTTTTGTGGCTACTGACTCATAGAGTGTATATATATATATACACACACACACCGGTATTTACTGTATGGACATGGGATCAGAAACAATTTTATTTATAAGCAGTAGCCACATGTACCCATAGGGTACCTATTTCTTTCATGATATCTTCCTTCATGTTCATCATAAGTGCTACCGGACGAGGTTTGTTTTGCCTGGCAACACTTGTTGTTATTATTATGATAGCATTTTTCACAAATTGCTACTGTCATTTCGCAGGTTTGTTTACATTCTAAGTGGAAATTATTTGTTGGACGTTTTGTATAAAGTTTTTATTTAGCAAATTTGCAAAAAATAAAAATAAAAATGCTCTGTTTCTCAAAATCCAGTGAATGTGGATCGAATAAAATAGTGATTCTACTCAACCTCGTCGTACATGACTTATAGCTGACTCGATGCTTCGTGCCTCGTTGGCTATCAACTCATGTACAACTTGATTTCGTGGAATAACTGTTAATTATTTATCACTCACACATCCATGAAACAATGACGAAGAAGAAGAAGAAGAAGCCACGCCAAGAAGCCTTTATTTGTCATATGGACACTTAAGCATGGACTTAAGCACAGAGTGAAATTCCTCCTCTACATTTAACCCATCTGAAGCAATGAACACACACATGCACACACAAGTGAGCAATGAGCACACACACACATACCCAGAGCAGTGGGCAGCTATGCTACAGCACCCGGGGAGCAGTTGGGGGTTAGGTGCCTTGCTCAAGGGCATTTCAGCCCAACCTCAGGCCATGGCTGCCCCATGTTAACCTAGCCTATATGACTCTTCTTATAGTAGCTATAATCAACGGTACCCTCATGAGGCTCTCTTTTTTTCTGAAGACAAAAAAAATCAGCTTAATTTTAAAGACTTTTTGTATCATTTGAAGTGCAATCAAAAAGGTCCAAGACTGTTCCTGTTGTGAACAAACAGAGCGTGGTATGGTCATGCGTATACAGCAGGAACGAGCAGTAACTCTCGTGACGTCGTACTGTCAACCTTGGGACCTGTGTTACACGTGTTTTTGTGACAATATGCACATGTTTATTTGCAATTTTTCTCTGGAACTCAAAGTTGTCAAACCCGGGAAATCATCAGCGGAGACTCTTGAAATGCTTCAGCAAGCCTACAGCAATCGAGCACTGAGTCAGGCGAGGTGTTTTGAGTGGCATTCGCAGTTCTACAGTAGATAGGCAGAATGTCACTGGAGGATGATGAGAAGTCAGGGCGAGCCAACAATCCTGACGCACAATGCGCTCGATTTCTTGGACGTTTTCAAATGTTGTACTCATGAAGCATTTCAAGGGTTTCCATTCCATTCAGTTTGAGACAGAAGTTTGAGATCCTGTAGTAAAATCGCAAATGTGGACTTCGTCGCAAAAATGCATGTAACATGTGTCTTAATGTTCCATCCGTTATCCATAACCGCTTCTCCTGTGCAGGGTCGCAGGCAAGCTGGAGCCTATCCCAGCTGACTATGGGCAAGACACCCTGGACAAGTCGCCAGGTCATCGCAGGGCTGACACATAGAGAAAAACAACCATTCACACCTACGGTCAATTTAGAGGCAACAATTAGCCTAACCTGCATGTGTTTGGACTGTGGGGGAAACCAGAGCACCCGGAGGAAACCCACACAGACACGGGGAGAACATGCAAACTCCACACAGAAAGGCCTCCATCCACAACTGGACTCGAACCCATAAGCTTCTTGCTGTGAGGCGACAGTGCTAACCACTACACCACTGTGCCGCTGGTCGCTATGTTGACGTGGTATATTGACTCATGAAGGTTCCTGCTTGCTCCTGTTGCACGAGCATGCTCCGTTTGTTTGCAATAGGAATAGTCTTGAAACTTTTTGATGACACCTCATAAAACATAAAGTTACAACTTTACCTCTGCCTGTTACAAAGCACCAACACTGGATTTTGGATCTTTCCAAAAATCCTAAATAAATATTTCCTTCCAGAAAATATCAGTGTCACCAATTACAGATCTTTTAAAGTATTACATTGGAACTTGAATGACTGTCAAAGTTGCTGTTTTAAAACATTAATGAACATATTATTTCATACTATGTGTACTATTGTGATAATCTTGTTTATATTTTATCTCCTCCATTAATTCTCCATGGATTTCTGTTCCAATTCTTTTGCTTAAAAGAACTCATCACTCCGCACAAAACTTGGTCATTGTTTTGTCAAATTTTTTGCTAACAAGTTACTAATTAGGCCAAATTAATGAATTTTCTAGGCCTCTCACTAGAATCGCATCTCCTCTCTCATTTCTCATCTGATTTCAGTTCTGATCGATGTTTTGGTAGATCTTCCCTTGAGGAATAAAACTTGGTTGTTTGTTTGTTGATTTTCTTCTTGTAAATAACTTGCTTACAACTTTGTTTATTTTCAGTTAAATCATATTTCCTTCCTCAGTTCTCAGTGGATTTCAGTTCTGATCAGAGATGGACAAAGTACCCAACTTCATTAGTTAAGTCAAAGTACAGATCCCACTGGTCATTACTTAAGTATTAAAAGTACATTTTCTGTCAATGCATCGTTGTATTATTGCCACAATGCTTACAAAACCTAATGCTGTTACCAAAGACAGAAATGTGAATTCACAAAATGAACGCATGCTGTGCCATCATGGTGGTTTAACGTTAAACTAGCTAGTCAGTGACACTCCACCTGACATGCTAGCAAACTCTTTTCAAACTTGAAATCATATTGGGTAGCTGATGCTACTGGAAAAGAAAAATTTCTTCATTCTGTTTATTTGGCAAAATTATGTTAAAACATATTTCTGAAAGGACTTCAGATAAGTTAACGTTATTCATGTTAGCGTAACTCTATTTTTACATGCTAACAGTGTCCAAGTTAACTAGCTATGTGTTAGCATTAGTCATGGACAAGGTTATGGCAACTTGGCAGGCAAATCCATAGAAAGTCATTTGACTAACCAGACTGCATAGCTATTGCAACGTTATCGCTAGCTCTAAAAGCACAGACAACTTCATTGCAAGCTTTCTCTTGGAAAAAAAACGTTTACATACCTCAATATGCTTCCGCAGGTCGGATGGCGAGTTTTTGTAGGCTGTGATGTGGTTTGTTTTCGGCAAACAAAGCAAACATTTAAAACGAAACGAATCTTTATTCCTTTCAGAAAACTGAAACATGGGTTCCAGGTATGGCCATGAGTGCATGCATTCCCCAGAAGAACCGCCTCCTTCCATTCTGCCATCAACTGACTGTGTTAAATAATGCTGCTGAGAAATCACTGAACTTGATTTTATACAGTCTATGGATGTGACGTGACCCTAGTGATTACTGATTGGCTGTCTCAGTGTCACTTGTGAAAAATCCAATCATGTTTTAGAAAAGAAAAGAAAAAAACACCCACTTTCAAAGCTACTTCATAGTAACGAGTAACGAGGACCTTGATAGAAATGTAGTCGAGCAAAAAGTACAATATTTGCCTTTCAAATTACGAAAATTAACCATGGTTTTACTATGAAAACTAACCATGGTTTTACCATGGTTTATAGTTATTCATGGTTTTCATGGTTTTTTGGGTAACCATGAAAAGCATGGTGCATTTTACCTCAATGTTCACTTAAATTTTCAGGTTCTAAGTAAATGTTAATGTATCTGAGCTGTTAATCAAGATCCTTCTCTACAGCATTGACTGTTGGACGAAAGCATGGTAATACTACAGTTAGTGCATCCTTTTAAAAACCATACTATCCCTTTTTACACTAATTTTGTAGTTACTATGACCTATTACACATACAACTATGATGCTACCACAGCTACTGCAGTACTATGGATAAACCACAGTAATGCTATGGTTGGTTCATAGTACTTAGAATCACCATGAAATACCATAGTAGAACCATGGTTACTACCATGGATGAACCATAGTAATACTATGGTTGGTTCATAGTACTTAGAATAACCATGAGATACCATAGTAGAACCATGGTTACTACCATGGATGAACCATAGTAATACTATGGTTGGTTCATAGTACTTAGAATCACCATGAAATACCATAGTAGAACCATGGTTACTACCATGGATGAACCATAGTAATACTATGGTTGGTTCATAGTACTTAGAATAACCATGAGATACCATGGTAGAATAAAAACCATGGTAAAAACCATAGTAAACCATGGTAGATTTTCGTAGTGAAGTTAAAGTCATAAGTTTCCAAAGAAATAATACTCAAGTAAAGTACAGATACTCAAAAAGTATACTTAAGTACAGTACTCAAGTAAATGTACTTCGTTACTGTCCACCTCTGGTTCTGATTGTTTTCTTTGAAAGAACTAGACCTTTTGCACAAAACTTGGTCATTGTATTGTCAATTTTTTCTAACAAATTAGTCATTATGCCAACTTAATACATTTTCTTCTGAGTAGAATCATATCTCCTCTCTCATTTATCACATGAATTCAGTTCTGAGTGATGTTTTGGGTAGATATTCGCTTGGGGAACAAAATTTAGTCCTTTGTTGATTTTCTCGTTGTAAACAATTTGTCGTGGAGGTTGGTCCTCTCTTACATTGTCACATTTCAGTTCTGTTTGAAGTTTTGATGGCAGGCCAGATGAGCTACTACATGCTTGACGTTCTGGTATTGTTTCCCTAGTGGAAACCTTTGCTACAATCCCAAGTCCCATCTGCCTCTAGGATTGGGATGTTGAGATACTTTTCTGCTCAGCACGGTTGTAAAGAGTGGATATCTGAGTTACTGCATACCTTTCCTGTCAGCTCAAACTAATTTGGCCATTCTCCTCTGACCTCTCTGATTGACAAGGCATTTCTACCTGCAGAATTGTTGCTCGCTGGATGTTTTCTGTTTTTCACACCATTCTGTGTAAACTCTGTCAAATATTGTGCTTGAAAATCACTGGAAATCGTCAGTTTCTGTCATGCTCAAATGAGCCTTTCCAGTGCCAATAACCATGCCACAGTCAAAGTCACCAAGTTCACATTTTTCTTCATTCTTGATGAAGCTCTTGATCTGTATTTGCTTGACTTTATGCATTTTGCTGCTTCCACATGATAGTCTGATTGGATAATTGTGTGAATGAGCAGGAGAACAGGTGTTCTATTAAGGTGGCTGGCAAGTATATGCCATACCATGTGAAGTGAGCAGATAGAGTGAAATGGAAACATTTGGGATTGTGCTTAACTTGAAAATAACAGATGTGATGTGGCTCAATGGTATAAAATGTCAAATCTGACAAAAAAAAAAGATTATGAATTTGATTGCATTTTTATCCATTGTTGTTTAGGAGATACTAATACATAGTGTAGTGCTAAAGTTTATTCTGGATGTCTATGGAGGTTTTTTTCTTCTTTCGCTTAATGTTTGAAGGTAGCCGATGCTTGCATCAGTAGCGAACCATTACTATTAGAGCTGGGACTTGAGCTCAGTCAAAACTTAGCCAGACACACCAAAAAAGCAACAGGGCAAAGGATTTTGCAAAGAATTAGCAGCAGGGTGCCAGGTCACTCCGTTGTGTGTAGTTGCCGATGTTGATTTTTAAAGTAACAAAGTAAATTACAATTGAGTGAAAAGTCCTGTATGCATGGAAGAAGAGTCTGGAGACAGAAATCTTAGTTTCTCAGTCATTAGCCTGTGCTACTTGCTCTTGATAGCACTGACTTCATTCTCATCTCATCTCATTATCTCTAGCCTCTTTATCCTGTTCTACAGGGTCGCAGGCAAGCTGGAGCCTATCCCAGCTGACTACGGGTGAAAGGCGGGGTACACCCTGGACAAGTCACCAGGTCATCACAGGGCTGACACATAGACACAGACAACCATTCACACTCACATTCACACCTACGGTCAATTTAGAGTCACCAGTTAACCTAACCTGCATGTCTTTGGACTGTGGGGGAAACCGGAGCACCCGGAGGAAACCCACGCGGACACGGGTAGAACATGCAAACTCCGCACAGAAAGGCCCTCGCCGGCCACGGGTCTCGAACCCGGACCTTCTTGCTGTGAGGCGACAGCGCTAACCACTACACCACCATGCCGCCCTAGCACTGACTTGACTGCTTTATTAGCATTCGCTAACACTACTGATGAACACTACACCGGCTGGAAAGTGACTTCACTGCTGCGCTGATGGTGCCAACTTGCTGGTAAGCTCATGTTGGACTTCAAGAGGTCTAGGGTGATACATTTTTGGTCCCTCCCATTATAAATCAAAATCCGATTGGTTAATTCATCTGTCACTTCCTACATAAACATACACTGCCATGGCCATCTGTCCTGGCAATGAAGTCCTAACCAATGAGTGAGCCAGCTCTAAACTCTTCTCAGCCTAGAGACAACAAACAAATCTCATTGGATAACTGTATTTTAATGTTTTCAGAACAGTAACCCTTTCATTTCTGAAGCAAATTTGATAGAAAATGAGGCCAAATTTAGAAGAGAATGATTACAATCAAATTATGAAAGAATGAAAGAAATTAAATATAACATTTGAAATGCTGATATGTCTGGGCTTCTCTGAAGGCCTAGAAGGCCCTGATGGTTCCCCTCTGGCTTGTATGGCTTGTATGGTTGATTAATTTATTTAATCAGCTGCCTGCTTTTACATTTAGCCTACAAAAGAAAATGTTTCTGTTATAAAAGTAGTGCTTTACAAATTGTACATTAAGTATTTAGTAATCACTTTTTTTAACTCAAAATGTTCATAATTAGTTGTAGTACCTAGTACAAGGTCACACAGAGTTGTGATTAGTGTAGTGGTTAGCACTGTTGCCCCATAGCAAGAAGGTTCTGGGTTTGAACCTGCTGGTTGACTAGGGCCTTTCTGCATGGAGTTTGTATGTTCTCCTCGTGCCTTTGTGGGTTTCTTATGCGTGTTCTGATTTCCTCCCACAGTCCAAAGACATGTGGATTTGGTCAACTGGCCACTCTAAACTGCCTGTGGGTGTGGATGGCTGTTGGTATGTCTGTGTTAGCCCACGATAGCTTGGTGACTTGTTCAGAGTGTGCCCTGCCTCTTGCCCAGTGTCAGTTGGGATTGGCTTCAGCTGACCTGTGACCTGTGATGGATAAGAGGTATAGAGAATGAATGCTTATTCTGCCATTTTGAGTGGATTATTTGGGGCTGAAGAGAGGAAGGGAGGAGGTATGTGTGTGCGTGTATGTGTGTGTGTGTGTGTGAACTGGGAACATCAGTATTCGGCAACACCTGTGAGGATCACGTTCCTTTGTGAGCTTGTACACACCTGAACGCACGCACGCACATGCACGCACACACTTTCTCACATGTCTGATGTGTACTTCTCTTTTCAGTGCTGCAGCTCAGTCTAAAAATGTCTCTTTGAGATAACATTAGGCAGACAGCAGTGATCTAACTGGCAGTAGTGTGTGCTGGATCATTTTAGCCAATCAGGAGTGTCATGTACAGGCTGTTTTAACATTACTCATAGTTTAAAGTCATACACGGTTATCATCTATGATTATGTGCTGTTCTATTAAAGGGCCAGTCCCAACATTGGGTATATTCACGCCTCTGTTTTGAGTGTGTGTGCATGCATTTGTGTGTGTGTGTGTGGGGGGGGGGCATGCAGTGCTGCGTGGAGGACGTGCTCAGAGTGGGTAGAAAGACAGCTGCCCTGACAGATGCCAGGAGGCAGGACCCCACCAGGGAGCAGGGGGGATGGAGCTGGCACTCCTTCACCCCAACGGAAACACCATGGGCTGTAGAGGAAGTGGCAACGGGGAGAAACTCAGTGTGTGTGTGTGTGTGTGTGTGTGTGTGTACCTGAATGTACATTAATCCAAGCCTGTGTGGGTGTCATGTTTTAATAACTGTAAACGTAATATTCAAGTCTGAAAATTGATATTAATGGATGATCACGATCATGATGCATGAAGCATGTACAAATAAGTCAAAGTTTTTCATTAAATGATTAACAAAAATTAAGCCTTGGCATCAAATCTAATTATCATACAGTTAAAACAAATTCATTTAATTTAATAAGTAAATAATATACTTGTTAAGTATACTTATTGTAATTACAACACTTTAATTAAAAAACTAATTTTGAAAAATGGAGTTTGTTCTGTTCATGTGGAAGAAGTTTAAAATACTGTTCACTCAAAAGTATATATATTTTTAATATTAGTTGTTGCTGTTATCCTGTATGGCATTGGAAATTGGACTTTTTTGCATCAGAACATACAAACGTGTTTCTTTTACAGAACATAACTAATACATAGTATATGTAAATATTGTATATTTGTCCAGTCTTACTTCATATTGTCTCTTTAAGATGTTTACAGAAAAGAAAATTAATATTAAGTGGTAGATAGATAGATAGATAGATAGATAGATAGATAGATAGATAGATAGATAGATAGATAGATAGATAGATCGATCTCTTTCCAAATTTCCACTATATTATGTGTATGGCGTGGGTCTATTGTGTGTGTGTGTGTGTGTGTGTGTGTGTGTGTGTGTGTGTGTGTGTGTGTGTGTGTTGGAGTGTAGGTTCAGCAGTGACAGATGAGGAAGAGGGTGAGGTAGGGAAGGCTGCTGAGGAGCAGAAGGCTGATGGATGTGAAGGAAATGGAGGGAAGAGGCCATATGCGGGGGTGGAGGAGTGGAGAGGACAGGAAGCTAGTGTACAGGTGAGAAACCTGCTCTATGCAACAGATGACCCACTTACACTCATGCGCTCTCTCTCTCTCTCTCTCTCTCTCTCTCTCTCTCACACACACACACACACACCACTTACTCTCTCTCACACATCTCTATAAGCTCCTAACTCAGTAACTGACACAGAAGAATATACTCTTGATTTATAATCTCCCAAAATAATGGGGCTAATTTGTGTGCGCAATCTTCTAATGTCATGCAGTTGTTTTTGCAAAGCTACCTGCAACAAGGAGGTCATTAAACCTCCTTGTTGCAGGTAGTTTTGCAAAAACAATTGCATGAATGGTGTCATGTGTAAAGCAGGTGGAGAAAACAATGTTCAATCCTTTTTTTTTTAATTGAGCTTATTGGGTTTGATAGCTGGGGTAAGTTCAGACCTCGGAGACTCCCAGGAGAGTAAAAATATGTGTTAAGGCCCAGTCACGCAACACCGATAACTATAACTACAACTATGACTATCCCTCTGCCTGAATTCAGTTCCAGTCTGGAGCAGTCACACCACAACTATAATCCTGACTATAATATCGCTTGGTCCTGCCACTCAGGTAAGTAAATGCATTCAACTTAGGAATAGTCATGGAAGTTTTTTCCAAGTAGTAGCACATTATTCCGGGTCATACTGTACAGCTTGGACTTCAAAACAACCCATGTACACACTCCGGTGGTTGACAAAATACGGATAAGTCATGAACTAGGGAAATATAATAAAAAAGCGTACAAAATACGGAGTGGTTACGGATTTTAATATGGATGCATCATGGATGCTAATAATTTACGGATTGGTCACGGGCGTTTCAGTTTATTACAGATTGGTTACCGATTTCTTACGGATGCTGCATCACGGATAAAAAAAATGAAGAAGTCTAAAACAATTAAATGTATGGACTGCTGAAGTTCATAACTAAAATACCTTACCTGCATTTATATGTTTATTTCATTAATTTACTCTTGATATTTCACAGAAAATATCACATATCCATGAATAAAAGATCCGTACTTTGTATTATATTTTTTAAATTTTCCATGAATCTATATTCCGTGACTTCATGATACAACAAGGATGTACAAAGATACCTGGGAAAAATAGCACGTGCTCAGACAATGTCACATGTAAACAGTTACCTGATTGGTCAGATGTTTTATCGGATCAGGTCCAGGCCTGGAAAAATCGCTCCAGAAGCAATCTCACTGATACGGGTAAACCCAGGCCTGGGCTATAGGGATTGTTATCGGTCTGGTGTGACCACCAACCACATAAACTGTAGGGGACTGATTTATTTATAGTTATCATTATAGTTGTAGTTATTGGTATTGTGGGACAGGGTCTTTATGTGTCATGTAGAGCAGGGGTCACCAAACTTTTTTCTCTGGGGGCCACATTGTCGTTCCTGACTGTGATGGGGGGCCGGGGTCGGGTCAGCTATATCACATAGAATTGTATGACCCAGACAAATATGACCACCAGCAGGCCTCATTGTGTAGTAGAGATTACTAGCCTGGCACGGCCATCCCCACTACTATATCCATACTACTATATCAACACTTGATTCCTGGCACATATTTGTTTATCTTTACTAGTGGTTTGCAAAAGTAGTAATCAAGTCTTCACACTTTGTTTTAATTTGAAATACCACTGATATTCCATTTATTTATTTTCTAATAAAAATAATATCAAAGCTGTCAAGGTAAGAAACATCTGCCTATTTGAGGTGATTGACACTGGCAAAGGTGAGTGGAAAATTATAAATTGTAGGTAGGCCTGTTGATATTATTAATAATATAAATAATAATTGTATGCAGCACTTAATAAAGGTCAAATAAATAGGCCTATAAAATAAATACATTTTAAAAAACAGTGAAATTATAATAATATGAGCAATAGATCAATAGATCACAGCAGTTGTGCTGTGTCCTGCACGTCACTGCTCTCATCCACGGCCAAAGCAAAAAACTCGAATTCTGACGCTCTCTCATTCAGCTGGTCATACACGTTGTCCCCCAAATCTTCGGTTCGCCTGGTCATAGTAGGTGCGGAGAGACTCACCGCGTTGAGCGCATCCTTCTTGTCAGGACACACCTCCTCGGCCACAGCAAGCATGCATACTTTAACAAAGTCCCCATCAGTAAACGGCTTTCCATGGGTAGCTAGTAGGTGAGCTACCTTATAGCTAGCTCAGACAGCAGCCTGGTTGATCTGGGTTTGGCGAAGGAATACATTCTGTTGTGCAGCCAGTCCGCATTTCATCCTCCGAATCCTGTCTTCTCTTGTTTGCCCTCGCAAACTAGCATACTCTTTGTGGCGGGTTTCATAGTGACGACGCAGATTATATTCTTTGAAAACCGGCACACTTTCTTTACATACAAGACAAACTGCACAGTCCTTACACTGAACGAAAAAATAATCGGTGGTCCACTGTTCTTTAAAAACTCTGGACTCTCTGTCAGCTTTTCGCTTACCGCTAGCCATTTTGCTGTCCTGAACACTGACAGTTCTCTGCGCATGCGCTGCCTGTCACTGCTTGATCGCGAGCATATGACGAAAATTCGGAAAATATGAATAGTTCATTTTATAACTAAATATCAATTTTAATTGATAAAATCAACAAAATACAAGATGCAGACATATTATTATTTGCCAAAAAGCAATTTAAAAAAATAGGCCATGACCACTTTTGGGGATTGCCTCATAGGGCCGGTTCAAGTGATGGGGGGCAGAGGGGCTGGGGGGCCGGTCAAAGGGGGGTGGCGGGCCGGATCTGGCCCGCGGGCCGTAGTTTGGTGACCCCTGATGTAGAGTGTCTTGCAAAACTATTCATCCCCCTTGGTGTTTGTCCTGTTTTGTTGCATTACAAGCTGGAATTAAAATGGATTTTTTTGGGGTGGGGGTGGGGGTGGGGGTGTTAGCACCATTTGATTTACACAACATGCCTACCACTTTAAAGGTGAAAATTGTTTCTTTATTGTGACACAAACAATATTTAAGATGAAAAAAACAGAAATCTGGAGTGTGCATAGGTATTCACCCCCTTTCCTATAAAACCCCTAAATAACAGCTGGTCCAACCAATTCACTTCATAAGTCACATAATTAGTTGATAAAGATCCACCTGTGTGCAATCAAAGTGTCACATGATCTGTCACATGATGTCTGTATAAATCAACCTGTTCTGGAAGGACCCTGACTCTGCAACACTACTAAGCAAGCAACATGAAAACCAAGGAGCCTCTAAACAGGTCACAGACAAAGTTGTGGAAAAGTATAGATCAGGGTTGGGTTATAAAAAATATCCGAAACTTTGAATATCCCAGGGAGCACCATTAAATCCATTATAGCAAAATGGAAAGAATATGGCACCACTACAAACCTGACAAGAGAAGGCCGCCCACCAAAACTCACAGACCGGGCAAGGAGGGCATTAATCAGAGATGCAACAAAGACACCAAAGATAACAATGAAGGAGCTGTAAAGATCCACAGTAGAGATGGGAGTATCTGTCCATAGGACCACTTTAAGCCGTTCACTCCACAGAGTGGGGCTTTATGGAAGAGTGACCAGAAAAATGATATTGCTTAAGAAAACATATGTGGAGTTTCCCCAACAGCATGTGGCAGACTCCCCAAACACATGGAAGAAGATTCTCTGGTCAGATGAGACTATAATTGATCTTTTTGGCCATCATGGGAAATGCCATGTATGACGCAAACCCAACACCCTGAGAACACCATTCCTACAGTGAAGCATGGTGGTGGCAGCATCATGCTGTGGGGATATTTTTAATCTGCAGGGACAGGAAAGCTGGTCAGGACTGAAGGAAAGATGGATTTCACTAAATACAGGGCAATTCTGGAGGAAAACCTGTTTGAGTCAGCCAGAGGTTTGAGACTGGGATGAAGGTTCATGGTCTAGCAGAATAATGACCCTAAACATACTGCTAAAGCTCCACTGGAGTGGTTTAAAGGGAAATATTTAAATGTCTTGGAATGGCCTAATCAAAGCCCAGACCTCAATCCAATTGATAATCTGTGGCATAACTTGAAGATTGCTGTACACCAATGCAACCCATCTAACTTGAAGGAGTTGGAGCAGTTTTGCCTTGAGGAATGGGTAAAAATCCCAGTGGCTAGATGTGCTAAGCTAATAGAAACATACCCCAAGAAACTTGCAGCTGTAATTGCAGCAAAATTTGTCTCTACAAAGTATTGCCTTTTGGGGGGTGAATACCTATACACACTCCAGATTTCTATTTTTTCATCTTAATTATTGTTTGTGTCACAATAAAACAACAATTTGCACTTTTAAAGTGGTAGGCATGTTGTGTAAATCAAATGGTGCTAACCCCCCAAAAATCCATTTTCATTCCAGGTTCTAATGCGGCAAAACAGCACAAACACCAAGGGGGATGAATACTCTTGCAAGACACTGTATAAAGCAGGATAATCTTTAAAATGTGAATGCAATGAGTTCCTAAAAGGCCGAGACATGGGTGTGTGTTCTGTTTTTACAGAGTTTTAGGTTTAACTGCTGTTGGCCTTGAAGGTGAAAATGTGCATAGACTATTGAATATAAAACCAATTTCATTGCAGTCATAATTTGTGTTTGTCTGTATATTTTTTACATTTTGCTAGAAATGCCCCATATTGCATATTCATTAAGGTGCGAAATGGACAGGATGTGCTATTTTGTTCATTTGAAAGACGCAATCTTCTCAAATCCTATTCGTAAATCAGTTTTTGGATGTTATCAAGACAAGTAACCCAACAAACTACCAAACTACACTGTAGTTTGACCCAATAAAATCTGAATCTTTCTATTCAAATACTAAATATATTGTGTTTAGTTCTAATTTTTTTAGTCGTTACCAGGATCCCCTCACTAGCTAACCATTTATAACCCGTCACATCACAGCTACCAAACTGGGAGGCCAAAGGCCAAACACTGGCTTACTCCATGACCTGTGATACCAGAAAAAAAACTATAGCAAACTTGTGACAAAACATAAAGTGCTCCATATATTAAAGTGTTAGTTTGGCTTCCGAATGGTGCACTGGAAAAATGTTCTCCAGCAAATCACAAGTTTGAATCCCAACAATGCCATAATTATTCATGTTCAGGAGTTCAAGTGAGCAAAACTGGCCATGCATTCTAAGTGAGAGGAATGGCATACTCTCTAATCGTGGCCATCTGTGAGCTCATGTATGTAGAAGACGGTAGATAGCGCTTTCCTCTGAGTGTGTTATGCTGCATATTGTGTGATGCTGCTTGAGCAACAGCTCGAGAAGATCTAATTTCTCAGAGGAAGCACATGTTAGGCTTCACTCTCCCTGGCTGGTAGCACAGTCGCTATATCCTCTTGGGAACCAAGAAAAAATGTGTCTCTCAATTTCTCTTTTGTTGTGATTTCCTTACGATGAATTTCCCAGCAACCATCTGAATCACGTGCTATATCATTGGAAAGCCCAGGATGTATTCTTTACAAGACACCAGGATTCAAGTGAATAGCTTGAAAGAGTAAGACAGTGTGCACGTAAAACAAATGTCAATTACAGAGGACACAAGTCTATGGGTTGGTTCTCAGGAGGATATGCCCCAATATACAGTTGTCCTCAGTCTTCTTTTCCTACAAGTTATGACACAGAAAAATCCCAAAGCTGTAATTCATGAAAGGTCCACTCCACATACAATCTGTTGGTCTCTGTTTGATCACAAAACAATAAAGGTTTCCCGAATCCACATTTCAGCAACTTCAAATCAATATCATTGTCCCCTGCTGCCGATTTTCTGAATCGAACTGAAAAATTTGTCTATGCCACGTAAAGTTCCTCTGAATCAGATGATTGCATTCCTGCGCGCTGACTGGACAAAGCTCGAACAGTGTTCGTGAACCTTACGCACTGTGCTGTTTTACCTATAGACTTTGTGTACTACAACCCCGATTCCAAGAAAGTTGGGACAAAGTACAAATTGTAAATAAAAACGGAATGCAATGATGTGGAAGTTTCAAAATTCCATATTTTATTCAGAATAGAACATAGATGACATATCAAATGGTTAAACTGAGAAAATGTATCATTTAAAGAGAAAAATTAGGTGATTTTAAATTTCATGATAACACATCTCAAAAAAGTTGGGACAAGGCCATGTTTACCATTGTGAGACATCCCCTTTTCTCTTTACAACAGTCTGTAAACATCTGGGGACTGAGGAGTTTAGAGATAGGAATGTTAACCCATTCTTGTCTAATGTAGGATTCTAGTTGCTCAACTGTCTTAGGTCTTTTTTGTCGTATCTTCCATTTTATGATGCACCAAATGTTTTCTATGGGTGAAAGATCTGGACTGCAGGCTGGCCAGTTCAGTACCCGGACCCTTCTTCTACGCAGCCATGATGCTGTAATTGATGCAGTATGTGGTTTGGCATTGTCATGTTGGAAAATGCAAGGTGTTCCCTGAAAGAGACGTCGTCTGGATGGGAGCATATGTTGCTCTAGAACCTGGATATACCTTTCAGCATTGATGGTGTCTTTCCAGATGTGTAAGCTGCCCATGCCACACGCACTAATGCAACCCCATACCATCAGAGATGCAGGCTTCTGAACTGAGCGCTGATAACAACTTGGGTCGTCCTTCTCCTCTTTAGTCCGAATGACACGGCGTCCCTGATTTCCATAAAGAACTTCAAATTTTGATTCGTCTGACCACAGAACAGTTTTCCACTTTGCCACAGTCCATTTTAAATGAGCCTTGGCCCAGAGAAGATGTCTGCGCTTCTGGATCATGTTTAGATACGGCTTCTTCTTTGAACTATAGAGTTTAAGCTGGCAACGGCAGATGGCACGGTGAATTGTGTTCACAGATAATGTTCTCTGGAAATATTCCTGAGCCCATTTTGTGATTTCCAATACAGAAGCATGCCTGTATGTGATGCAGTGCCGTCTAAGGGCCCGAAGATCACAGGCACCCAGTATGGTTTTCCGGCCTTGACCCTTACGCACAGAGATTCTTCCAGATTTTCTGAATCTTTTGATGATGTTATGCACTGTAGATGATGATATGTTCAAACTCTTTGCAATTTTATACTGTCGAACTCCTTTCTGATATTGCTCCACTATTTGTCGGTGCAGAATTAGGGGGATTGGTGATCCTCTTCCCATCTTTACTTCTGAGAGCCGCTGCCACTCCAAGATGCTCTTTTTATACCCAGTCATGTTAATGACCTATTGCCAATTGACCTAATGAGTTGCAATTTGGTCCTCCAGCTGTTCCTTTTTTGTACCTTTAACTTTTCCAGCCTCTTATTGCCCCTGTCCCAACTTTTTTTGAGATGTGTTGCTGTCATGAAATTTCAAATGAGCCAATATTTGGCATGAAATTTCAAAATGTCTCACTTTGCACATTTGATATGTTGTCTGTGTTGTATTGTGAATACAATATCAGTTTTTGAGATTTGTAAATTATTGCATTCCGTTTTTATTTACAATTTGTACTTTGTCCCAACTTTTTTGGAATTGGGGTTGTATTTGTTTAATTTCCAACCCTTCCATACCATGACATGGTGTGTTGTTGTGAGACTTTAGTCCCGTTTTTGTTACTCACTTTGACAGTTCACATTCAAAACACTGGTCCGTGGTTTCTTGCAGATGAATTCAACATCACTCACCTTTCAAGCAATCAGCATGCAGCAATGTATCACGTGATTTCCAAAATGGCCGTGCCGGTGGAATAGACTGGAAGTTTTCTTCTTAGTTGAAAAAAAATCTACCATTTTGATCAATATTATTGAATTGGATAACATGTTGGGCTGGGTAATCTTTACTGATTCATTATCAAAATAAAACTGGTAGATTGGCCATGGAGTGAGCAGTTTACGAAATGCATGACTTCTAACATGGGAACCCCAAGCTTAGGGATTTTTCCGTGTCATAACTTGTGGGAAAAAAAGAGTGAGTAGGATTGTGTACTGGGGCATGTAGCGACTGTGGCTGGTAGTTGTCTTATAATAAGGGAGAACTAGCTGGTGGATGGGAGTTGGCCAAGACCAAATTAGGGAGAAAAAGGGGGGACAGTAAGTAATAATTGGACAATGTAATTCATATAAATTTCTCCTGATTCCAAATGTTATTAATCAGCCACAATATGTTTGGTGTCTAAAGTAGAGGCGTACATCAGGACTGGTCTTTTTAATATCTTTAGATTTGGAGCTTGAAAGGACTAACCAAGGCTACATTCATTTACATGAGTGTGTATATGCTGCTCATGCAGCACTGCATGACATGTTTAAAGTCTTCGTTCATTCATCATCAGTAATGATTTTATCCTGGTCCAGGGTCATGGTGGCTTAAACTACTCATTTGTTTATATTTTGAGAAATAAAACTGACTTAGGGGCAGCACAGTGGTGCAGTCATTAACACTGTTACCTTACAGCAAAAATATTCTGGGTTCGAACCTTGCTGCCAACTGGGGCCTTTCTGTGTAGAATTTGTATGTTCTCCTCATGCCTGTGGGTTTCCTCTGGGTGCTCCAGTTTCCTTCTACAGTCCAAAGACATGCAGCTTAGATCAACTGGCTACTCTAAACTGCCCATAGTGTGAATGTGAGTGTAAGTGGCTGTCTGTCTCTCTGTGTTAACCCTGTGATTGATTGGCAACCTGTCCAGGGTGTATCCCACCTCTTGCCTGATGTCAGCTGGTATTGGTTCCAATTCATCTGAGACCCTCAGTAGGATAATCGGTATAGACAATGGATGGATGGATGGATGGACCATCTAAGTTCTTCTAAAGCTAATGAGACCAGGTGCAAACAATAATAACTGCAGGTGGGACTGATCAAGAGTCTCTGCAAAAGCAAGAGGAATTGGTCGGAATTCCATTAGGATCAGGTAGGGATGGGATTAAAAACAGTCACACGCACACATCTGAAGTCTGCTTCTTTAGTTTTGAATCTAGCTAACAATTAGGAGAAGCTTGTATCCACTAAGAGCATGTCTACATCGTCACACACTCATGTCAAAGGATATTGGGTAAATAATTGGGTTTCAACAAGTTACACATCTTAGTCATATTCTAATCATTTACTGTAAGTATAGAAACTGGAAATTGGATCTATATTATCATCTGAATCATTCCTAATGTAACATTAGGAAGTGCTGAAATGCCTGGCAACAGCGATTGAGAGCAAGAGAACTACTACCAACGCCCTGCCCCCCAGAGTTTCGAGTGCAGTACCAAGGACACTATTCGTCCAAGAAGGAGAAGAGGGGCAGAAAGGGCCTCCTCCACTAACCAGGACTGGTCAGCTGGAGGGAGCCTGGGACTGGAAAATGCAGGCTGATGTAAGCCAGCAGTTTACAGTCCCACCAGAGATTACCACCACCACCCTAAGACCAGATCTGGTACTCTGGTCCAACACCCTGTGCATTGTCTACTTCGTAGAGCTGACAGTACCCTGGGAGGATGCAGTTGAGAGGAAGAGCCTGCGGTATGTGGAGATGGCAGCTGAGGCAGAACAACAAGGCTGGAAAACAAGAGTTTGGCCAGTGGAGGTCAGCTGCAGGGGCTTTACTGCAAATCTACCATCAGGTTACTCAAAGAGGAAACCAAGCCAAGAAGCCTTTATTTGTCACACGTACACTCAAACACAGATATAAGCACAAAGTGAAATTTAACCTCTGCATTTAACCCATCTGAAGCAGTGAACACACACAAGTGAGCAATGAGCACACACACACACACACACACCCAGAGCAATGGGCAGCTGTGCTACAGCACCCAGGGAGCAGTTGTGGGTTAGGTGCCCTTGCTCAAGGGCACTTCAGCCCAACCTCAGGCCATGGCTGCCTAACTGCATGTCTTTGGACTGTGGGGGAAACTGGAGCACCCAGAGGAAACCCACGCAGACACGGGGAGAACATCAAAACTCCACACAGAAAGGCCCCCATCAGCCGCTGGGCTCGAACCCGGAACCTTCTTGCTGTGAGGCGACAGTGCTAACCACTACACCACTGTGCCACTGGGAATTCAAGCACAAGCTCTGTGCCAGACAATAAAAGAAACATCAGGGACTGCAGAACACTGCAGCCAATGATTGTGGATCAGAAGGAAGGACCACATCTGGGCCCCAAGATGTTAGGGATGCACACCCAGGTCTGATCTGCCTGTGGTGGGCCTGCCTTAGCAGAGGGTGTATTGTGATTAAAAGGCTGAAACATCCAATGACACTATGATGCACAACTGATGAGGTGTCCCTAACATCTTTTTGTGGTTTCTAACATCTGTGAGTGGTTGGCATTTTCAAGTCAGTATAGTATGGAGGACTTTGTGCAAGGGACAATCTACATCTTGTCCTAAGTCTTAAAATAAAAAACTTTTAAAAGTTGTGTGTTTGGTTATAAACTTACTGTATGTACATTAGCTTCATAGCTTAATACCAAAACTAAAATTAGCAAACTCCGAAAACCAAATGTATCTTGGCTGCTCGATTTCATTTCCAAGAATGGGAAGAGTGAGCATGTATAATTTCTGTCCATTAATGCAAAGTGTTTAGGGGTGTTTATATTTTGGAAAACACTTAGATGACTTAAGTACGTTAGGTTTTAAAGGCTGCTGAGTTGTAGACAGGGCTTGTCACGTTTAGCAAAGCATACGTGTGTGTGTGTGTGTGTGTGTGTGTGTGTGTGTGTGTGTGTGTGTGTGTGTGTGTGCACGCGCACAAGTCTTGTTTGCATGCAGCATGCAGGCGGCTGATTTTGCTGCAGGGCCTGCGCAGTAGAAAGTGTTGCCATGGTGAGTGAAGACAGACAGACAGGGCCAATGTCCTCCACGACACGCACCTTCCTTCCAATCAGTGATTAGGATGCGAGTCCATGTGTGTGTGTGCTGGACAGAGGAGAGTTTCACACCTGTGATGAACAAATAGCTTGAGGTATCTTCACATCGCCAGAATCCCTCAGGTAATGGCTGGAACCTTGCTGTCGCACCAGCAAAACAACTCCTGTCCAATCTCTCTCTCTCTCTCTCTCACACACACACACACACACACACACACACACACACACACACACACACACACACACACACACACACACACACGGGCACAGTGATCCAAAAGCACATAACTCTGTCCTGTCCTTCAGCTCAGTGGCTTCTGATCAATCTTCCTCAGTGGGCGTGGAGCGATGACCTGATCGCTGCAATCTCTGGACTTGCTGTTCCAAAGCCAGGTCCTTCCCTCCATGTGTCCCATATTTAGGTGGCTTGCTTTCTGCCTGAGTAAAACCAATCCACCCAAAGGGTATGTAGGCGGCACTCCGTCATAGCTGGAGGTGATGTGCTGTATGTACATACTGAGGGCTTACAGCAGTGGTCTGAGAGCCTCCTGTCAACTGCAAACACACACACACACACACACACACACACACACACACACACACGCGTACAGCAGTGCATGGGGATTTTTGTCCATAGAGACCATGACCATGGAGACTGTGTCCATGGAGACTGCATTCATGACTGGGTCCAAGTGGAGCGAGGGCAAGGAGGTCACCGAGTAGTAGAAACTCTTTGAGACTGTTTCGCATGTGTTTATCTGCTTACATGCTCCTTATAAAAACATTACTGATTACTATTGTTTTGTCACGTTTATTGAAAGTGCTTTCGTCTTTCCATGTGGGTCGATACCACAATGTAAAGTGTCCTCACTGGTGGTCTGACTGAAGTTAGACATGTTTGATGGTTTTCTAATGAGCGTGGTGGTCTCTAATGATCAAGCTTAGATATATTTAACAGTGAGTCACATCATTCACATCTGTAAAGATCCTGCATGTCAGGGACGGATCCAGACCGATGCACATGCATGTCAGAAATATATGTGCACCACTGGCATCGGTCACGGGGCGTTTGTTTACTTTACAGAAGAATCCTTTACTTGTCAGATGCACACTCAAGCACAGTGAAATTCGTCCTCTGCATTTAACCCATCTGAAGCAGTGAACACACACAGTTGAGCAATGAGCACACACACATACCCAGAGCAGTGGGCAGCTATGCCACAGCACCTGGGGAGCAGTTGGGGGTTAGGTGCCTTGTTCAAGGGCACTTCAGTCCAAGGCTAACTTAACCAAAGGAAGTGACATCATACACGCAACGCTTGAAAGTTTGCAGCATTTCTGGATTTGTCTTCTTTGCAAAATGTAGCACGTTTTTAACAATTTTTTAATTCCAAACCAAAATTAAAACCAAAGCATGCCTCCTAAGAGGTGTGTTGTTCAAGACTGTTCAAATGTAGCCTATAAAATAAAAAAATTTAAAAAAACAAGATCAACTGTGAGCTTCTGCTCACTTACGTATCCCCCCTGCTCTCACTTATGTCTCTCACTTATGAATGCTCTCACTTATGAATGCAAGCAATCGAAGGAATAGGACACTTATTATGAATGTTGAGTTCAACAAATAATTAACCCTGAAACAAGTAAATAATGAGCAGTGTTCTCCCCAGGGATTTCAAATAGCATCCTGGTAAAGTGTCATTTTGAAATAGCATTTTGCTTCTTGAAATAGCATCAAAATCCACCCTGTATGTTTCGTGAATACATGCAGTCGGTAAACAGGAAGTCAATATCCAACAGACCTGAAAATGGTATACACGGTATAGAACCCCAAGCCGAAACTCGATACCAAATATCAAGCAATTGTGATTTGTAGTAGCTGAGAAAAGTGTTATGAAAATGTTGTAAATCCACCATATATGTTTCATAAATACATTCAGTCTGTAAACAGGAAGTCGATGTGTGACAGACCTGAAAACGGTATACATGGTATAGAACCCCAAGCTGAAGTTTGGTACCAAGTACCAAGTGGTTATGATTTGTGGTTGCTGAGAAAAAGGGTGTTTTGGACAGATGGATGGATGGACAGAGGTAAATAAACCAATATACAGTATCCTCCTCCTTTAGAGTGGGGGTATAATAAAAAGAGGAATTTCGATCCATTATAGCCCAAAGTCGGCAGGACACTTACAGAATGAATGGGTTTGATTTGTACTGACAAAGAGAGGTAACTTCAAGCCGACAGGACGGTTTGGTGTCTGCTCCATACATTTTGAAAAAGATAAATTCGTGAGGCAGATTCACATAGAAGGGTTTGAGCGATGTCTGGTACGCAGAGCAGTTCCTACGATCTGGAAACAAAAGTCTGAAGTGCCATCCCAAAGAGCTCACCGCCGCACAGTAAGTGTCAAGCTTGTCTTTAGCCTGTTGCTTGAATTTATTAGTTGTCCTTCGTCAGATCAATAATGTTCTAAAGTAGTTTCTATGTGGCCAAATACAACACTTAGATAAACAACAGACAAATACTGATCTAAAAGCAAACCAAACATGCTTACTCTGAGTCACTTCTTCACCCCATCTCATCTCATTATCTCTAGCCGCTTTATCCTTCTACAGGGTCGCAGGCAAGCTGGAGCCTATCCCAGCTGACTATGGGCGAAAGGCGGGGTACACCCTGGACAAGTCGCCAGGTCATCACAGGGCTGACACATAGACACAGACAACCATTCACACTCACATTCACACCTACGGTCAATTTAGAGTCACCAGTTAACCTAACCTGCATGTCTTTGGACTGTGGGGGAAACCGGAGCACCCGGAGGAAACCCACGCGGACACGGGGAGAACATACAAACTCCACACAGAAAGGCCCTCACCGGCCACGGGGCTCGAACCCAGACCTTCTTGCTGTGAGGCGACAGCGCTAACCACTACACCACCGTGCCGCCCCACTTCTTCACCCTTGTTGTCGTAAAGTTGTGTAGCTCTACAAAAGAAGGCAGTGGCGCATATGATGTCACACATGCAACGCCGCCGACCAATAAATCACTCCAATCTAGTGGCGGACAAGCTTTTAGTGATTTTTGGAACAGAATTCAGATGCAAAAAATTTCTTTTTCAAACCAATTTTTTTTATCGGTGAACTTTACAACCTATTTGAGCATATCTCGCACAGAAAACCCAGGATTTTATGATCTCATTTTCATAAGACTAGCATTTTAAAGACCAGTGTAATTGTGCTAGCGTAAAGAATGTCTCCCTGTGATGTCATATCACTAGACAATCACAAATGTCTCACGGGAATAATTAAAATACAGGCCCGGCCAACAAAAAATTAGCACCAGAATTGCATTACAAAGATTTCTATATAAACATCTCATCTCATCTCATTATCTCTAGCCGCTTTATCCTGTTCTACAGGGTCGCAGGCAAGCTGGAGCCTATCCCAGCTGACTACGGGCGAAAGGCGGGGTACACCCTGGACAAGTCGCCAGGTCATCACAGGGCTGACACATAGACACAGACAACCATTCACACTCACACCTACGGTCAATTTAGAGTCACCAGTTAACCTAACCTGCATGTCTTTGGACTGTGGGGGAAACCGGAGCACCCGGAGGAAACCCACGCGGACACGGGGAGAACATACAAACTCCACACAGAAAGGTCCTCACCGGCCCCGGGGCTCGAACCCGGACCTTCTTGCTGTGAGGCGACAGCGCTAACCACTACACCACCGTGCCGCCCCACTTCTTCACCCTTGTTGTCGTAAAGTTGTGTAGCTCTACAAAAGAAGGCAGTGGCGCATATGATGTCACACATGCAGTGCTGCCGACCAATAAATCACTCCAATCTAGTGGCGGACAAGCTTTTAGTGATTTTTGGAACAGAATTCAGATGCAAAAAATTTCTTTTTCAAACCAATTTTTTTATCGGTGAACTTTACAACCTGTTTGAGCATATCTCGCACAGAAAACCCAGGATTTTATGATCTCATTTTCGTAAGACTAGCACTTTAAAGACCAGTGTAATTGTGCTAGCGTAAAGAATGTCTCCCTGTGATGTCATATCACTAGACAATCACAAATGTCTCACGGGAATAATTAAAATACAGGCCCGACCAACAAAAAATTAGCACCAGAATTGCATTACAAAGATTTCTATATAAACATATCTTATGATTTTCAGGGTGGAGTCTCCTTTAAGATATACCAATTGAATATATGACATCATGAATATGGATATGAATATGTCATGTATATGTATGTACCTGTGTGAAGAGCAAGTGGACACTCGGAAGTCGTTAAATCCTGACAGGAAAATGTTTAAAGGAAACCAATAGGCCAATTTCCTTCAGGAAGTGAACGAATAATAATTTTCTTGCATGACATAAATTTTGTGCTCAAACGAACGCCATTGAGAATCGCAATCAGCACGTATTGCTAATGATATATCTCAGTGACTTTCCCAGACTGCTGCAGTGATTTGTGTCCACTGAGGTGTACTAAAGGATCCAGCAAGTGCTGATTTGCAGTCAGTGTGGCCATCTCTCTCTCTCTCTCTCTCTCTCTCAAGTTTTCTCTCCAGAGATTCAACACCTGAACCTCTTGACTGTCACCAAGTTTCATCCTCTTTCTCTCCATCTCTGTCTCACACCATGCCTCTGGGAATGGACTCCACACCACCATATATTCTCTCTCTCTCTCTCTCTCTCTCTCTCTCTCTCTCTCTCTCAGGACGTGGTGCCTGACACTGTTGTCACCCAATTCCCCCAAGACCCCCACCCTTTCCCTGATATGCTCCACTTCATTTTACGAGCACCTCACTGAGAGGGAAAAAAAGCAGTAAGGAAAACTCAAAAAAGTGTGTGTGTGTGTGTGTTTGTCAGTGAGTGACTACGCATGCATGCGTATGAGAGAGGCAGAGAGAGAGAGAGAGGTTGAAGTGTTTGAGAAGGAGGGACGTTGGCAGAAATGGGTGAAGGGGAATGGAGAGAGAGAGAGAGAGAGAGAGAGAGAGTGTGTAAAGGAGAGGGCATGGGAGAGTTTGCGCGTTTACTCTGAGTTTGTTAATAATTAATGTGTCACAGGCTTGAAGGGGGGTTGCATCTCGCCTCATCTTTCTCTCTCTCTCTCTCTCTCTCTCTCTCTTTCCGTGTGCTCAGACACAAGGCTGTGACTCCCAGGTGTGCGCTAGTGCAAGTGGAAACATCTGAACCGATAGAGGAGAAAGAGCTGGACAACACACTCTTTCTCGTACAAAATGGCCTCCCCAAAACGGCTGGGAAGCAGAAGCATGAAAAAAACTACACTTAGAATACCCAGAAATAAAAAGTGGTGTTTCAGAGCTGTTTGTTCCCGTCCCTTAGTGTTATGGACACCAGTATGATAGTTAGCAGTTATTCCACGAAATCAAGTCATACATGAGCTGATAGCCGATGAGGTGCGTAGCACCAAGTCGGCTATAAGCCATCCACATTCTATCCACATTCACTGGATTTTGAGAAACAGAGCATTTTTTTTTTTGCAAATTAGATAAATAAAAACATTATGCAAAACGTCTGACAAAATCATTTCCGCTTAGAATGTAAACAAACCGGCGAAATGACAGCAGCAATTTGTGAAAAATGGGATAATAATAATTCTTGAAAAATTTAAAAAAGATACGTTCTTACCCTGAAATCCTTTCTTCCATATTTTGTTGCTTTTTTGTATTTTTGGGGGGTTTTGTTTTCAAGTAGAGTTTTTATTTCGTCCTCGGTTGGTTCAGCAACTCACTCTGCCGTTTTGTTTTTCTGTACTCATGGTATATGAGCTGATATCCTAGTAGTAGAGTAGCCAAACAGAGTGTGCAATTGCTCATATCCAGTGAATGTGGATAGAATAATTCAGTATATTTAGAGAAAATAGTTTTGGAGATATCCTCATTTTGTCCAGTTTGCCACCACTTCCAGGACAATGAAACTTTTTTTGATGAGTCACCTTGTATTAGTCTTGTGATCATCTAATTAAATTATCTCCAGAACATATGTCATATATCTCATCCCCAGGAAATGTCTTGCTATACAGTAGCAGCTTGGATTCATCTGAGTTTTTCTGCACGATATTCCCTTTTCCGTCTTCATAGGCTGAGAAGAAAATTCATTCTGAAGAGGTTGGAACAGCTCAGTGATATGTAAGAGAGGAGTATTGTACCAACTTGCGGCTGTTCAGTGCTTGAATATCTTGCTACCTCAGAACAATCAAGAACACAATTCTGTCTTGCATTACATTAATGGCATTTAGCAGACACTTTTATCCAGAGTGACGTACAACATACCCAGTGCAGCCCAGGGAGCATTTGGGGGTTAGGAACCTTGCTCAAAGGCACTTCAACCATTTCCGGTGGTTGAGGGAATTGAACCAGCAACCTTTTGGTCCCAAAGCTGCTTCTCGAGCCATTAGGCCATCATCTTTACACATTGTTGGTACTTTTCCATTAGTAGTAGGAAGTGATATTATTCTAATGGCCCTTTTCCACTACCCTTTTTCAGCTCACTTCAGCTCACTTCAGCCCGACATGGCTCGCGTTTCGACTACCTCAGAGCGGCGCGACTCAGCTCGCTTCAGCCCTACTCAGCACCCAAAACTCGCACGGTTTTGGAGTGGGGCTGAAGCGAGCCAAACTGAGCCGAGTGGGGCTAGGGGCGTGAGGAGACACTCCTCTGTGCACTGATTGGTGAGGAGGAGTGTCCTCACATGCCCACACACGCCCCGCGAGCACACTGGGATCTGTAAACACCGTAAACCCGGAAGAAGAATTACGAATTACGAGAATTTCTGAAGCCTTATGCGCCTCGCCTCATCTATACGCTCTTGCCAGTATCTGTTGGCGTTGTCGGTGACAACAAGCCACAGCACCAAGACCAGCAACACTAACGACTCCATATCCCCCATGTTTATTGTTTACTATCCGGGTCGTGAGACTACCGCTTAAAAGGTCACTGATGTCCCTGTTTGTGCCGCCTAACGACATCACGTGACGTCCACCCACTTTCGCTAACTCCACCCAATGTGTCCACCCACTTCCAGCCAGCACGGTTCAGCGCGGTTGTAGTCGAAATGGAACTCCAACAGCCCCACTCAGCCCAACTCAGCACGGCACGGCTCAGCCCAACTCAGCCGCGTTGGTAGTGGAAAAGCGGCATAAGACAATTTTATCAAAAAGAGTAATATTCAAACACATCCTGGTGACAACCCTGTGGTTCTGCATCACCAGCAATCACAATGACCATAGACTTTGGCTCAAACATATGGTACCGGTAGATGCCACCACTTACTGTATGTCAAAACACATGGCAGCTCATCATCTCGGATAACTTGTTATCCTCCGCGTTAAAATGTTCTTGTTAAAAGCCTGGGTGAAGATGGTACTAAACTATTTGCTGTTTTCCATATTTAGCTCGCTCACTACTAGTACTAGGTAGCTACTTGCAAGTTTGTTTAGATACAGTGGGCATGTTGCATTTCTTGAACGTTACTGACAGTTGTGTAAATAAATCAACATGCTGTCAATCTGATTTCCTGTTTCAAAAGGAAATACATCAACGTACAGAATCAAATAACAGCTTTGATGTAATTAGGACTTCAACGATCTGTTTTGTTGATTACAACAGAAAGACAACACATGGTCATTGGTACAGACGTTAACCAGGTAAAGAGTGACAGAAAAAAGGACGAGGCTTGTATTTAATTCATTTTATTAGGCTTTTTAAATTTTCTTAATTCTTTGATGTTTTGTGTCTAATTATATATCAACTGTATGATTCTTATTTGGTAGCCACAACCGAGTTGTTGTTATTTGTTATCTAAGGATGTGCTGTTATAGATAAAATAATCAATGATGGCGTGGTCCTCCACAATTATTGGCACTCCTTGTGAAGATTAGTAAAAAAGGGTTAGAAAAAAGAAACCTTTGGGTGAAGTCACTTCATCTCACACTGAAAAAATGAGACCTTTAATTGAAACAAATTTATTCAGAGAAAAACAAATCCCTCATCAAGAAATAATTATTTTCAACAAAAACACGTGTGACTATTATTGGAACCCCTGCATTTGCACCCATTTTCCAGTAAAACAGCACTGAGTCTTCTTCGATAACAGTTTATAAGGTTGGAGATACAGAGCAGGGCATCTGAGACCATTCCTCATTACACAATCTCTCCAGATCATTCATCCAGTGTCTGAGGCCCTTTCTTGTTCTCTCTCTTCTTCTCACTCCAGCTTCAATTTTATATATATATATATATATATATATATATATATATATATATAATTTGAGATGTAAATATCCCAGAAACTATATAGTCTAGGCAAATGAAACCAAACAGGCTTAATGTTGAGCAATATGATTTATTCCTCAAAATTTGAATGAGAAATGCAAAGGTATGAGGATTCTACGAACGATTTCACAAATTTTCAATATGCGTGCCGCGTGACACACAGACACACACACAGACAGCCTTCCTCTTTGAACTTTTTGTGCCGTGTCCAAATCTGCATTGCAGTTGGTGCATTTTTAGAGAATTCTGTCATAAATGTACGCTGCACAGTCTTGTTTGACTGTGATTGCGCATACTCTAACACACAAAACGCCTTTTCTTTACCAGTGAATGGCATTTGTATACCTAAAAAGATAAAAACATCTCATCATCTCTAGCCGCTTTATCCTGTTCTACAGGGTCGCAGGCAAGCTGGAGCCTATCCCAGCTGACTACGGGCAAAAGGCGGGGTACACCCTGGACAAGTCGCCAGGTCATCACAGGGCTGACACTTAGACACAGACAACCATTCACACTCATGGTCAGTTTAGAGTCACCAGTTAACCTAACCTGCATGTCTTTGGACTGTGGGGGAAACCGGAGCACCCGGAGGAAACCCACGCGGACACGGGGAGAACATGCAAACTCCGCACAGAAAGGCCCTCGCCGGCCATGGGGCTCGAACCCGGACCTTCTTGCTGTGAGGCAACAGTGCTAACCACTACACCACCGTGCCACCCAGATAAAAACATTAAACATAAAATTTTGACCTGTTTCCATACATGCTGTTAAAATTTGAAATGATGTTAAATTTTTTGACACACACTGTATTAGTTCCTGTGAAAAGTTTGGACGCACCTTCTAATTCAATGTTATTATTTTATTTTTATTTCTTAAAAGACAATGTCTTAAAGTAATGACTGGTGTCGTTTATCTTTACTTACTTGAGTGGTTCTTGACATAATATGGACTACTACAGTTGTGTAACAGGGCTATTTACTGTATTATTATTATTTACTATTTACTGTTTGATCTCATACGCATTAAGAAAGCAAGAAATTGCACTAATTAACTTTTGACGAGGCACAACTGTTAAGTGAAAAGCATTCCAGGTGACTCCCTCATGAAGCTGGTTAAGATAATGCCAATAGTATGCGAAGCGTCATCAAGGTAAACGCTGGATGCTTTGAAGGATCTAAAATGAGAAACACTTCTTGTTTACCACATAATTCCATATGTTCCAAATGTTATGTCATAGTTTTGATGTCTTCAGTATTGTTCTACAATGTAGAAAAGAGTCCAAATACAGACTATATATGTTTAAATTACCAATGACTGACACATCATCTCTGCCACCTGTCTGAAAAAAAGCTTGTTATGTTATTGAGAACCCAGAAAACAAACATCTGATGGTGTTGACACTGGAGACTCCTTCCATAAATGTTCAACATCTCCTTAGAGAAAGCTTCTCCAAATTACTGTTGATATATTTTTGTTAAAATAACTTAATCTTTGTTCAATAAGATTTTTTTAAAATAACTTTATTTTATTTTTTTCATGATCTGGTTTCCATCAAATCCTGCGCTCTGATTGGCTGGCGAGCAGGTCCGTATCCTACGATATGGACGCCAGTTACAGACCCCGGTTATGGACCTCTGGCGACTTGCTCGTTCACAACAACAACAAACATAGTAGCAATTTTTGTCAACATTTATCTTTTTTTTATAAGATTTATTTATAAGATTATCAAAAATCTTATAAATTTTTGCCAGCATTTCTCAGAATAGCATTAATTTTACAGCATGGATAGCGATAACGACAGTCTTCACAGTGAAAGCGAGTTTTACTCTACTGAGGAAGAAGAAATAAAAGAAAACATTTCAGGAGAAAGCTAAAAACCTCTAACTGTTGCTAATGCCGAGCAAAAACATGGCTGAATCCTGAATGACTCAATTTTGTATAAATAGGGGACTACATAGGCGGCAAAATGCATTTTTTTCCTGCCATGGAAGTGCACTTGTATACCGAGGAGGAAGCAATTTGCATAACAGCTGTGAATGAGGATTCAAAATGGCGGCTTGGCTCGGTTTTCCCTTTCGGGCGCTCTCGTTTTCTGTTAGAATTTGGTAAAGAAAAAATAAATATATTATTTACCAGCTTACGGTCGGTCCGTATGGTGAAATACTGTGACTTCGGCCTTGAATACTGACCTCGGCCCAGAGGGCCTCGGTCAGTACTTTCAAGACCTCGGTCATGGTATTTCACGATACGGACCTCCCAGCTGGTAAATAACATATATATACAACCAGCTTAGGAATGTTCTGTTGGTGTTGGAATACTCGAATGGATATAAACCCTTTCTGTGCCATGACAGTATGATCAATTTATCTCCTGCAAAATGTTTCCAGTGATTGGCTGTCAGATTAATTTTCACTTCCAATGTCTAAGATATTGAGTCTGAGTTATAAGATTATTTCATATATCAGCAGGGTGTATGTTTTGACTTCACCATTCGACATTTGTGCGTCTCTCTGTATGCCTGTCTGTTTCTTCACCAGTCTGTCAGTGTGCATGTGTTTGTGTGCCTGGCCACCGGTGTGCCAGCCGGCTAACACGCTAGCATGTGATATGGATTTCGATAAGACGGATTATGAAGGTGGCTGCTGCAAATACGAGGAGGATACACACACATGCACTCACAAATGCACACACATACTGTACACATATACTACCTAGTTCATAATTATACCACTGCGCTTTCCTGCATATTTACACCAAACAATGTTTTGCAAATTCATCTCACACTGTGTGCATTTTCTATTTTTTGCAAATATCAATCGTCATTCACTTTCAAAATTTTGGTCAGATTTGGTCTTGAAGGTAGACAATATACTGTACGAATGTACAAATTTGAATAAGCAAGTGAAGTTTCCATCAGGTGAATCTAGCAAACAGCCTAACTCTGATTGTTCTTGAATTGAGTTGACTGGTAGAGTTTAAAAGTTTGGTAATGTTTCGTTCTGTTTGAGTGCTATAGCAGACTGGAAGTCTTCAACCAAGTGGTGCCAATCAAGTGTGTTAATTAAAATAGTGTATTAGACCACGCCCATGCAGACGTTTAGTTGTCTTGTCATATTTCACTTCTATCTATTGATTTTATTCAAACTTTGATGGATGGTAAATCCAAAATTTAAGTTTTTTTTTTTTTAGGCAGAAGGCTTTTTTTGGCAGAAAGCATAATTTATTCTCCTCATGTTCTGACAGCTTCAATAAAATATCTGCTTAGAGGCAAAATCCCAGTTTCTGTGGCACCCCAGGGTCTGTAAATGGGAGGGGAAAAAAAGGATATGGACTTCCAATATGCATCAATAAGAAATAAAAGATGCCTTTATTTAACTGTTAATCAGGTTGTTTGTGAATTCAGAATATTTCTTCTGTTCGAATTCATGGATTGTATTCACAAAATATAATAATAATAATAGTTTCAGGGGTGGCACGGTGGTGTAGTGGTTAGCGCTGTCACCTCACAGCAAGAAGGTCTGGGTTCGAGCCCCGTGGCCGGCGAGGGCCTTTCTGTGCGGAGTTTGCATGTTCTCCCCGTGTCCGCGTGCGTTTCCTCTGGGTGCTCCGGTTTCCCCCACAGTCCAAAGACATGCAGGTTAGGTTAACTGGTGACTCTAAATTGGCCGTAGGTGTGAGTGTGAATAGTTGTCTGTGTCTATGTGTCAGCCCTGTGATGACCTGGCGACTTGTCCAGGGTGTACCCCGCCTTTCGCCCGTAGTCAGCTGGGATAGGCTCCAGCTTGCCTGCGACCCTGTAGAACAGGATAAAGCGGCTAGAGATAATGAGATGAGATGAGATGAGATAATAGTTTCATATCAGGGCGGCACGGTGGTGTAGTGGTTAGCGCTGTCACCTCACAGCAAGAAGGTCCGGGTTCGAGCCCCGTGGCCGGCGAGGGCCTTTCTGTGTGGAGTTTACATGTTCTCCCTGTGTCCGCGTGGGTTTCCTCCGGGTGCTCTGGTTTCCCCCACAGTTCAAAGACATGCAGGTTAGGTTAACTGGTGACTCTAAATTGACTGTAGGTGTGAATGTGAGTGTGAATGGTTGTCTGTGTCTATGTGTCAGCCCTGTGATGACCTGGCGACTTGTCCAGGGTGTACCCCGCCTTTCACTCGTAGTCAGCTGGGATAGGCTCCAGCTTGCCTGCGACCCTGTAGAACAGGATAAAGCGGCTAGAGATAATGAGATGAGACATACGCTACTAATGTTAAAAATCCTAAATACTAATTGTTCAACTTATAATACTAAATGTAAAAGAGATAAGAAAATTTCCTAGCCTGAGATCCAAAAAAACCCAACCTTTACTTTCTAATACTAAATATTGGAGAAATATGAGAAATGAGTTAAATTTGAAACTTGAGCAATAGAGGAAAAATGATCTGAGACAAAGGAAAGAAATTAAACGATATGATTACCTAATCAGGCTTGTAGTACTTGAGTCCAACTCGCGCCCTAATTTTAAGGACTCATGACTTGACTTGGACTTGAGCACTGATGACTCGGACTCGTGTATGAACTGCATTTGGACTTGTAAACTGGAGACGAGGACTCAGATTTTTTCTTTATTTTTTGTAACATGCCATAATAATTTGGTATAGATATTTATATCTACTTTAATTTTTATACTAATTCTGTGCAAGAGAATGCACACTCACCTGTTCATACGTCATGTTCAAGAACAAACTAACGTTAATGGCGCTAAAATGCCTGGGGAGAAGCCCCTAGGATTGTCTGCTTTGCTTACACAGACTTTTCGTGCAGTGGGGAAAAAATGCACTGCTATGTGTTCCATATGTAGAACTATCGAGGGGACGACGGGGACAACCTCGAACTTCAATCGTCATTTGGCAAGACTTCACCCAGAGAAGTGAGTGACATGCTACGTTCATTGCTCTGTTGATAGCGGGGCTTGCTGAGTGATGAACTAACTAGTGTTAACCCTCTCTCATGTTATTTGCCCTGTTGATAGTGGGGCTTGTGTCAGACTTGACTTGGATCAGTAGTGGACTCGACTCAAAATTTTCTTTAATGATGTGGACTTGACTCGGACTTGAACACTGGGGACTTGAGACTGGACTCGAGGTTTAGTGACTCAACTACAACACTGTACCTAATTGATAAGCAAAAAGTATAAATGTAACAGCAATAGTATAATGAGGAAAAAAGAACTGTGTAGCAATAAACAAATTAATAATAATAATGAAAGCACAAAGATTCTAATGAGAATTATGCTGATAAAGTATAAACCTAAAACACACTAAATCCTAAAATTAGCTTTAAAAATGACAAAAAAAAAGGAAACGGCTAAAATGTAGATTCTAAAGATGGGTGTTAATTCTAATATTAAGAGTCCTAAGTTTTTCCTGAAGCTTCAAGCAAGTCTTAAACATGTGAAAAAATAATGGGTAGACCACTAGACTCCTGAATCACTAAGGTGTTTTCAAGTTCATACATGTGTATGGGAGTATGCCTAATGGAAACTGCTGGAGATCAAAATTTACACCACTCTCCGTTATCAGGCCAGAGTTATGCTGCGAAGATGAACTGCAGATATCATCTGTGATCATCTGTCAAACAATAAATGCCCTCTGTGTCAGGGTAATAATTATTCATTCGTTGCTAATGAAGATGGCAATTTTCATATGGATGGACAGTTGACTGAATGATCTGGAGAGTTTCATGGTAAACACAAATACTACTACTACTACTACAAGCCATGGTCTCATGGTTAGAGGAAATAGTTTTAGGACCAAAAGGTTGCTGGATCAATTCCCTGGACCAGCAGGACTGGCTGAAGTGCCCTTGAGCAAGGTGCCTAACACCCAACTGCTACAAGCCATGGTCTCATGGTTAGAGGAAACAGCTTTGGGACCAAAAGGTTGCTGGTTCAATTCCCTGGACCAGCAGGACTGGCAGAAGTGCCCTTGAGCAAGGTGCCTAACACCCAACTGCTACAAGCCATGGTCTCATGGTTAGAGGAAACAGCTTTGGGACCAAAAGGTTGCTGGTTCAATTCCCTGGACCAGCAGGACTGGCAGAAGTGCCCTTGAGCAAGGTGCCTAACCCCCAACTGCTCTGGCAAGTGTGGTGGTGTACCTTGTGTCTGATTAGCCAAAGAAAAATTGATGATGTGATTATCAGTTCAAGCAGGTAACCTGGCTATTATTATTATTACTCCAGCCTGACCCTGTTCTTGCTGAAATGTACTGCAGTGGCATTCGAATTTGAATTCATAAACCTTTGTGTGAAGAAACAATTAAAAATGAGTCAATATTTTATTGTTTTTAAAAATAATTTTATGAAAAAAGAAAACAAATGCATTGAATGTAAGGTACACAGACCCAATCACTGTTAATACTGATTCATTAAAACATGCCAGTACCCATAACAACAGAATCAATCCTGCCTTTCTTTTTGGTTTAGGAACTCCTTAGTAAAAGTTCTTCTTAGCAATTTTGTGAAAAGCTTTTAAGGAGAAATTCTTATTTAGGAACTTTTAGTAGCACTTGTGTTTTAGTCTCATCACACATTTTCTGGGGGTGGTGCAGTGGTTAGCACTGTCGGCTCACAGCAAGAAGGTTCTGGGTTCGAGCCCAATGGCTGACAGGGGCCTTTCTGTGTGGAGTTTGCTTGTTTGCACTCCCCATGTCTGTGTGGGTTTCCTCCGGGTGCTCCAGTTTCCTTCCACAGTCCAAAGACATGTAGTTAGGTGAACTGTCTACCCTAAGGTGGGGCTTACATTAGACCATATCAGCGGATCATCAGATTAACGTTTTTAAAACGATTAGCGTGCACACAGCAACACCAATACATGATTCGTGTGCACACAGCAACGCCAATACACGGATACGCTCGGCTCCGCAGGCATCCTGCGCTCCAAATCACTCCGCCCTGAACAGCGAGTGCCCTCTGGAGGGTGCACACTCCGGCCCTGCGCAGCTCACAGAGCGCGCGAGTGAAGCGCACGAGCAGTGATTCGGGACTGAGCCGCTGTGTGTGTGATCCCAGTGCATATCGGGCATCCGCATCACTTACCACTTGCAAGTGGAAGGATGGCAAGCCTAAAGACAATCATAACTACACAATGGGCAGTATTTGCATCAGTATTTGCAGTATTTTCATACTTTTATACTCTTTAATGAAAGGTGATACAAGGCGGAAGTCCGCGCCGTTTTTCAGCAGTCGTGTCACATGACCAACGCCAGCGAATCAGGAAGGTGGATGTCACAGTGACGTTGTCCAGTGACGACGCCAGCTAGAGCTCAGCACAGCGTATCCGCGTATTCTCAATGTTTACACAGCACCGGACCAGACACGATCTGGATTGAATACGTGGACCCTGGCGGATTCCCGTTTCCCGGCGTTTCCAGGCGTTTTAATGTAAACGGACAGTGCATCCGTGAAGAAAACGAGACAGGTATGGTCTAATGTAAACTTGGCCTAAGTAGGTGTGAATGGTTGAGAGGAGAAAACCTCTATAATAATCCAGTAGAAGACAACGGGAAACCACTACTGTAATTCTTCCTGAGAAACTTTGATGGGTAGAGCCGTCAGAGCAGACCTGGAGAAGAAGAAAAGGCATCAGAACACTGAAGAAGAATGCATTTTGGAGGCGTGGCTTTGGAGGGAACACTGAAAATATGGAAGGCTAGCTTCTGCTAAAATCACCAGTTTTAATTGTAATGTCGTCCTATTTACAGAGCTATATCATCTTGTGTACACACACACACACACACACACACACACACGTAGAGGCACTCATAAGTACATTATACCCTAACATGCATCTTCAATCACTGGCCATATTCTTTTTCAAGCGACACCATACCGTCCTGTGTTTGCATTCTCCTGATCATGTGCTGTTCCTCATAAGCAGCAGCATGGGTGAAGAAATCTGCAAATCATGAGCTGGTTATGGCTTTGCTTTTAAAAGTTCACTGCAAAACTCTGGCCCAATTACCTGCTCTGCTACACCAGGCCTGTCACAGACTGTACATACAGTTCACTATAATTGGAGCAGGGGGTGGGGTGGGGGGTGTAAATGCAAAGCCAGTAAGAGATTGTTGTTCACAAACTAACTTCATCACAGCATACAGGCTTGGACATACAGACACACAGATATATATCGGTGTATGAAATGGATTAGTATGTACATTTTCTGAGAACTCCTGGATGGAATTGGGCAGATCAGCATCCTGTCTGGGGTGTCCAATTCCGAATAATTGTTTGCATTGTCCTTCACCCCAGTGTGGCGACACCTGATGTGCGTGTGTGCATGTGTGTGTGTGTGTGTAGGTGGACAGAAGGCCATGGCGTGACCTGCCACAGCCTCTGAGGAAGCAGGCTGACATAATGAGGCCGGTAAACAAGTGGCCGTCACCTCGACCGTGTGGTGTGCACACACACACACACACACACACGCAGAGTTCCTCACCACCCTTATCTATTCTCTCACTAGGAGAGATGTGCAAGACAAGCCATGCAGGTCTGGAATTTAAAACCGTTAAGAGCAACGACATGCACAGCTGCCAGTTTCAGGCGGTGCTGCCCTTCCCCTCCTCTTTTCCAGGTGCTACACTGGTGAATGATGTGTGTGTGTATGAGTATGTGAGACAGATCTTGAGATCTGTGAGTGCTAGTTGCTTGCTCTTTCTGTCTCTAAAGGAAGGTCATCTTGTGCACAGAGAGAGCGAGAGAGAGAGCAGAGGAAACAAGAGAGCCCAGCTTGAGGTCACTTCCCATGGTTTCCCTGTCAAACACACAACACCCCGCTGCATACTAATGTGTGGAAACATACACATAGTTACGGAATATACTTTCACACAAATCAAATCTTACTATTTAGATAATCTCCAGCATTAAACTCTTGCTATGATTTCTATGAGCTAAGAAAGAACGGTTCTGCTGGTCACTAGTCGGTTAAATCCAGGTAAATACAAAAACAGACGTCAGTGATTTAAAGTCGGAGCAAATTTTGGTATATTTTTTCAAAACTCCTTACATATTCATTCAATACTGCTCAAGTATAATAAACTCAGGTATCTGTCACACCCCAGATTGTGTCAACAGACAAATGTCTATCAGTCATACTTGTCCATTAGTATCAGTCATGTTGTCTATCAATTCAGATTATTTTATATTGAAGACATTTACACTCTTATCCAGAGCAACATACAACAAACCCAGAGCAGCCTGGGGTTAGATGCTTTGCTCAAGTGCACTTCAGCCATTCCTGCTGGTCCAAGGAATCAAACCAGCAACCTTTTGGCCCCAAAGCTGCTTCTCTAACCATTAGGCCATGGCTTCCCCTTCTTACATTAGAATTCTGGTGTTGTAAACTAGCCATGTGTTTTGGGGTGTGGCTTTAAAGTGGTGGTATTTGTTCATTGTTGGTAAATTGTAGAGGATGGGCAATTATATCACTTATTTGCCCTATTTCACATTAACAATACTATGTAGAAGGGCACTCGGTAGCGTGAATACCTCCACCAAGTCACATATTCAGAATTGGATCAAAATATAATCAATTGTTCCTTGGCCCATGATCCACCTTTCCTCAAAATGTCATCAAAATCCATTCACTAGTTTTTGAGTTACATTGGAAAAAAAAAATCCTGGCTCCACAAACATATCTGGATTTACATCAAAATCTAAGCAATTGTTTCCAGGCCCATGGCCTACCTTTTCTCAAAATGTCATCAAAATCCGTTCACTAGTTTTTGAGTTACATTGGGAACAGACAAACAAACAGACAAATGGAGGCAAAACCATAACCTCCTCTAACAAGTTGGCAGAGGTAATAAAAATAAAATAGATATTAAAAAACACCTTCATATGCTCGAAGTTGTGTGTACTGCATATTAAGCCAGCTGTCAAAACTAACTTCGTTCTTAAGGTGATGATACACAGGGCAACTTTTTGGGCAATGTTGCTGGGCAATTGCACTTTGATACTTTTCCATTGAGATTGTACAACATAATTTCTATCTGAACGATTTTGATCGTTTTGGGCAACTTTTTAAGATCATCCTATCAGAGTGCTAGCAGCAAATCACATGACCACCTGAGAGCTTCTGAAATTTTCAACAAAGATGGCGGCATCTCCGACAGTGGACTGAAGAAAAAGAGAGACAACTTGTATATTTTTATGCCGGTAAGTTATGTGTAAACACAAAGTGGTGAATTTACCTGAGATAAAATGATTACTGCAAACACGAGCTGTATGGCTTTAGCCTCTGTTAGACCAGCCCTGCCGATGTTGTTCAGCCGTGCTCGTCTCCTCTCTGTATTAAGCCTCAGAGTTTCCTCGCCCTCTTTCCGAATCACGGACAGAATTCTAAAAAATCGGAAAGTGCCATGGTCACGAGTACTGTTGTGACCACAACCATATACAGCGCAAAGATATGGCATAGCTAAAAGAATGCTTAAAGCAGTGGAAAAACAAAGAGAGTTGCGCACTTGCAAGTCAAGGATTAGTTGCCCTGTGTCTCACCTGGTTACCCGTTGCTGGTAACATTGCCCAAAAAGTTGCCTCATGTATCATCACCTCATCTCTCATCTCATCTCATTATCTGTAGCCGCTTTATCCTGTTCTACAGGGTCGCAGGCAAGCTGGAGCCTATCCCAGCTGACTACGGGCGAAAGGCGGGGTACACCCTGGACAAGTCGCCAGGTCATCACAGGGCTGACACATAGACACAGACAACCATTCACACTCACATTCACGCCTACGGTCAATTTAGAGTCACCAGTTAACCTAACCTGCATGTCTTTGGACTGTGGGGGAAACCGGAGCACCCGGAGGAAACCCACGCGGACACGGGGAGAACATGCAAACTCCGCACAGAAAGGCCCTCGCCAGCCACGGGGCTCGAACCCGGACCTTCTTGCTGTGAGGCGACAGTGCTAACCACTATACCACCGTGCCGCCCGTGTACCATCACCTTTAAAGTATTATTCAAATACAATAATTAAATAAATAAATCCACATTTGATCGTTTAAGGTGTCATGTTGTTGTCATGCATTTATCACTTTACAGTCTGAACTTTAAAAAAAAATTTAAGTAAACTCTGAAAATACATTTTTACAAATCTTATTCAGTATGTACAGGCATATAGTGTAGTACTAATGCTAATGTTTGTTCTTTGTGTAATAATATAAATTACAGGTAAATTATTATCCATATGCATTTGAATACTAAACATAAAACATTATACGGTATTTTGTATGTGATTACTGACAAATTTGATAGTGTTAGTGAAGAGGACTCTCACAAGAAATAAAATCATCTGATTATATATATTTACAAAAAGTTTATAATTTACAACTTCACTATGTTAAAATGTATCCTTATTATTCTCATAAGCACATTATTCCATCCATCCATTATCCATAACCGCTTATCCTGTGCAGGGTCGTGGACAAGCTGGAGCCTATCCCAGCTGACTATGGGCGAGAGGTGAGGTACACCCTGGACAAGTCGCCAGGTCATCACAGGGCTGACACATAGAGACAAACAACCATTCACACTCACATTCACACCTACGGTCAATTTAGAGTCACCAGTTAACCTAACCTGCATGTCTTTGCACTGTGGGGGAAACCGGAGCACCCGGAGGAAACCCACGCGGACACGGGGAGAACATGCAAACTCCACACAGAAAGGCCCTCGTCGGCCATTGGGCTTGAACCCAGAACCTTCTTGCTGTGAGGCAACAGTGCTAACCACTACACTACTGTGCCGCCAGCACATTATTGCTAATAATAATAATTTAAAAAAATAATTACATGCAGATACTGTGTAAAATTCTTAACACAAGTTAAAAGTGGAATAGTTGTAATTGTAGTGAGTGAAATATAAAAAGTTGTTAACAGTAAGTGTACAGTAAATCTACTGTACATTCACAAATTTTTCCTTAACAAAGTCTCATTCAAAAAAAAAACTGGTACAATTTGTATTAAAAGATAAAAACGTTTACGTTTAGAGAGAGGATTAGCACTGAGACTATTCAACATCATCAAACTAATTTACATTTCATTTTTGTATCACTCTGCTCGCCTGTGTTCGTGACATAAAATTGCAGTTCTACCAATAATCAATTTCACTGAAAACACGACTACACTCACTACAGACTGTCAGTCAGTCTGTGTATTGGCATGGCAACACATGAAGCTCTATCCAACTGTGTCTTGTTTTTGTTGGTGGAGTGAAAGTAAACAAAATAGAGTATACTATACAGTGGTGCTTGAAAGTTTGTGAACCCTTTAGAATTTTCTATATTTCTGCATAAATATGACTGAAAGCATCATCAGATTTTCACACAAGTCCTAAAAGTAGATAAAGAGAACCCAGTTAAACAAATGAGACAAAAATATTATACTTGGTCATTTATTTATTGAGGAAAATGATCCAATATTACATATCTGTGAGTGGCAAAAGTATGTGAACCTCTAGGATTAGCAGTTAATTTGAAGGTGAAATTAGAGTCAGGTGTTTTCAATCAATGGGATGACAATCAGGTGTGAATGGGCATCCTGTTTTATTTAAAGAACAGGGATCTATGAAAGTCTGATCTTCACAACACATGTTTGTGGAAGTGTATCATGGCATGTACAAAGGAGATTTCTCAAGACCTCAGAAAAAGTGTTGTTGATGCTCATCAGGCTGGAAAAGGTTACAAAACCATATCTAAAGAGTTTGGACTCCACAAATCCACAGTCAGACAGATTGTGTACAAATGGAGAAAATTCAAGACCATTGTTACCCTCCTCAGGAGTGGTCAGCCAACAAAGGTCACTTCAAGAGCAAAGCGTGTAATAGTCAGCAAGGTCACAAAGGACCCCAGGTAACTTCTAAGCAACTGAAGGCCTCTCTCACATTGGCTAATGTTAATGTTCATGAGTACACCATCAGGAGAACACTGAACAACAATGGTGTTCATGGCAGGGTTGCAAGGAGAAGCCACTGCTCTCCAAAAAGAACATTGTTGCTCGTCTGCAGTTTGCTAAAGATCACGTGGACAAGCCAGAAGGCTATTGGAAGAATGTTTTGTGGATGGATGAAATCAAAATAGAACTTTTTGGTTTAAATGAGCAACGTTATGTTTGGAGAAAGGAAAACACTGCATTCCAACATAAGAACCTTATCCCATCTGTGAAACATGGTGGTGGTAGTATCATGGTTTGGGCCTGTTTTCTGCATCTGGGCCAGGGCGGCTTGCCATCATTGATGGAACAATGAATTCTGAATTATACCAGCGAATTCTAAAGGAAAATGTCAGGACATCTGTCCATGAACTGAATCTCAAGAGAAGGTGGGTCATGCAGCAAGACAATAACCCTAAGCACACAAGTCATTCTACCAAAGAATAGTTAAAGAAGAATAAGGTGAATATTTTGGAATGGCCAAGTCAAAGTCCTGACCTTAATCCAATCGAAATGTTGTGGAAGGACCTGAAGCGAGCAGTTCATGTGAGGAAACCCACCAACATCCCAGAGTTGAAGCTGTTCTGTACGGAGAAATGGGCTAAAATTCCTCCAAGCCGGTGTGCAGGACTGATCAACAGCTACCGGAAACGTTTAGTTGCAGTTATTGCTGCACAAGGGGGTCACACCAGATACTGAAAGCAAAGGTTCACATACTTTTGCCACTCACAGATATGTAATATTGGATCATTTTCCTCAATAAATAAATGACCAAGTATAATATTTTTGTCTCATTTGTTTAACTGGGTTCTCTTTATCTACTTTTAGGACTTGTGTGAAAATCTGATGATGTTTTAGGTCATATTTATGCAGAAATATAGAAAATTCTAAAGGGTTCACAAACTTTCAAGCACCACTGTATATATATATATATACATATATATATATATATATATATATATATATATATATATATATATATATATATATATATATATATTTGCCCATATTGTGCAGGAAGTGTCAGTTTCTTGATAGATATTGGTTTCTTGTTTGTAGAAATGTTGAATAAAAGCAATATCACACTCAGTTAGTCAGAGTAAAGATATTCAGCACTCAAAAGTTTGGAATGAGTTTTTTTGTTCATGTATATGTAATTATAGAATAGTATAATGATTAATTTTCAATTAGGTATAAGTAAAATCCCCTGAAGAATTACTAGTAACTTACTTCAGAAAAAAAACCCCCACAAAAACGTTAAGGGTAAACAGGAAATGTGACATTGGAAATCTCTTAAAAAGGGTTGAATGGTTGCAGCCAGGAGCCTGTGCTTCCATCCATTAAGGTGTTTTTATATGGATGTATCCTCCATCCTCCATATTGCTCTCTGATATTGTGTTCCATGTAATCAAAACACTCAAACTAACACTTCACCTGTGTGCCTTGGTACTGTTTTGTCCACAGTGATTTGTCTACAGGTGAAGCGTGTAAACCTTGTATCTATGCCTCAGAGCTGAATAGATGAAGACTTCAAAAGAGAGAGAAAGTAACGGAGAGTTACCATGACCCTGCTGATCTGTGTCTGGACCTTCAAAATGTCCTAAAGCACTGTCAGTCTTCCTAGAATTACATAGAAGCCTACATGCTGTTAAGTACACTATGGGTTGTATTGTTATTTATTATTCAGCTAAGGTTCATTTGGACCTTACACATTTCCAATGGGCACTACAGACAAAAACAGAAGAAAAAAAACCCTCGAAAGGCACTCAATAGAGTGCATACCTCTGCCAAGCCACATGTTCAGGTTGGCATCAAAATATAATCAGTTGTTCCTTTGCCCATTGCCCGCCTTTCCTCCAAATTCATCCAAATCCGTTCACTACTTTTTGAGTTACATTGGGAAAAGTAAAAAAAAAAATCATGGATCCACATACAGATTCAGATTTGCATCAAACCTAATTAACTGTTCCATGGCCCAAGGCCTACCTTTCCTCCAAATTTCATCCAAATCCGTCCACTACTTTTTAAGTTACATTGGGAAAAGTAATTTAAAAAAATCATGGATCGACATACAGATTCAGATTTGCATCAAAACCTACAGTGCTGTTTGAAAGTTTGTGAACCCTTTAGAATTTTCCATATTTCTGCATAAATATGACCTAAAACATCAGATTTTCACACAAGTCCTAAAAGTAGATAAAGAGAACCCAGTTAAACAAATGAGACACAAATATTATACTTAGTCATTCATTTATTGAGGAAAATGATCCAATATTGCATATCTATGAGTGGCAAAAGTATATGAACCTCTAGGATTAGCAGTTAATTTGAAGGTGAAATTAGAGTCAGGTGTTTTCAATCAATGGGATGACAATCATGTGAGTGGGCACCCTGTTTTATTTAAAGAACAGGGATCTATCAAAGTCTGATCTTCACAAAACATGTTTGTGGAAGTGTATCATGGCATGGACAAAGGAGATTTCTAAGGACCTCAGAAAAAGCGTTGTTGATGCTCATCAGGCTGGAAAAGGTTACAAAACCATCCCTAAAGAATTAGGACTCCACCAATCCACAGTCAGACAGATTGTGTACAAATGGAGGAAATTCAAGACCATTATCACCCTCCCCAGGAGTGGTCGACCAACAAAGATCACTCCGAGAGCAAGGCATGTAATAGTCTGCGAGGTCACAAAGGACCCCAGGGTAACTTCTAAGCAACTGAAGACCTCTCTCACATTGGCTAATGTTAATGTTCATGAGTCCACCATCAGGAGAACACTGAACAACAATGGTGTGCATGGCCAGCATTGGTGTGCATGGCCACTGCTCTCCAAAAAGAACATTGCTGCTCATCTGCAGTTTGCTAAAGATCACGTGGACAAGCCAGAAGACTATTGGAAAAATGTTTTGTGGATGGATGAGACCAAAATAGAACTTTTTGGTTTAAATGAGAAGCGTTATGTTTAATGAACAGGGCTCCAGCATAAGAACCTTATCCCATCTGTGAAACATGGTGGTAGTAGTATCATGGTTTGGGCCTGTTTTGCTGCATCTGGACCAGGATGGCTTGCCATCATTGATGGAACAATGAATTCTGAATTATACCAGCGAATTCTAAAAGAAAATGTCAGGACATCTGTCCATGAACTGAATCTCAAGAGAAGGTGGGTCATGCAGCAAGACAACAACCCTAAGCACACAAGTCATTCTACCAAAGAATGGTTAAAGAAGAATAAGGTGAATATTTTGGAATGGCCAAGTCAAAATCCTGACCTTAATCCAATCGAAATGTTGTGGAAGGACCTGAAGCGAGCAGTTCATGTGAGGAAACCCACCAACATCCCAGAGTTGAAGCTGTTCTGTACGGAGAAATGGGCTAAAATTCCTCCAAGCCGGTGTGCAGGACTGATCAACAGTTACCGGAAACATTTAGTTGCAGTTATTGCTGCACAAGGGGGTCACACCAGATACTGAAAGCAAAGGTTCACATACTTTTGCCACTCACAGATATGTAATATTGGATCATTTTCCTCAATAAATAAATGACCAAGTATAATATTTTTGTCTCATTTGTTTAACTGGGTTCTCTTTATCTTCTTTTAGGACTTGTGTGAAAATCTGATGATGTTTTAGGTCATATTTATGCAGAAATATAGAAAATTCTAAAGGGTTCACAAACTTTCAAGCACCACTGTAATTAATTCTTCCTTGGCCCAAGGCCCACCTTTCCTCCAAATTCCATCCAAATCCATTCACTACTTTTTGAGTTATCTTGGGAACAGACAAACAAACAAATGGTGGCGAAAACAAAACCTCCTCCAACAAAGTTGCTGAAGGTGAAAATGACTTGAAACAAAATGTTAACTAAAATGATTAATTTTGCATTGTTTTCAAATCAGAATTTTTTTTATCACCACTATTCAGAAAACTGACAACCTTGGGGAAAAAATAGATGTCATTTTTTTCATTCATTCATCTTTAATAATTCCTTTATCCTGGATCCAGAGCCTATCCTGGGAACACTGGGCACAAGACAGGGATACACTATGGATAGGGTCCAGTCCATTGCAAACCATCACGCAATGGCAATTTTAAAGTTATCAATCCACCTGCTGGCATGTTTTTTGGAAGTGGGAGGAAACCAGAGAACTCAGAGGAATCCCACGCAAACAGTGAGTAAATGTGAAACACCACGCACCCTACAGCTGTGAGACATCAACACGATCTTCTACACTACCATGATGCAGGGAATTTTAATTCAGTGGTGTATATATGAACAGTATCAGTCACCAACGTGTACAGTGGTGCTTGAAAGTTTGTGAACCCTTTAGAATTTTCTATTTCTGCTTAAATATGACCTAAAACATCATCAGATTTTCACACAAGTCCTAAAAGAATTTAAGAAAAAAATTTTTTAGCTAAAAGTTTTCGTGAATTCCAAATTGTAAATTGTAAGTTTTTCTTTTTTAGAGGGTTTTTTTATTTATTTATTTTTTATTAGTTATTTTAGTTATTTAGAGGGCCACGTGTAAATTATCTATAATGATATTTAGTGTCACCCTTAAATAAAGTTTTTATTATAAAGTTATTGTTATTATTAAAAGTAGATAAAGAGAACCCAGTTAAACAAATGAGACAAAAAATTATACTTGGTCATTTATTTAGTGAGGAAAATGATCCAATATTACATATCTGTGAGTGGCAAAAGTATTTGAGCCTCTAGGATTAGCAGGTAATTTGAAGGTGAAATTAGAGTCCGGTGTTGTCAATCAATGGGATGACAATCAGGCGTGAGTGGGCACCCTGTTTTATTTAAAGAACAGGGATCTATCAAAATCTGATCTTCACAACACGTTTGTGGAAGTGTACCATGGCACGAACAAAGGAGATTTCTGAGGACCTCAGAAAAAGCATTGTTGATGCCCATCAGGCTGGAAAAGGGTACAAAACCATCTCTAAAGAGTTTGGACTCCATCAATCCACAGACAGACAGATTGTGTACACATGGAGGAAATTCAAGACCATTGTTACCCTCTCCAGGAGTGGTCGACCAACAAAGATCACTCCAAGAGCAAGGCGTGTAATAGTCGGCAAGGTCACAAAGGACCCCAGGGTAACTTCTAAGCAACTGAAGGCCTCTCTCACATTGGCTTATGTTAATGTTCATGAGTCTACCATCAGGAGAACACTGAACAACAAATGGTGTGCATGGCAGGGTTGCAAGGAGAAAGCCACTGCTCTTCAAAAAGAACATTGCTGTTCAGCTGCAGTTTGCTAAAGATCACGTGGACAAGCCAGAAGGTTATTGGAAAGTGTTTTGTGGATGGATGAGACCAAAATAGAACTTTTTGGTTTAACCCTTTGGTGACTGACCCCTTGAAAATGGTTCCTCCAGGAACGATGACGTTTCAGTTGTCAAGACAACGGAAAAACTAAAATACAAAAACAGAAAGATATGTCACAATGCTCTTGTGCACAAAACAAAATGCTCTTGTATTTGTATTTTAGTTTTTCCGTTGTCTTGACAACTGAAACGTCATGGTTCCTGGAGGAACCATTTTCAAGGGGTCAGTCACCAAAGGGTTAAATGAGAAACGTTATGTATGGAGAAAGGAAAACACTGCATTCTATCATAAGAACCTTATCCCATCTGTGAAACATGGTGGTGGTAGTATCACGGTTTGGGCCTGTTTTGCTGCATCTGGGCCAGGACGGCTTGCCATCATTGATGGAACGATGAATTCTCAATTATACCAGCGAATTCTAAAGGAAAATGTCAGGACATCTGTCCATGAACTGAATCTCAAGAGAAGGTGGGTCATGCAGCAAGACAACGACCCTAAGCACACAAGTCATTCTACCAAAGAATGGTTAAAGAAGAATAAAGTTAATGTTCTGGAATGGCCAAGTCAAAGTCCTGACCTTAATCCAATCGAAATGTTACATCCATCCTACAGTGCCTTCCAAAAGTATTCATACCCCTTGAACTTTTTCACATTTTTCCACCTTACAACCACGAACTTAAAAGTTTTTTATTGAGATTTTATGTGATAGACCAACACAGAGTAGCACATAATTGTGAAGTGAAACAAACATGATAAATGGTCTTCAAAATTTTAAACAAATACAAATCTGAAAACATGTGATGTGCATTAGTATTCAGCCCCCCTGCGTCAATACTTTGTAGAGCCACCTTTTGCTGCAATTACAGCTGCAAGTCTTTTGTGGTATGTCTCTACCAGCTTTGCACATCTAGACACTGAAATTTTTGCCCATTCTTCTTTGCAAAATAGCTCAAGCTCAGCCAGATCGGATGGAGAGCATCTGTGAACAGCAATTTTCAAGTCTTGCCACAGATGCTCAATGGGATTTAGGTCTGGACTTTGACTGGGCCATTCTAACACATGAATATTCTTTGATCTAAACCATTCCATTGTAGCTCTGGCTGTATGTTTAGGGTCATTGTCTTGTTGGAAGGTGAATCTCCTTCCCAGTCTCAAGTCTTTTGCAGACTCCAACAGGTTTTCTTCCAGGATTGCCCTGTATTTAGCTCCATCCATCTTCCCATCAACTCTGACCAGCTTCTCTGTCCCTGCTGAAGAAAAGCATCCCCATAGCATGATGCTGCTACCACCATGTTTCACAGTGGGGATAGTGTGTGCAGGGTGATGAGCAGTGTTAGTTTTCCGCCACACATAGCGCTTTGCATTTAGGCCAAAAAGTTCAACTTTGGTCTCATCTGACCAAAGCACCTTCTTCCACATGTTTGCTGTGTCCCCTACATGGCTTCTTATGCCTGTCTTTCAACAATGGCTTTCTTCTTGCCACTCTTCCAAAAAGGCCAGATTTGTGGAGTGTACGACTTATAGTTGTCCTGTGCACAGATTCTCCCACCTGAGCTGTGGATTTCTGCAGCTCCTCCAGAGTGATCATGGGCCTCTTGGCTGCTTCTCTGACCAGTGCTCTCCTTGCTCGCTCTGTCAGTTTAGGTGGACGGCCATGTCTTGGTAGGTTTGCAGTTGTGCCATACTTTTTCCATTTTTGAATGATGGATTGAACAGTGCTTCTTGAGATGCTCAGAGCTTGGGATATTTTTTTTTTATAACCTAACCCTGCTTTAAACTTCTCCAGAACTTTATCCCTGACCTGTCTGGTGAGTTCTTTGGTCTTCATGATGCTGTTTGTTCTTCAGTGTTCTCTAACAAACCATTGAGGCCTTCACAGAACAAGTGTATTTATGCTGAGAGTAAATTACACACAGTAGGACTCTATTAACTAATTAGATGACTTCTGAAGGCAATTGATTGCACTGGATTGTATTTAGAGGTATCAGAGTACAGGGGGCTGAATACTAATGCACATCACATTTTTCAGATTTTTATTTGTTTAAAATTTTGAAGACCATTTATCATTTTTGTTTCACTTCACAATTATGTGCTACTCTGTGTTGGTCTATCACATAAAATCTCAATAAAAAACTTTTAAGTTCGTGGTTGTAAGGTGGAAAAATGTGAAAAAGTTCAAGGGGTATGAATACTTTTGCAAGGCACTGTACACATGTGGAATGTTGGAAAGGAAGCGAGCTAACCGCTATGAACTGCGGAGTGATGGACAACATCTTCTCACTGTTCCTCGAACCAAGTGTAAAATATTTGGTGATAGATCTTTTGTGGTTGCTGGCCCAAAAGTGTGGAATAGCCTTCCCCTTGATATAAGGAATTCAGGCGATGTGAACATTTTCAAATCTAAATTAAAGACTTTTTTATTTAAAGAACATTATTTATTATAAACATGTAAATCGGATTTTAGGTTTTTTTAAAATAATTTTATATCTTGTAAAGTGCATAAGAATATTTTTATCAATTATGCGCTCTCTAAATTTAATAAATAAATAAAAAAAATTCAATGTTGTGGAAGGACCTGAAGTGAGCAGTTCATGTGAGGAAACCCACCAACATCCCAGAGTTGAAGCTGTTCTGTACGGAGGAATGGGCTAAAATTCCTCCAAGCCGGTGTGCGGGACTGATCAACAGTTACCGGAAACGTTTAGCTGCAGTTATTGCTGCACAAGGGGGTCACACCAGATACTGAAAGCAAAAGTTCACATACTTTTGCCACTCACAGATACGCAATATTGGATCATTTTCCTCAATAAATAAATGACCAAGTATAATATTTTTGTCTCATACGTTTAACTGGGTTCTCTTTATCTACTTTTAGGACTTGTGTGAAAATTTGATGAAGTTTTAGGTCATATTTATGTTGAAATATAGAAAATTCTAAAGGGTTCAGAAACTTTCAAGCACCACTGTACGTCAACAAGGCTTAACATTCCACAAACATGCTTAGCTTGTTTACTGATCTTGAGGACAAATTAATTTTAATTTCTCAACATTTTTTGAGCAGAAGCACAGAGGAAAATGGTTAAAGTGACTGTGATATGTCAGGCAGTTTGTAATTTAGTGCACTGTATTAGTGGTCTAATGAAGTGCCACTATCTGTGCCTGTATCTGTATCTGTTTATTGCTCCAATTATCTGTATTCTGATTTAAACCAGAAGTGGGTTTTGTTTAACGTTTAAACCCTACTACTGTGGAAAACACTGGGAAACTAGAAGGGCACTTGGTAGCATGTATACATCTGCCAAGGCACATATTATCAACATCAAAATTAAATCACTTGCACCTTGGATAATACTAAAGTTGTACACCAAAGCAAACACCAAATTGACCCTAAATACCAAGATGACTGTCTACAGAGCCTGTGTCCTCAGTGCCCTCTTACATGGCAGTGAGTCATGGACTCTGTGCTCAATGCAAGAAAGGAGGCTCAATACCTTCCACATGCGCAACCTGAGGTGGATTCTGGGCATCAAATGGTCAGACTACCGGTACATAACAGTGAGGTCCTCGGACGTGCTGCCACACCCAGCATCTTCGCTCTGCTACGTCAACATTGCCTCCAATGGTTAGGACACGTCCACAGGATGCAGGACGGCAGGATTCCCAAGGACCTGCTGTCTGGTGAGCTTGAAACAGGCAAGAGAGCTCAGGGCCACCCCCAATTCCGGTTTAAAGATGTCTGTGAAAGAGACATGAAGGCCCTCAACATGGACATCAGTGGATGGGAGGACCTTTCCCAAGATCACTCCCACCTGAGACAGGAACTGAATCACAATTTATGCATAGGGAAAAGGAAGCTACAGCTTGCGGCAGATGAGCAAAGAGCGAGACGCAAGAACAGCCAATAATCTCTACCCACAGACCCTTCAAGTGCAGCCACTGCGGCAGGGACTGCCATTCCCGCATTGGCCTGCACAGCCCCAACAGGTGCTGCTCCAGTGTCAACTGATCGTGACTCTCAAGGTGGAGATCCATGGCCACTCATGACCAATAGATGCCAAGAAGACACCAAATTTCATCAGATTCCATTCATTACTTTTTGAGTTATGTTGGGAATAGACAAAAGAATCCTGGATCTGCATATATATCTGGATTTGCATAAAAATCTAATTATTCATTCCTTGACCCATGGCTCAGCTTTCCTCAGAATTTCATCAAGATGTGTTCACTACTTTTTGAGTTACATTGGGAAAAGACAGGGTGGCATGATGGTGTAGTGGTTAGGACTGTCACCTCACAGCAAGAAGGTCCTAGGTTCGAGCCCAGCAGCCAATGAGGGCCTTTCTGTGTAGAGTTTGCATGTTCTCCCCGTGTCTACATGGGCTTCCTCTGGGTGCTTCGGTTTCCCCCAAAGACACGCAGGTTAGGCTAATTGGTGGCTCTAAATTGACTGTAGGTGTGAATGTGAGTGCGAATGGTTGTTTGTCTCTATGTGTCAGCCCTGTGATGATCTGGTGACTTGTCCAGGGTGTACCATGCCTCTTGTCCATAGTCAGTTGGGATAGGCTCCAGCTTGCCTGCAATCCTGTACAGGATAAGCAGCTACAGATAATGGATGGATGGATTAATGGGAAAAGACAAACAAACAAATGGATGCAATAACATAACCTCCTCTAACGTAGTTGGTGGAGGTAAAAAACTCAGATAGATAGATAGATAGATAGATAGATAGATAGATAGATAGATAGATAGATAGATAGATAGATAGAACTTTGTCATTGCTCAGTACAGATACTCAGCAACAAAACGCAGCTTGGCATCTACCAGAAGTGCAAATAGTAACATTGTGCAAATTAACAAAGTGTAGGTTAAATATGTAACTATATATACATCCACCTACCTATCATAATCTATACCGCTTATCTTTCAGGGTCATAGGGGAACCTGGAGCTGACCAGGATAAACCCTGGGCAGCTTGCCAATCTGTTGCAGGGCTAACACAAAGATGAACAACCATTCACAATTATGGGCAATTTAGAGTAGCCAGTTGACCTAATCTCCATGCCACTGGACTGTGGGAGGAAACCCACACAGGCAAGAGTAGAACATACAAACTCCACACAGAAAGGTCCCAGTTGTGAAAGGTCACATTGTAATGGAAGTAGAAGTAGAAATACTAGCACTGTCTGCATAGTCTTTTGGCTCTAACAGTTCCTCAGCCTCAACTACATCACTCATCTCATCTCATCTCATCTCATCTCATCTCATCTCATCTCATCTCATCTCATTATCTCTAGCCGCTTTATCCTGTTCTACAGGGTCGAAGGCAAGCTGGAGCCTATCCCAGCTGACTACGGGCGAAAGGCGGGGTACACCCTGGACAAGTCGCCAGGTCATCACAGGGCTGACACATAGACACAGACAACCATTCACACTCACATTCACACCTACGGTCAATTTAGAGTCACCAGTTAACCTAACCTGCATGTCTTTGGACTGTGGGGGAAACCGGAGCACCCGGAGGAAACCCACGCAGACACGGGGAGAACATGCGAACTCCGCACAGAAAGGCCCTCACCGGCCACGGGGCTCGAACCCGGACCTTCTTGCTGTGAGGCGACAGCGCTAACCACTACACCACCGTGCCGCCCAACTACATCACTAGATTTCATAATTCATCTCAAATAGAGATTTGCACGGGACTGTTTTCTGAATCCCGCTCACACAGTTATTATCTAAACAAAGTTTGGGTGGGGGATATAGAAACAGGTTCCATCCATCCGTCCATCCTGCTGTCCGTCCTTCCGGCTGTCCGTTCATCCAGTCACGTTTTCATTTCCGGGCCATATCTTTAAAACTACTGAAGATATCTTCATGAAACTTTGTATACATATCACACAACATGTGAACTGGTGTCTTTTGCTATTTTGGATTTTTGAAAAAAAAAAGTATTTTTCAAATTTTTTACATAGAAAATAGATTTTGACTTAATTTCTAAGAGCAATGTTTGTTTCTGGAGCATATATCCAAAACTATTCATGATACGGATTTGAAACTTGGTATACATGTTAACAAGGTGATGTAGATGTGCCTTTTCATACTAAAAAAAAGAGAAATTTTAATTTTTCACGTTTCCATGGAAACAATTTCAGACTTAGTCTCTCAGAATAGTCTTGGGGTAAGTTTTGTTTCCGGAGCAGAACTTGAGAACTATGAGTGGTATGGTCTTGAAAGTTGGTATACGTGTTAATTAAGTAATGTATATGTGCCTTTTGATACTAAGAAATGTGAGAAATTTTAATTTTTGGCTCACCTGGACCAAAGGTCCGATGGGCTTATACCATGGGCTGCTGAGGTCAGTGTAAAGAGGTAGGGTTGGTTTCCTGCAGCAGAACTTGAAAAATGTGACAAATAATATCTTAAAACTTGGTATATAGTTGGTATATAAGGCAGGGGATATAGATGACTTGGTCTTCTTGTTATATTTGTTTGTACCTTCACGCAGCATTGTCTTACAAATTTACTTGGTTCTGTTTCCCAGAATATAAACAAACTAGTAGCCTCACATGAATATGATTTTTGTCATTTGAGCTTCATATATGACCCCTGATTTGTGCCTGGATGGAAATAAAGACCTCCCCATTTACACAAAGTTTTGGTTGTTTCCTGCAGAGTCCTGATTCACACCTCTAGTCTCAACCAGCTACTCTGCAATCCTTTCTTTAAAAAAAAGGTGCACCTCACCTGTTATCTGTATTTGTATCTGTTCTGAACAAATTATCTGCTGATCTGGATAATTTATGTTTACACTATAACTAGCCTTTGAACTAGCCTAATTTTCGTGAAACTTACCAATATTACAGTTGATTCCTAGTTAAAAGTGACCACAATTAAAATAAGATTCACTGTGCAGAGACGAAAAGTTTTGCTGAATGTTTAGAAACATTTGAAAACACTTGGTGCTAGCTTGGAATTCTTGCTAGCCACTGTTACAGAGAGTAGAAGCTAACTTTAGTGTGTTAATTACTCTGGGTATCTATAGCTCATTAATTATACTCGCTACAACTGCAAGAATATGGTAGTTAATGAAGGCGGGCTTCTAATGTGAGTTCTTACAGTAGCTTGCTAGCCATGTTCGAGTTCTGGAAGTGGATTAGCATGGTCCAGTAGCTAGCTTTGTTTAGCTTAGCTTAGTTTGATTTGATTTAATGTTGATCAGGGCCTCAACAGTATCAGAGAGTGCAGTGGGCCTGGAGATGAGATCAGACTTTCTTGGATGGGCACTTACCCGAGAGAGAGAGAGAGAAAGAGAGAGAGAGAGAGAAAGGCGGCTTGGTCGGGCATAATTGGCAGTCTTTGTAGAGAGGGGCCCTTGATTTAATAGGCACGGCTGGTGACTGAGGCAGTGGAGTGCGAACAGTGCGGAAATGTGCTGGAGCCTGGAGCCCTCTGGCCTGGCTCCCCTCCCCCTCCCTTCCTCAGTTCCTCCGTCCCCCTCTTCCTCACTAATTCTCTCTGTTTCTCTCTCGTCCTCTCCACCCTCCCTCTCAGTCGCCAAGGAAAATGGACACGAAACTGCTGCAGTCACACACACACACACACACAGAAACAGGAAGTGCACATTGCATTATATACATACATTTATAGTTGATCCGCATGCAAACTTATAATGTGTCAATCATCAAAGCTCCTGTCTGTAACCTGGCAATGTGGTGACAGATCCTACCTTCAGAGCTTGTCTCATACCACTTCCTTATAGTTCTCTTTATAAATATCAAAGCGCTGCCTTATCAATCAGCTGACATATGAGACATCATAGACAGCAAGGCAACGTTCAAGTTCAACAGTTGGTTTCAAAAAAAGATGAGTGAGTTGAGCACTTTTTCTGTGCATCATCTTGTTTTATACCATAGTGATGTTGAATTCTTGATTCTGATTGGTCAGAAGTTAGCGATTATTTTTTTTTTTTATAACAGCAGCTTGGATAGTAGTTCATTCTGTAAGGTTTATGTTGGATATTTTGGTAGGGCTTTGCGAGATTTATCCACCATAACATCTGTAAGACTTTTTTGTTTTCAGTGAGCAGGTAACATGAGTATCTTATGACCAGGGATTGATTGTCCCAAATAGTCTTGAATGAAATGCTATAAAAGGTGTTTTAGGGTTCCTAAGTGGTGCAGAAGAAAGGCTTTCTTTCACCCTACCATCAGGAGAGCACAAGTTTGAATCCTGATGGTGACCAGGAATCCAGGAGAAGAAAATCGTCCATGCTGTCTGGGTAGGAGGTATGGCATACTCTCACCCCTGTTAATCATGGTGACACTAGCCAATCATGGGCATCTGTGTGAGCTCATGTATGTAGAAGAGGGCAGACAGCACTCTCCTCCAAGTGTGTTATGCTGTCTTGTGATGTAGCATAAGCAGCAGTTCAAAAAGATGTCACAGAGGAAGCATGTGCTAGCCTTCACCCTTCCTGGTTGGGAGATATCTTGTGATACCACCGTCATTATGGTGACCCTGGATTTGCAATGAAATTATAGAGATCGTTAGTAGCAAGTAACTTGCTAGGTAACGTTAACTATCTAGCCTAACTATCTAGTAATTGTTCATATCTGAACAATATGGCAGAGTAGCAATTCACTGTGGCTTGGCATCACAAGAATCCTCAATCTCACCCTATCAGTGACATTAAGGTGTTTAAATCCCACAATGCTGCTCAAGCGACATATAAGATGAACATATTTGATGTAAAATCTCACTAGAAAAGGTCAAACCTTGTGGAAATATCAAGATAGTCAAATACCAGTTACAACCATCCATCCTTAATCCATAACCGCTTATCCTGTACAGGGTCACGGGCAAGCTGGAGCCTATCCCAGCTGACTATGGGTGAGAGGCGGGGTACACCCTGGACAAGTTACCAGGCTATTGCAGGGTTGGTGCATAGAAACAAACAACCATTCACACCTATGGTCAATTTAGAGGCACCATGTCTTTGGACTGTGGGGGGAACCAGAGCACCCGGAGGGAGAACATGCAAACTCCACACAGAAAGGTCCCCATCGGCCACTGGGCTCAAACCCAGAGCCTTCTTGCTGTGAGGCAACAGTGCTAACCACTACACCACCATGCCGCCCAGTTACAATATCAGAAATCTTGAAGACACTTGAAGGTACTCAGCTGCTTCTCCACATGCATACACATGTGTTTTGAGTAAGAGTGTGCATACATGTGTGTGTGCATGTGTGCTTCACACCAACAGTGTTTGTAGGGGCCTAGTGAAGCTCTGAGTAAGGTGGACCTTTCGGCGGCTGGGCTGTGATTAGACCAGGCCAGGGGGGATGTGGGTATTGATTGGCATGGTGGAGACACCGGGCTGTCTTCCACGGCACTCTAATGAGAAGCCCTGACCTCCTCCAGTCAGCAAGGTCGCCAAACCCTACTGTAATTGCACTCTCTCTAATAGCGTCAGTCACGCACTCACTCTAGCCCTGGTAATGACAATTACCATAATGTTCCTCTGCTTCGTGGGAGCCTCTCAATCACACAGCATTTCAGCCAGAGATCTGGACCGCTGACGTGTGAGACCAGAATACACACCACTCTGTGTTGTCGGAGATCGAATCAGCCCTGTGTGGATGTGTTTAAGTGGAAATTAAGCTCCTTGTTTCATGTCCTCGGACCCAACCTGGCTGTAGACCAATAAGTCAATGCTGCTTGAAGCTTTCCAATTAATCAATAAGCGAATCAATTTTCAGAGCCCTATCTCTGTCCTTCACAAACGACAAAACTGACCCATTGATCTGGCACTCGGGACGTATTTGTTTCAATAGGCAGGTATAAGTCTGTTATTTTCAAAACAAAGGTTACTCCAAACTTCCTTTGCTACCTACGCTAGGTATGGTCGTCCAATTATCCATCTTCCAGTCACCTTACTGGCCTGGCATTCCAGTTGTGTAATACAAGCTCCACATTCAAGCCATTGATCCATGGGATCCACAACAAGCGAGCTGTGAAATCTAAGCATGTAGACAAAACCTACCCACAACGGAATGCCTGGGAAGAGCAGACTTTGTCTACATTAGTTTATCAGGACAGATACAGTACTGAGCAAAACCAATGCCTTACCACCAGAACAAAAATCGAATAAGGCCAAAGTTAGCTCTAGTTGTATGGATCGAAAGTGCTTGTGTGGAAGCCACACAATGCGATTTCTGCCCCCCCCCCTCTCTCTCTCTTACACACAACAAACAGATACACACACACACACACACACACACACACATATGCACTTGGAGTGTGTCTAGCGGCACAGGTGAGGGGGTTTATGGCTGTGTGCTGTGCAAGCTTTATTGTGTTTGGTGAGAGAGAGAGAGAGAGAGAGGGAGAGCAGGAGAGCTGAGAGAGAGTGTGCTCAGCTCTGCGCGTCACAGATTTACTGCTGCGTCTCTAATTTCAGCCGGCCGACGTATTTAAGAGAGCTGCTCGTAAAAGACAGCAGAGGGAAGGGAGAAAAAAAACGCAGAGAGCGGACGAGAGCGGGGGCCCGGCCGGACGCTAGCTAAATCAGAGCAGGCACAAAGAGGCAGGCGTCTGAGAGGTATTGACCCCACATCGATCTGCAGCCTGCACATTGCTATTGACCACACAGGGGAGAGACTGAGGGAGCCAACACACACTGTACCTAGCCTTAGTGGAATAAAACCAACCACATACACAGCACGAACCCATTCACACACAATCTCTGACCTTGTGTATTATCTGACCTCCTTGATTACACCTCCAACAAGAAAAGTTAAGATGTGCTGTTGAAGGCAAGGCCAAGCTTGACTTATTCATTCACTCTGAAGATACACAAAAGCATCTAGACAGAACTAGCCTTGTTTTAAACTCATCTCATTATCTCTAGCCGCTTTATCCTTCTACAGGGTCGCAGGCAAGCTGGAGCCTATCCCAGCTGACTACGGGCGAAAGGCGGGGTACACCCTGGACAAGTCGCCAGGTCATCACAGGGCTGACACATAGACACAGACAACCATTCACACTCACATTCACACCTACGGTCAATTTAGAGTCGCCAGTTAACCTAACCTGCATGTCTTTGGACTGTGGGGGAAACCGGAGCACCCGGAGGAAACACACGCGGACACGGGGAGAACATGCAAACTCCACACAGAAAGGCCCTCGCCGGCCACGGGGATCGAACCCAGACCCTCTTGCTGTGAGGCGACAGCGCTAACCACTACACCACCGTGCCGCCTGTTTTAAACTCGGTTAATGAAATTAATTTAGGCTGTATAGTTTAGTTTATTTGTGTAGGGTGTTTGAGAACATGATGTTAGCTACCCGCTAGTATTATCAAGTGAAATAACTTTGCTCCTAATTTGCCATGGTTGCTAACTAGCTAACTCTAGAATGGTCTTTAGCTTAGCTATGCTATTGTAATGCATACAGTGGATTTTTTTTCTTTCTTTCTTTCAGACTTAATAAACCTCTCTGGCTATAATTACATCATTTTACAAGATGAAATAAATCATATTTAATGGTTTCTTTTTTTTTTTTTTTGCTAGTTCACAAGCTGGCACCTTCGAATATCATCATACAATTCTGATAACAGGATTCGAGTTATTTACATAACCATGACTAAAAAAATGACAAAAATTTTGTTGTTGTTGTTGAGAAAATAGCTAACTTATTTTAGAAGTCAATGGTCTGAGGGATGAAATAGCTATTTTACAAAGAATCGTTACAAACTAAACAGAAAATAGTGTGTTTTTCTGTGATTGTGTTTTGGGTTTTTTTTGCAGTTAATAAACAATAAAGGATTATACTTAGGAAAAATAGGTTCTCAAAGACAAAAATACATTTTTTTTAAGAGTTTATCATTACCAAGCTCTCACATCTGATTATGTAATAGTGTATAAACGTGGGACGTTGGACAATTTTTTTAAACGGTTTACAAATTTCCTGATCTGTCAGCTTTAGCATCAGGACCAGCATGTTGGTGGAAAAGGGTTCTCTCTTGCTTTCTCTTTCACTCTTGAGTGATCGGGAGCACTTCCTTCCTGCTCATCCTCCACTGGTGCAGGTGACAGGAGCCCAGAGACCTGGCAGGGCACACAACACACACACACAACCCTAGCACACACACAGGCCAGATGGTCCCAGACCCCAGTGACAGTTAAGGTGGGCTGGAACCCAAGCGCCACTACCTCATCGTTTCTAGCTTTTATCTCCTTCTTATCTCTTTCTGCCTGTCTTTTTTCCTCTCTCTCTTCCCGCTACGCCAGACCTTCTAATCACAAATGAGTCATGCAGTTACCAGTCTCTGTGTAAATGCCAGTGAAGGCCAAACCTTAGCAGAAAAAGTCCACTCAGATGAGGCCCATTCCGACGAGACAACCAAGTGTCATGACAAAAAGTCTAATAGGCACATTCCTTCTTGAAACCAGTGCTGCTTGCACTTTTTTTTTTTTTTTGTTGGCTGTGCCGGCGAGGTTGTGATATTAGCTTTCACTTGGTGCTGGTGACAACAGGTGTAGCAGCTCCCAGGGGCAGCGGCATGGATTGTGGATGTGCGGCTGGTAATTGGAGAGCAGAGTGTTACGTGGATCTGCGGCAGCAGGAGGTTTGGTGCGTGTGTGAGTGTGTATGCTGGCGATGGAAGGGTGGTGGTGGTGGTGGAGGGGAAGGCGTTCTCTGAAGACGCCTGAAAGAAAGAACGAAGGGACAAGGAAAGCGAGAGCTCGGAGAATAGGGAAGACAGTGGGGAGGGTGGTGGAGGAGAAAAGGAGGGGGGTCATTAAACTGGAAACCAGGAACCACACGGGAGGTAGAATTTTAAATGATTCCCCCACAGCTACACCGGCCCAGCAACCCTCTCTCTCTCTCTCTCTCTCTCTCTCGCACTTTCTCCTGCTCTCTCGGAGATGCAATTAATTCGGATGGAGGCTGCCAAGAGCGGAGAGATAGAGGCATGAGGGGTGCTGTGTTGCAAGTGAGCACTCTCTTCCTCCATTACGGCAGTCTGCAGTCCATGTGTTTGTGGCCTTATGTCTCCTTTTAGTAATCACCACCAGAACCCTAAATTAGACCAAGTACAGATTGGCTGAGAGCGAAATAATGAAAGCAACCTTCGATCACGAAGAAAGCAATCAATACAGCAAAGTTAGCATGTTTCACTCAATATCTATTCACCGCTTGTTTTGTTTTGATTACTATCACACCTACGCCTTGAACAACCAGACGTAGCGACAAAACATTATCAACCAGCATCAGACCCAGGGCTAAGTTGCCTGCCAGTGCACTATTGCTGGGTTACAGCCAGCCCTGACTAGCTGGGCTAGTTTTCTAATGCAGGAGACAGACCAGATGTAGTGTGGGATGACTCATAGACCCTTTCACTACAGGGGCCATGAGCAAACACCCACCAGAGTCCTGACTGGGGTTAGTTCACAGATAGAGAGAGAGAGAGAGAGAGAGAGAGAGAAAGAGTGAGAGAGAGGAAAAGGGAGGGAGTGTCATGGTACACAAAGCACGTAGCATGTAAAGTGCAGGAGGGAGTGTTGCTCAGGGCCAGAGAGAGCGTCGATATGGGGGAAATTGATCGTAATCAACAGTGCCTGCAGAGCAAGCGGCCATGTTCGTCAAAGCTCCTTCCTTTCCTGTTCTTCTCTCCTCTTCACGTCTCGTTTCTCTTCTTCCCTGCACCTTGAATCTATCTCATGAAAACAGCCTTACCGAGCCCCTGGTGGAGCTTTCAAAGCATATGTAAACAAGCTGAGAAGAAGCAGTAGATATGATAGCTCAGTGTGTGTGCATCCTTTGAACTGGTTCATCTTGTGCTAGTTTTCTACATACCATATATAAAGTCTGATTAAACTGGTAATTAGCATTATGAGTATGTGCTTGTAAGGAGACTATGACACCTATTCTGGGCATGGAGTTAAATTAAACTCCATCTACTTTGACCCCCGTGCACTGTGGGTAAAACTGCAGCATTTCATATGTCACTTGGTATGTAAGTGGACGCAATGAGGAAAACAGTCTGCAGTCTTTTCATCCTCTCTCTCTCTCTCTCTCTCTCTCTCTCTCTCTCTCACACACACACGCGCGTTTTTCACGCCGTGGTATAATTTCTCATTTGAAGACACCGGCGTACCTGGCTATGTGGCTGTGCTGTTAAAAGCGCCGGCCCAATTATAGCATAACACCTAGCCTTACGGTTACCATGGCTGCGCGATGCATCTGTCCCACGGGACGCAGCGTGGAGGAACGAGCGTCTTATCAACCATCACCCCGGTAATAACACTCCCCCGAGTCTGCGCGCCTCAGCCAGGCCTTAACGAGAAGCCAGGGTGAAATCTCCCCCGCCTCAGCCGCAGCCATTGATTTGTGCTTAATCTGTTTCTGCGTGTGCGCACGTGTGTGTGTGTGTGTGTTGTGGCAGATTCCGGGGGGGTTAAGGCCGCTGTGAGCGTGAGCAAGCGTGAGAGGTGGCGTTTATTTAGCTGTGATTTCAAGGAAGCGGGGGTTTTTTGTTGTTGTGATTTTTTGTTGTTTTTTTTTTTTTTTTTTGGGGGGGGGGGGGGGTCCAAGTCGGATTTTCTTGATGCAAATTGTTAGCAAGTCACTCTACAAGGCTTAATTACACCAATGAAATTCTAATTCTGTGACCTTCAAATGGTTAATCCTTAATCAGACTCATCAAGCTGCAAATTTCATAGAAATCCTCACACTATGAATTATATTCGATGACAATGTTTGCGTTTTCAAATTTGCATTTCAAATTTCATGCTAACAGTTTTCACGGTAACTTTAGGAATCATTTAAGTGATTGCAAGTCTAGGGATTTGACCGAGGATCTGTTTACATTATAAGGTTGACGGAATCCAAATCATTTTTTTTTGTTTTGCCTTATGGTTAATAAAGTATCTACTTTCCAGTTTAAAAAAAAAAAAATCCCATTTTTGTGAATCCAAACTCCATATCCAGATACATAAATCTGCAGATGTGCTTATAACCTAAATGTCACAAAAACAATCATCATATTACAACTTGGAATGCTTATTTATCTCTACCAGGCTTGTAGTACTCGAGTCCGACTCGTGCCCTAATTTTAAGGACTTGCGACTTGACTTGGACTTGAGCACTGATGACTCGGACTCGTACATTCGGACTCGTAAATTGGAAATGAGGACTCAGATTTTTTTTCTTTATTTTTTGTAACATGCCATAATAATTTGGTATAAGATATTTATATATACATTAATTCACATCACATCACATTATCTCTAGCCGCTCTATCCTTCTACAGGGTCGCAGGCAAGCTGGAGCCTATCCCAGCTGACTATGGGCGAAAGGCGGGGTACACCCTGGACAAGTCGCCAGGTCATCACAGGGCTGACACATAGACACAGACAACCATTCACACTCACATTCACACCTACGGTCAATTTAGAGTCACCAGTTAACCTAACCTGCATGTCTTTGGACTGTGGGGGAAACCGGAGCACCCGGAGGAAACCCACGCGGACACGGGGAGAACATGCAAACTCCACACAGAAAGGCCCTCGCCGGCCCCGGGGCTCGAACCCAGGACCTTCTTGCTGTGAGGCGACAGCGCTAACCACTACACCACCGTGCCGCCCATATACATTAATTTTTATACAAATTTTGTGCAAGAGAATGCACATTCAACTGTTCATGCGTCATGTTCAGGAACAAACTAACGTTAACGGCGCTAAAATGCCTGGAGAGAAGCCCCTAGGATTGTCCGCTTTGCTTATACAGACTTCTCGTGCAGTGGGAAAAAATGCACTGCGATGTGTTCCATATGTAGAAGAACTATCGAGGAGACGATGAGGACAGCCTCGAACTTCAATCGTCATTTGATAAGACTCCACCCAGAGAAGGAAGTGACACGCTGTGTTCATTGCTCTGTTGATAGCGGGGCTTGCTGAGTGATGAACTAGCTAGTGTTAACCCTCTCTCATGTTATTTGCCCTGTTGATAGTGGGCAGGGCTTGCTGAGCGATGAACAAGCTTTTTATCTGGAGCCTATTCACTAAAATGGGGCAGTCGAGCAGTAACATTAGTCCAACACAGTAGTAGAGACGGTTTCACATAAAGGCAACAGCCACCGTCAAATGGTGCGGGTGGAGTCTTGTTCTAGGACTCGACTCGGATAAACAGTGGACTCGATTTGAAATTTTCTTTAATGATTTGGACTGGACTCAGACTCGAGGTTTAGTGACTCGACTACAATACTGATCTCTACAAAGTTTATGTCATAAAGTTCATTAATCCTTTGCTGCATTGATGTAGAACCCTACGCTCACACTAGCAAGTGACCACATGGCAGTGCAACAAGCATTATTTGAATTGAGATTTGCTCAAGTCCTCAAGTCTATGCAAATTAGGTATGGCACGATAACATGACAAACAAATCCCAAAGATTGGCTCAGACGATTCCTTGGACCTGTCTTCTGGCACAAGTGATCCAACATTTAATTTAACCCCCCACTCGGAGCTTTAGTTCCTACCTGTAATTAGTTCCCATTTACTGTCTGAGGTGCAAAAATGCAAGATAACCTTAGTTTCATTTCAACCTCTCATTAAGCATGCATAGAGACATTACAAAGGAAAATAAAACTTGGAAGAAAGCAGCAGAGATTGTTGCAGCCAAGCAATTATCACACTGATTAGTGCATTATTTAATTTGTGTTTAACTAGACAGCTTTAGAAGGTGTATATCGCAAGACCGTTTCCAAAAGCAACAGCAGTGTTGGTCACGACACATAAACATATAACAAACTACAAGTGATACAAGTGACTCGTTGCTTGCTAGTGTGAATATATGGTACACAGTTACACTTCCAAAATGTGTTACGACTGTAATTTTTTGTGTCTAGTCCAGGTTGATGGTTTCAGAGAAAAATGAATGTCTGAATACCAATTCATGAAACTCACAAGAAGCATGCATACGAGACCATCAATGACAGCGTAGCTCACTCCGGCCGGCCCTGTCTAGTCCAGAAGGAACGATCTAAAGTGGGCCACCTTGCACAATAAATGTTGCAAGCTATATACATTATATAAAAGATATATATGAGTGATTCCACGCTTATGGGTACTGAAATGGGGACATGAACTTATTCACCTAAAACCATTTCTTTTTTTACCATCAGGTCACAAAACATGTAATCTTTAATGAATGATATGTTAAAAGATAACTTTAATTTTCTGAGATGTAATAAAAACATATTTATATGCCAAAGTCAAGCCTATGAGTTCCAAAATGATGTCTGTTACATTACTTCTGTTACGATTGTCCATCTCGCGTCTGTTACAAATTAATTACAATCTAGCTATATACCATGTTCATCTTATTGAAAGAATGTGTATGTTTATTCTACTACACATGTTTATTAATTATATTTGCTAAAACATCACCTTCCTATGTTTCAAAAAGTAATTCTACATTGTTAAAATTGAGAATATATATGTCCACAACACTTCTGTTACGTTCTGACTTTGGCATATAAATATGTTTTTATTACATCTCAGAAAATTAAAGTTATCTTTTAACATATCATTCATTAAAGATTACATGTTTTGTGACCTGATGGTAAAAAAAAGAAATGGTTTTAGGTGAATTTTAAAAATAAGTTCATGTCCCCATTTCAGTACCCATAAGCGTGGAATCACTTATATATATATATATATATATATATATATATATATATATATATATATATATATATATATATATATATATAAAAGCTATATCCACCCTAGGGATACCTACTGATTTGACAGAAAGCATCCAAAATGGCGAGGAATTGACCTAGAAGAAGCAATTTTTGTTGAACTGCTCATTAAGGCTTAATTAGTCCATAACTTCATGAATAATTGTAATTAAGTAAATCTGGGTAGAAGTTATATGCACCCTAGGTCCCCCTACCTTCATGCCAGAAAGAATCAAAATTGGTGAAGAATTGAGGGAGAAGAAGCGATTTGTGTAGAATCTGTTCGTTAGGGCTTGATTACTCCATGTCTTCATTATGCAAATTTGGGTAGAAGCTATATGCACCCCAGGCAGACCTACTATCCTGCCAAAAAGAATAAAAATAAGTGAAGAATTGAGGTAGAAGAAGTGATTTTCATTAAATGTGGACAACGCCAGATGGACAACACATGATGGCATAAACTTATCACCTGTAGGCCGGATGAGCCAACAAGGGAAAAAAACAATTAAAAATACAGTTAAAATGTAATTACATTGGACAAGAAATTAACTTCTGATTCAGATTCAATGTTTAGAACGTTCATATTTCTCCTTGATCAAATATATATCCAAAAGGTGGACATTCAACTTTCTTTAAAAAAAAAAAAAGCTCCATTGCACATGTGATTGCACATGTATCTCTTCACATCAGTAATAAGAGCAAAAACAGCAAACACTCTTCATCTGGCCTTTTTTTCCCCCTTCTTCCTCTCAATAAAATCATGAACCGCTGCTGAGCTATCAGTTCAGTCAACCTCCAGGACAGATAATCTCTATGATGAAGTCTTGTGCTGTTAGCTTAATTTTGTCACTACTATGGATTGGAATGATGGATTTGTCTCTGAAATACACCACTGTTTGTGAAAGTTTATGATGCATGTGCACCATGCACGTGACTCTGCATGGAGTATGTGGGCATGCAGGTTGTTTTACGGCAGAGGTTTGTTCACACTAATGACACCTACGGTACAGATTATTTACAAATGCAAATGTAAAGTGACATGACAGGGAAAAAACAATCAGAATGAGGTAATAAAGCTGTTCACGTGAATGTAGCTTGAAACACTGCATTCATTTCATTCAGCTCTTTTCTTCCAAGATGGCGCCAGTGCTGGTGCAGAACCAGTTCTGCCTTGGTGCCTTCTGAGAACCGGCCCACATTTTGACAGGTTTGAGAACTGAACGTTACGTAGAGGAAGTGGTTGTTATTTCTGTTAAAAATGATGGCAGACTGAACACATTTTATAAAAGTCATGGCATCTTGCATTTGAAGGTTGCCTATATGTCTCGATTTCTGATTTCACTCATGGTTTATCAAAATGGTGGTGAATTTCTTGTGGTAGCTCTTCCCATATCCACTGACGTCAACAGTTCCGATATTGAGACCAGCTGTACCTGTGCCAGCTTTTTGGCACTGCTACCATTTTTTTTTATTGAAATGTATGGAACCAGTTCTAGATTATGCACTGGCACTGCATTGGTGGGAAAGGGTTATCTCTTATAACAATGCCTCCAGAGCACTGAGGGGCGTGGCCAGGTGGCTGACCAAGGAAGCAGGGTTGAAAATAAAAGTTATCTGCAAGTTCTGTGTAAGTTGTATGGAAACACTCTTGAAACTAAAATCTATAAAGCTGTAAAAAGAGTTATGAAGCACTGTACAAGTTTTGGTTTCTTGCTGACAGAAAAGCTAAGATAACTCAAACAAGACCGTCAATGATGGCGTAGCTCACTCCGGCCCCATCTAATCCAGAAGAAATGATCTAAAGTGGGCCACCTTGTGCAATAAATGTTGCAAACTATATACACTATATACAAGCTATATATAGAAGCTATATCCGCCCTAGGAATACCGACCTATTTGCCAGAAAGAATCCAAAATGGCGAGGAATTGACCTAGAAGAAGCAATTTTTGTTGAACTGCTCATTAAGGCTTAATTAGTCCATAACTTCATTAATAATTGTAATTAAGCAAATCTGGGTAGAAGTTATATGCACCCTAGGCACCCCTAATTTCATGCCAGAAAGAATCAAAATCAGTGAAAAATTGAGGGAGAAGAAGCGATTTGTGTGGAAACTGCTCGTTAGGGCTTAATTACTCCATATCTCCATTATTATTTGCAATTATGCAAATTTGGGTAGAAGATATATGCACCCCAGGCAGCTCTACCTTCCTGCCAAAAAGAATGAAAATCGGTGAAGAATTGAGAGAGAAGTGATTTTCATGAAATGTGGATGACGCCGGATGGACGACAGGTGATGGACGGATGACAGACAACACATGATGGCATCAGCTCATCGCCTGTCAGCCGGATGAGCTAATAAGCACTCTTTACAACCATAGGGAGCAGAAAAGCATCTCAGAATGGAAAACATATCAAACCTTATGAGGATTTTTATTCTTATCTTTAATCAAGAGCATGGACTTTTAATTTGAGAGCAGTATTTATTCATTTCACATTCAGATATTGCAATCTTCACCCCTCTCCTCTCAAATAGCCCCTGCTTGCACTTGGTGCGCTCGTAAATCTTCTGCTCACAGATTTCTGTGCTTGCTCAGATTTTGGAGATACGACTCTATCAAAACTCATCAACCAATAGACTGCAAGGTATGACGTTGACCACTACATCCTTGGGTGTATTTACTTTACTTACAGCTGGGTTATTCTTCATCCAGGGTTCATCCACTCCCATCTTCCAAGGCCTTATTACCAATATACATACTTCACTTGTTTTCTTATTGGACTTTTGGAGGTAATATACATATCAGTGTCCATATTTTTTAACTATAATAATAGCTATACACTCACTAGCCACTTTAACAGAAGTTTATTCTTGAGTGTAAGAGTCCTGTTCTTGGCTGCAGGAGTGGAACCCAATGTGGTCTTCTGCTGTTGCATGCTGAGATGCTTTTCTGCTCACCACGGTTGTAAAGAGTGATTATATGAGTTACTATATCCTTCTGGCAGCTTGAACCAATCTGGCCATTTTCCTCTGACCCTCCCTTATCAACAAGGTGTTTGTTTCCACCTACAGAACTGTCACTCACTCAACTCAATGTTGTTTTTTTTCGCACCATTCAGTATAAACTCTAGAGACTGTTGTGTGTGAAAACCCCAGGAGATACCGCAGCAGTTTCTGAAATACTCAAACCAGTCCATCTGGCTCAAACCAACACCCATGCCACAGTGAAAGTCCCACTTTGAGATCACAATTTTTCCCATTTTAATGTTTGAAGTGAACATTAATAACTGAATCTCTTGATATAGTAACTGAAGCGCTTGATTTTATGCATTGTGCTGTTGTCAAGGGATTGGCTGATTAGAGAACTGCATCAAACAGCAGGTGGATGCGTGTTCGTAATAAAGTGGCTGGTGAGTATATAGTGACCTCATAGTACATTGGCTTCCAGTTAAACAGTCAGTAAAGCGAACGCACCCAAGCAGGCTGTCTGGTTCAGTCTTCTGACCTCTCATCAACTTGGCTTTCCTATCAACAGAACTGCTACACAGTGGGTGTTTTTTGTTTTTTGCACCATTCTGTGTAAAGTCTAGAGACTGTTGTGGGTGAGAATCCTTGGAGATCAGCAGTTTCTGAAACTGACTGGATTTGCACTTTGTAAAATTGCATCAGCATTTCATTCACATACAAGTAAATTAAAGCCATAAAAAAGGATAGTGAAAGAAAGCAAGAACATTTCTAATGGCACAAAATCTGGCAGGTTGGCAGCTTCCAAAATAAGATGCCACAGAAAAGGTACCCTTTCCAACTAATCCAGAAATTTTGAACAGAACCATGTTAATGGCTGCTTAGACTATGCCTAATAAAATAAACAAACAAAAACATTAAAAGTCTTTTATAAAGGCAAGGCATAATGGCCCATAGTGCTGACGTACATCCAAATGCTTTGTACCAAATTGCTTTACAAACAGTGTGAAGGCCATGTGGCATGTAACCACACATTATTAAAAACAAGCTAAAACGAAAATGATAGAAGGGTCAGCAAGAGTCAATTCCATGAAAGTCATAAGATAGAAATAGGCAAAAAAAAGTTATCTGTGGTCAGTCGTAGGGCTGTAAAAATCCCAGCCAATCATTTCATCCAGTCTAAATAAAAGGCCCTGTCTACCTACCTACAGTGGGGCAAAAAAGTATTTAGTCATTCACCAATTGTGCAACTTCTCCCACTTAAAAAAATGAGAGAGGCCTGTAATTTTCATCATAGGTACACTTCAACTATGAGAGACAAAATGAGAAAAAAAATCCAGAAAATCACATTGTCTGATTTTTAAAGAATTTATTTGCAAATTATGGTGGAAAATAAGTATTTGGTCAATAACAAAAGTTCATCTCAATACTTTGTTATATACCCTTTGTTGGCAATGACAGAGGTCAAACGTTTTCTGTAAGTCTTCACAAGGTTTTCACACACTGTTGCTGGTATTTTGGCCCATTCCTCCATGCAGATCTCCTCTAGAGCAGTGATGTTTTGGGGCTGTCGCTGGGCAACACGGACTTTCAACTCCCTCCAAAGATTTTCTATGGGGTTGAGATCTGGAGACTGGCTAGGCCACTCCAGGACCTTGAAATGCTTCTTACGAAGCCACTCCTTCATTGCCCGGGCGGTGTGTTTGGGATCGTTGTCATGATGAAAGACCCAGCCACGTTTCATCTTCAATGCCCTTGCTGATGGAAGGAGGTTTTCACTCAAAATCTCACGATACATGGCCCCATTCATTCTTTCCTTTACACGGATCAGTCGTCCTGGTCCCTTTGCAGAAAAACAGCCCCAAAGCATGATGTTTCCACCCCCATGCTTCACAGTAGGTATGGTGTTCTTTGGATGCAACTCCGCATTCTTTCTCCTCCAAACACGACAAGTTGAGTTTTTACCAAAAAGTTCTATTTTGGTTTCGTCTGACCATATGACATTCTCCCAACCCTCTTCTGGATCATCCAAATGCTCTCTAGCAAACTTCAGACGGGCCTGGACATGTACTGGCTTAAGCAGGGGGACACGTCTGGCACTGCAGGATTTGAGTCCCTGGCGGCGTAGTGTGTTACTGATGGTAGCCTTTGTTACTTTGGTCCCAGCTCTCTGCAGGTCATTCACTAGGTCCCCCCGTGTGGTTCTGGGATTTTTGCTCACCGTTCTTGTGATCATTTTGACCCCACGGGGTGAGATCTTGCGTGGAGCCCCAGATCGAGGGAGATTATCAGTGGTCTTGTATGTCTTCCATTTTCTAATAATTGCTCTCACAGTTGATTTCTTCACACCAAGCTGCTTACCTATTGCAGATTCAGTCTTCCCAGCCTGGTGCAGGTCTACAATTTTGTTTCTGGTGTCCTTTGACAGCTCTTTGGTCTTGGCCATAGTGGAGTTTGGAGTGTGACTGTTTGAGGTTGTGGACAGGTGTCTTTTATACTGATAACGAGTTCAAACAGGTGCCATTAATACAGGTAACGAGTGGAGGACAGAGGAGCCCCTTAAAGAAGAAGTTACAGGTCTGTGAGAGCCAGAAATCTTGCTTGTTTGTCGGTGACCAAATACTTATTTTACCGGGGAATTTACTAATTAATTCATTAAAAATCCTACAATGTGATTTCCTGGATTCTTTCCCCCCATTCTGTCTCTCATAGTTGAAGTGAACCTATGATGAGAATTACAGGCCTCTCTCATCTTTTTAAGTGGGAGAACTTGCACAATTGGTGGCTGACTAAATACTTTTTTGCCCCACTGTACTTTCTTACCTGAGCGCACTCTGCTCGTGCACTCATTTTTTACATGACCGGAGTTTTCCACAAGTCTAGGCAGACATAATGGTAAATCCAACGAGCTAGTCGACAGCCATGTTTGTTGTTTACATTCATTATAATGTTAGATGTTTTCTTACATGTGAATGAGACATGAGGTAGTTAGATACGACAACAATGTGCTACACTCCTCCCCAACACTCTCTCTCATAGACTCACCCTCCAGCGGTAATCAGGCAGTGCGTGTTCATGTGTTTTGGAGGAGTGGCTCTGGAGCAAGAGGGTAATCGAGTGTTCAGAATGCTTAACCCAATAGGGGTGTGAGATTTTGACTTCAGCTAGCATCAGTGTTGTAGTCGAGTCACTAAACCCCGAGTCCGAGTCCAGTCTCGAGTCCCCAGTGTTCAAGTCCAAGTCATTAAAAAAATTTTTGAGTCGAGTCCAAGTCGAGTCTACTATTGATCTGAGTCGAGTCCGAGAATAAGACTCCAACCGCACCATTTGACGGTGGCTGTTTTAGCACCATTAACATTAGTTCCTGAACTTGACGTATGAACAGGTGAATGTGCATTCTCTTTGTCAGGGAGTGTGAAGTATTCTGTCAGAGATGGTTGGGAGATGGATGTAAGTGCAGAAAGTGGTCAGGTAATAGGTCAAGCGAGGCACAAACAGGCTATCGTAGACTCGGCAGAATCAAAGATGAGAAACAGGAAATCAGGGATCAGGAAATCAAACAAGAAAATAAGGCTCGGTAATGTGTCAGCAATGCAACTCAATACTTCACAAAGTAAGTGTGTTTTCACAGTTTTTATATAGGTGCCCTGATTGTGCCTTAATCCTGTGCAGGTGTGAGTCGTTTACGGCGCGCGAGAGAGAGTCCGCTTGGCATGGGCTGTCCGGAGCGTGCCCAAGAGTATCTCTGATGCACGCACCAAGGCGTGCAGGTGTGACACTCTTGCATGAAATTAGTACAAAATTAATGTAGATATAAATATCTTATGCCAAATTATTATGGCACGTTACAAAAAATAAAGAAAAAAATCCGAGTCCTTGTCTCCAATTTACAAGTTCGAATGCAGTTAATGCACGAGTCTGAGTCCGAGTCATTAGTGCTCAAGTCCAAGTCGAGTCACGAGTCCTTAAAATTAGGGCACGAGTCAAACTCGAGTCCGAGTCCTAGACTCGAGTACTACAGGCCTGGCTGACATTAGCCTTCCATTGACCTCCATTATTTTTTGCTTTTTTTGACATCAAATAACTTCTGAATCATTCTGTCTCTTTATATTACCATTGTTATTTTCTAGCAAAACAGAACACTGTAAGGCTGGCTCCATAACCTCGTAACTCACTTACTTTATGGCCATTTTTTCTTCAACTACTCTACAAATGACGTTATGACCCTGCAACATCCAGTCACACAGGAGAGACCTGACCGTACTGTTTGGATGAGAAGCTGTCAGGGAAATCTGAAAACCTATTCAGCCATCAGTGACGTTTTGTTGAATTGGGTTTGGCGCTATGTTGGAGTTAAATTTTCAGATGCCCATTAATAACTCAAACGGATTATTTAAGTGGTCATGTAAACAGAAAAAAACTCAAACTGGATTAAATTTGTTAAAAGAATTTGCAAATACTGTATATATAACAGACTCTGTCATGTTACTGATATCTGTCAGAATGCAGGTACTTATGGACGCAAATGCAGGGGAGAGCGGGTGTGTCACAAACTGGTAAACAAATCCAAATTTTGAGACGAGAATCAGAATCAAGCTTGTGCTAAGGGTTGGTCGATCAGCAGACAGGATGTCAGAGGTAAATAATAGTCTTAGGGTTGAGAGAATAATGTAGCGGGGGTCAGAAACACTAAGAGTCAGGTCAAATCAGGTCAAAACAACAATGGCTTGATATGATCAGGCACACAGACACAGAACAATACTTCGTAATATGCTGGAGTGTTTGGCGTGCTGTTAAGCACATTGGAATGTGGAACAGGTGTAATCCCAATCAGTACTCGGAAGAGGGATGGCGCTGTGGCACTTGGGAGTTGTAGTCCATGGCAGCCATGCTTGAAGGCTGCCATGAACTTGCGCAGTCACTGACAATATCTTTTTCTGATAGATTAGTTAGAGAGTTAGAGACAAAAAGCTCACATCTACTGCTGGATCAAAATAAGCTGCACTTGGAAAAAAATACACCAAAGTGACATTCAATGTCAGAAAGTGAGGCGGAAAAATTTGGGGGGTGCAGCTATTATAGAGAGTAAGGCAATGCTTTACATTGCCTTATGTCACGAAAATTAAGCTTTTTGCTGTGCAGTAGACAATCAATCACTGAAAGGCTCACCAGGAAGTGAGGCTCACCACCCAATGGAGTGGCTCCATCCACTCATTTTATTTCCTCCATCATTTCTGTTTTTGTTTGTTTGTCTGTTCCCAACATAACTCAAAAAGTAGTGAACAGATTTTGATAAAATTTTCAGGAAAGGTGAGCCATGGGCCAAGAAACAGTTGATTAGATTTTGATGCAAATTCGAATATGTGGCTGGGTGTAGGTATGCACTCTACCGAGTGCCCTTCTAGTTGTCTATGCTTTGGAGGGAGGGCTGAAGGGAGAGCATGGGATTTTTCATTTGGATACTTTCAAAATCTAGAGACAAAATCTCTTGCTAGTTTCTCCAAAATGACCTACCTTGCCTTTAACACCGCTAACGTGAAGTGAAACACCTGTTAGAGTAACTGCCATGAAAAAAACATTTCTTAGACAACATTACAGAAACAGATGACAACACAACATCACCTCAGTGAGAGTTAAATATCATCTCATCTCATTATCTCTAGCCGCTTTATCCTGTTCTACAGGGTTGCAGGCAAGCTGGAGCCTATCCCAGCTGACTACGGGCGAAAGGCGGGGTACACCCTGGACAAGTCGCCAGGTCATCACAGGGCTGACACATAGACACAGACAACCATTCACACTCACATTCACACCTACGGTCAATTTAGAGTCACCAGTTAACCTAACCTGCATGTCTTTGGACTGTGGGGGAAACCGGAGCACCCGGAGGAAACCCACAGGGACACGGGGAGAACATGCAAACTCCGCACAGAAAGGCCCTCGCCGGCCACGGGGCTCGAACCCGGACCTTCTTGCTGTGAGGCTACAGCGCTAACCACTGCACCACCGTGCCGCCCTAGAGTTAAATATATAAACAGTTATTCCACAAAATCGAGTCATACATGAGCCGATAGCCGACGAGGCGTGTAGCATCGAGTTGACTTTAAGCCATGTATGACAAGATTGAGTGGAATAACTGTTTTATTCTATCCACATTCACTGGATTTTGATGAACAGAGCATTTTTATTTTTTGCAAATTCAATAAATGAAATCTTTATACAAATCATCCGACAAAATCATTTCCGCTTCGAATGTAAACAAACCAGTGAAATGAAAGAAAGCACAACTTTATTCATCACACACTTGTGAAATTCCTCTCTGCATTTAACCCATCTGAAGCAGTGAACACACACATGAGCAATGAGCACACACACATACCCAGAGCAGTGGGCAGCCATGCTAACAGTGCCTGGGGAGCAGTTGGGAGTTAGGTGCCTCGCTCAAGGGCACCTCAGCCCAAGGCTGTCCCATATAAATCTAATCACATGTCTTTGGACTGTGGGGGAAACCAGAGCACCCAGAGGAAACCCATGCAGACAAGGGGAGAACATGCAAACTCCACACAGAAAGGCCCCCGCCGGCCGCTGGGCTCGAACCCAGAACCTTCTTACTGTGAGGCGACCATGCTAACCACTTACACCACTGTGCCGCCAATGACGGTAGCAATTTGTGGAAAATGCTATAATAATAATTCTTGAAAAAATAAAAAAGATACTTTGTTACCATCAAATACTTTTATTCCATATTTTGTTGGGGGGGTTTTTTTGGGGGGGGGGTTGTTTGCGAGGAGAGTTTTTATTTCGTCCTCGGTTGGTTCAGCAAAACGCTCTGCCATTTTGTTTTTCTCTACTCATGGTGTATGAGCCGATATCTTAGGAGTAGAGTAGCCAATCCGAGCGCACGATTGCTCATATCCAGTGAATGTGGATAGAATAAATTCAAATGTACATTGACATGAAATCAGGGAGCGATTAGCTGCATTGATGTCACTTTTGAATATTTGGGTAGTTTTAAAAAATGTTTTAATACTTGAATGATCTGTGACTTCATAATTTTTTTATTTTCTTATTTTTAAATTAAAGCAATATACCCTATGTTTGAAACAGTGACCATGAGGTGAGGCACTTCAGAGCTTTAAAATTACTTCATGGTTTGCTAAAACTGGTAACACATATGTACACTAGCATGCCAGAAAGAGGAGTACTGGCACTTATTTTCCCACTTTAAGCCCTGTGCCTGACTAAAATCCAGTAATACTTCAAGGTTATGTCATTTAAAATTATTGTATCTCATATTTCAAATTGACTTGGTGAGTCAGTGAACCTTGTAGCAAATTAACGCCTGGTTGGTGATTTTAGCTACAGAATGAAACAGCTGGCAAATCATACGGTATGATGTGATGTGCAACTGAAATGCTAAACACAAAATAGTAGCAAATATATACTGTTGTTTTCCACCATAACACTAAAATACCGAATATACTGCAACTATAGAAAATCATTAACCTCTTTCAATATGTTTACATTTTATTAACCCGCAATCCAAAAAAACAAGAAATAAGAAGAATTTGAGATGCAAATTTCAACAGAGGGGCGGCATGGTGGTGTAGTGGTTAGCGCTGTCGCCTCACAGGAAGAAGGTCCAGGTTCGAGCCCTGTGGCCGGCGAGGGCCTTTCTGTGTGGAGTTTGCATGTTCTCCCCGTGTCTGCGTGGGTTTCCTCCGGGTGCTCCGGTTTCCCCCACAGTCCAAACACATGCAGGTTAGGTTAACTGGTGACTCTAAATTGACCGTAGGTGTGAATGTGAGTGTGAATGGTTGTCTGTGTCTATGTGTCAGCCCTGTGATGACCTGGCGACTTGTCCAGGGTGTACCCCGCCTTTCGCCCGTAGTCAGCTGGGATAGGCTCCAGCTTGCCTGCGACCCTGTAGAAGGATAAAGCGGCTAGAGATAATGAGATGTGATGTGTGATATTTCAAATTGACTTGGTGAGTCAGTGAACCTTGTAGCAAATTAACGCCTGGTTGGTGATTTTAGCTACAGAATGAAACAGCTGGCAAATCATACGGTATGATGTGATGTGCAACTGAAATGCTAAACACAAAATAGTAGCAAATATATACTGTTGTTTTCCACAATAACACTAAAATACCGAATATACTGCAACTATAGAAAATCATTAACCTCTTTCAATATGTTTACATTTTATTAACCCGCAATCCAAAAAAACAAGAAATAAGAAGAATTTGAGATGCAAATTTCAACAGAGGGGCGGCATGGTGGTGTAGTGGTTAGCGCTGTCGCCTCACAGGAAGAAGGTCCAGGTTCGAGCCCTGTGGCCGGCGAGGGCCTTTCTGTGTGGAGTTTGCATGTTCTCCCCGTGTCTGCGTGGGTTTCCTCCGGGTGCTCCGGTTTCCCCCACAGTCCAAACACATGCAGGTTAGGTTAACTGGTGACTCTAAATTGACCGTAGGTGTGAATGTGAGTGTGAATGGTTGTCTGTGTCTATGTGTCAGCCCTGTGATGACCTGGCGACTTGTCCAGGGTGTACCCCGCCTTTCGCCCGTAGTCAGCTGGGATAGGCTCCAGCTTGCCTGCGACCCTGTAGAAGGATAAAGCGGCTAGAGATAATGTGATGTGATGTGTGATATTTCAAATTGACTTGGTGAGTCAGTGAACCTTGTAGCAAATTAACGCCTGGTTGGTGATTTTAGCTACAGAATGAAACAGCTGGCAAATCATACGGTATGATGTGATGTGCAACTGAAATGCTAAACACAAAATAGTAGCAAATATATACTGTTGTTTTCCACCATAACACTAAAATACCGAATATACTGCAACTATAGAAAATCATTAACCTCTTTCAATATGTTTACATTTTATTAACCTGCAATCCAAAAAAACAAGAAATAAGAAGAATTTGAGATGCAAATTTCAACAGAGGGGCGGCATGGTGGTGTAGTGGTTAGCGCTGTCGCCTCACAGGAGGAAGGTCCAGGTTCGAGCCCTGTGGCCGGCGAGGGCCTTTCTGTGTGGAGTTTGCATGTTCTCCCCGTGTCTGCGTGGGTTTCCTCCGGGTGCTCCGGTTTCCCCCACAGTCCAAACACATGCAGGTTAGGTTAACTGGTGACTCTAAATTGACCGTAGGTGTGAATGTGAATGGTTGTCTGTGTCTATGTGTCAGCCCTGTGATGACCTGGCGACTTGTCCAGGGTGTACCCCGCCTTTCGCCCGTAGTCAGCTGGGATAGGCTCCAGCTTGCCTGCAACCCTGTAGAACAGGATAAAGCGGCTAGAGATAATGAGATGAGATGAAATTTCAACAGGAAAAACAAACGAATGAATAAAGGATATTCGTGGATTGGATAAGAGAACATGAGCTGTGAGTTTGTCCTGTTTAGAAGCATTTTTTTTCCTTAGGTTTGTTTGGATTCATGTCTACCAACATAAAGACAGGAATTACCCATTCTCTGTTACAGAATTGTTCAAGCACAGTGTGTATTGATGGACAGTCCTCTCAAGTCATTCCAAAAAGTTGTGATTCGGTTTTTTGAGGCTTTAAGTAGGCATGAGACATTCTTCTCCTGTTTTTCAGCACTGTATGGCTATGGGAGATTCTCATGTCATGTCAAAAGTTGAATCATCTTCCCATTTTCAGCTTCCTGGCTGAGAGTTGCAGGTTCTTCACAAAAGCACCTATGTTTTGCACCATCCATCTTACAGTGTATTCTGGTAAATGGCCCTGTCCCAGGTGAAGAGAAAGTACCCTACAACGTGACGCTGCTAGCAATGAGGTTTACTGTTGGAATGGTGGTCTTTGGATGAAAAGACATGCTGGGTTTTTGCCAAACATTGGTCCACTGGTTCCATTTTTTTTGGCCATTTCTTCTTGCCACTCTCCTATACATGCAAAATTTGTGAAGGCATTCTAAATGCACAAATATTTCCAAACATGTTAAGACTTTCAAATGAATCTTGGTAACCTTTCTTAAGCTTCCTGAATATAAGTCATTCAGGATGTTCAGAGTTCAGTTACGCACATAGTGAAGATTTAATATTGAAATTGCACATCTGTATTCAGACCTCAGATGGAACTACAGAGTCATAGTATTATTCAGAATTTACACATGCTGGATGGAGTTTGACCGCGAGGGTTAGCATGTCTGCCTCTTGACCGGGAGATTGCAAGTTCTATTCGCAGTCAGGTCATACCAAAGACCATTATCAAAATGGCGCCTACTGCCATCTGGCGAGACACGCCACAATGCAGATGTGAGTAGGGAGTCAAACTCTTGTGGTTACCAAAGGACTGGCCCCTCACTGTAACCCCAGCTATGTAATAGGCAAGAGGCCGAAGACTACTGAAACGGACATTGGCATTGCCCAGTGTGCCTCAAGAGCCTACACTGTGAGAAATAGGGGTATAGTAGGAGTCCATTTCTGTCCCCCAAGGTACAGTCTACACTGATGTACCCCCTAGGGCTCATTATTGGACTTCAAGGTAACTATGGGTACCTTTTTAGGGTCAAAAAGGTACATATATGTTCCCAATCAGCATATAAATGGTACAAATAAGTACCTTAGAAGATCCTGCCCCAGTGACAAGCCATTGTACCCCTAAAGGTACAATAATGTACTTTGTTTTCTGAGAGTGTTGTTAGTACTGGGACAGGAGACTGCCTGGGAAGATCAGGTCCTGGCACGGGAAGGGACTTTGACTTTGGACTTTTGAATGGAGTTTGAGTAAAACAGAGGTGTGTTTCATGATTGCTCGTGATTCTGGATTCCAGATAACATCAGAGAAGGAACATCTTAATCAAAGACTTTGTTTATCTTGAAGACTCTGTGAGATATTTTTATGGATTAAATTATGAACAACACTTAAAATGAGCTGTAAGCATGAGAGTACATTCTGGGTTATCTTAGTAACTGATTCATATCCATCCATCCATCCATCCATCCATCCATCCATTATCTATAATTGCTTATCCTGTGCAGGGTCACAGGCAAGCTGGAGCCTATCCCAGCTGACTATGGGCAAGAGGTGGGGTACACCCTGGACAAGTCACCAGGTCATCACAGGGCTGACACATGCAGTGCGTTTACATGCACATAGAGAAAATTGAATTTCTGCCGTAGCTCGACTGAAATCGAAGTTCTAAATGCCATGAAAACACCCTAGCTCGGCTGAAATCGAACCGAACTGGATTTCTCGTAATCAAGTTACGCGACCTAGATTATGCGATTGTAGCCGAGCTACTTAGTGCATGTAAACCCTATCAAGCTACGTAGTCGAGCTACTTACTTCAGCACTGCCCCTTCCGGAAGTGACGAGTGACGAGACCACAAGCGGGAAACACAACAGCCTTGGTCGGCATGACAACAGTAGTAGTAGCGAGCAGCAGAAGAGGTCAGGAGGAACAACATCTCTCGATGTTGCTGTCCTCGTCGTCGTTCTTCTTGTGAACACGGAACTGATAACTTTGTTTATACTCTTGAATAGCTCTTCTTCATGACGACAATCAGAAGTGTACCAACACGATGGGGCATGTAGTGCCACCTGTGGCTCGGGTGCACAATGTACCTCACACAATAGCTCGATTTCTTTGTGTGCATGTAGGATTGGATTTCTCTGGCACCCCTGCTGGGACCCTTAGCTCGATTACCGACAGTAGCTCGATTTGGATGTGCATGTAAACGCACTTATAGAGACAAACAACCATTTACACTCACATTCACACCTACGGTCAATTTAGAGCCATCAATTAGCCTAACCACGTCTTTGAACTGTGGGGGAAACCGGAGCACCCAGAGGAAACCCACACGGACACGGGGAGAACATGCAAACTCCACATAGAAAGGCCCCTGTCAGCCACTGGGCTCAAACCCAGAACATTCTTGCTGTGAGGCGACAGTGCTAACCACTACACCACCGTGCCATGATTCATATCCAAATTAATTATTTTGTAACTGTATTTCCGGTTTTAATAAAATAAGTTTCATTTTCCTATTTCAATTCCTAAACATCATAATAAATGCAAATAAACTCAAGACTTGAAAGTACTACTGTACTACTGGCACAGTGTTTAGTAGCTAGCTAGCTATTTAGCTAATATTTGTAAGTCAATAAGATGCCAATGCCTAACATGATAGCTAACTTGCTACTATATTGTGAAGTTAAATAGCTAACTAATAACATGCAGGCTGGCCTGCCATATCTAACCATATCTGATCAAATAAGCTGTTTATCTAGCTAGCATATCAAAATTACAAGCTAACAAAACATTTGCTTCTACTCCCCAGCCATAACATTAACTAGCAAGAGTGCTTTCAAATGTTATCAGAGATATATAAATTGCATTTTGTTGTCTCTGCTCGGCTTTGCTTTTGCTTTTATTTTCTGAAACCTGATACATAGTTGAATAGCGATTTTGTTTATATTTGTCTAATGCTAGTTCTGTATGGAGGATAGAACTATTAGCACTGTTAGTACTGTTAGCACTCAGTCAGAATTTTGGTTCAAAAGGAGCTAATCAGATTTGTCCTGGATATAACCAAAACAGACAAAATTCTATCCTTATGGATCACAGGAATGCCAAGTTGCTAGGAATAGTTTAGTGGCTAGTCATGACCTTAGAAAATAGTGTATGTGTGCTATTTGGGTTAAAACATCACTCCTGTGACTATGTTGGCTGACAGTAGGCTAAGTCCTAGCTTGAACCTTGACTTTAATGCCATAACTAAAGTAAAATTATAAATAAAGTAATATTTAAGGGGTGTGTTTCATTTGTAACTCTCAAAACAGTATCTTTTATCAACTACACTGCACGGCTGACTTTTGTGTTTTTTCATTATCCAGCAGCACACACAGAGTTGCATGGGTAAGAGCCCCACAGTGACAGTGACACATCAGCCTCTTCCCGCCTGCAGCAGCTCATTGCGTTTGCCCCTCACACCTCAGCTTCAGCCCTGCACCCTCAGGCACTGAGCCTTCTGCTACTGCTGCCCACATCACTGGAGACTTGCCGTTCTCTTCACCGTTCTCCTCCTGCCTCTATGGCCTGAGGAGCGGAACAAGGTCATAGCCCAGAGTTGCTGGAGGTCAAGCTGGAGCTCTGTCCGTTCTCCTTCTGAACGGCACTGAAACCTGGTGTGCACATCTAGTCTTGCCTCAAAAATGGAAAAAATGGAGGCAAAAGGTGGAGGCACAGGTGAAATCAAAATGGAAAGATCAGCTCACGCATTTGGTCATTGTGTTGGTTTGCCCTGCAATGAAGAAGAGCTTCATTTATTTCTGCCAGGTCCTGAAATGAAATTTTCACATCATTATAAATGCCTCACATTTAATTATTGTTTCATGGTCTTTAGAAATACTATGTATTCACAAGTACTTACTTGATAGCATTTTAACCTTCTTATTGTACTTTACAATTCTGAAAATGTAGTCCGATTTATCATCTGTAATGAGACATTGATATAGCATTTAGGAAAGGAGTCTCCAGTGTCAGTGCCTTGTAACAGTCAGTACATTTTCCGCTCTGGGAGAGTCTTCAGGACAGAGGACATTCTGGTTTATTGGTAACAATGACAAGCTGCTTTTTTGTCTTGCTTAGATCAAGAAAGAGGAAAAAGACAGGCTGGTGAGAGAACAACTGTTTATAAGTGTTATAAGGTAAGTGATAACAGGAACACTTGGACATTGGGTGAAAAAATCCTACGTGTCATTCATTAATAAATAAAAAGCTGCAATAGCTGGCAAACTGCTGTAGTATAAGAGGAAGAAATACTTCAGGACGTACTTGGGGGTGTAATGCCTTACTGAAATTTCTTCATCAAATAAATTAGCTTAATAAATTGGCTAACCTTGGCTACTTTGTTTTGTTCAGGTCACCGAGTATTTTCATCCATAACATGTCTTGTTATTTAGCAGACTCAGTCATAGTACCAACTAAATTATATCAATTATGATCAGACAGAGGGATTTGGTTATGGTATCCATGTCCTGTTGATGGTCAAGGGTAACTGTTACCACACAGATGAAAATTATTGGTCATGAAAAGTGAATATGATGAAACAACACTCTCTATTCTGTTGGGGTGTCAGGTGTTGATTTTATTTCCCAGGCATATCTCCACAAAAAGTAAAACAGGAAATTGAAACGAGACCGTCAATGACGGTGTAGGTCACTCCGGCCCCGTCTAGTCCAGGAGGAACGATCTAAAGTGGGCCACCTTGCACAATAAATGTTGCAAGCTACATATATACACTATATACAAGCTATATATAGAGAGAACCTATATCCACCCTAGGAATACCTACCTATTTGACAGAAAGGATCCAAAACAGCAAGGAACTGACCGAGAAGAAGTGATTTTTGTTGAACTGCTCATTAAGGCTTAATTAGTCCATAACTTCATGAATAATTGTAATTAAGCAAATCTGGGTAGAAGTTATATGCACCCTAGGTACCCCTACCTTCATGCCAGAAAGAATCAAAATCGGTGAGGAATTGAGGGAGAAGAAGCAATTTGTGTGGAAACTCCTCATTAGGGCTTAATTACTCCATATCTTCATTATTAATTGCAATTATGCAAATTTGGGTAGAAGCTACATGCACCCGAGGAAGACTTACCTTCCTGCCAAAAAGAATAAAAATCGGTGAAGAACTGAGAGAGAGGAAGCGATTTTCGTGAAATGTAGATGACGCCGGACGGACGACAGACAACACATGATGGCATGAGCTCATCACCTGTCAGCCGAATGAGCTAATAATGGCAGATAGCAACAGTTGTTAAGCAGTGATTGGACAACCAAGACAATAGGGGAGGCTTGGAAGAACAATATTGTACGGTTTGAGTGTTATTATGTACTATAATTGGTTAACAATAACAATATATAACGTGAGAATCGTTAACGCTTGTCCTTCTTGCGAATGTTGAACAAATCTATGAGAAATCCTCCAACATAACGTTTTCCTATCAGAGAGTTTTCCAAGTCGAACCTCTTTGGGTAGCAAAGAACGTTTGATTTTCACTGGGCATCTTTCACAACAGTTCGACCACCAAGATTCAGAAATACTGCATTCTCTTTGTTTATTGTTAGTTGTTCATTCCACTCATGGTCAAATCATCATTGGCTCTATGCGACAGTGAATGCTTCCTCTTGGCCTGGGTAAGCAGCAGCATTGGGCTGTTCTGGCTGTGGCTATGGTACTGGCGAGGGTTGGGAAAAGGAGGCGAGCGCGGGGGTGGGGGCAGGGTGCGAGTGTTGGCCGAGAGGACGAGCAGATCAGCGCCGCTCCATGTCTGCGAGGTGCTGATAAGATTGCAGGATTCTCTTGCCGTGACAGTCCGCTCAGCCACTCTGACCTTCCTCTTCACAGCTAACCCTGCTAACCCTGCCTCAGCAACCAGCACAGCCTCACATTTCCTTCCTGTTCACCATTGCATCTACACTCTCTCTCTTTTTCTCTCCTCAACCACATTTACTTCCTCTTTATGGCATCTAAACCATGTGTAGTCCAAGATAACATCTAAACTACAATATAATGGATGAATAAGAACTAGAGAAATAAACATGTCTATTAGATTAAGATGCCATTCACTAAATATTAATTATATCGTTTAAGTTTGACATCCTCGCAAATCTTCATGCAAATACTGATACTGAAATGCTATTTCTTCTTATTAAACATTTTATTCTAACCATTTGGATGGTATTAATCAAGATTTGGATCTTGAAGGAGCGCATCACATGCTTAGACAAGAAACCGGAACATTTAACAGGATGTGTGAAATCTATCGAGGAAGCCAATTGAAATCCAAAACGATTATCTAACAGATTTTTATCTCCAACAACCTAAAGTCATTAGTGCTGGCTCTGCTTCCTTAATAAACACTGAATCCTCTATCACAAACCATACCATACTATCATCTATTCCTCTGCCAATCATGTGGCAGCAGCGCAATGCATAAAATCATGCAGATAAAGTCAACCGCTTCAGTTAAAGCAAGACACCCTTTCAGATTTTTCAAGTGCAGGTCATAAAAAGAATTCTCCCTGGCACCCAGCTATTTTGGTTTAGTGGACCGAAAGCTACTGAACCCAAATCATATACCTTCAATTTTATTACCTTTTTTGTTTTTAAAAACAATTAATGAATTTAGGGGCATGTGCCTTGAAATTGTCCGCCATTCCTGTCTGCTTTGACATGACCCATTTTAAAAAACTACATCATATATCACATGGTGGGCTTTTCCCGTTTTGTGCAAGGCTTTGTGGGATAGAAATTTGAAACAGAAGAGCAAAGTGGAGGACGTGAGTGTGCAAAACAAACATAGAAGATCGACTACAGTAACGGAAAGCGAGAAGAAAAGATATTATGTTGCGAAGGAAAGGAAATACAGGACCAAACTAATAAATATTGAGTGACTGACCAGCTCAAATAGCTAAAGTTCACTGCAAAATAGCATATTTTCTAACATAAACTGCGCTAAATGCTGCATATTATTTGCTTAATCTGATATCCATGAAGATGAAAAATATACTAACCTGTATTTCATGTGTAGGGTCGATTGGCTCTGTCGGATTTTCGTCTTAAAATTGTGACTGGAAGCTTCGATGCGGGGGCGGCACGGTGGTGTAGTGGTTAGCGCTGTCGCCTCACAGCAAGAAGGTCCGGGTTCGAGCCCCGTGGCCGGCGAGGGCCTTTCTGTGTGGAGTTTGCATGTTCTCCCCGTGTCCGCGTGGGTTTCCTCCGGGTGCTCCGGTTTCCCCCACAGTCCAAAGACATGCAGGTTAGGTTAACTGGTGACTCTAAATTGACCGTAGGTGTGAGTGTGAATGGTTGTCTGTGTCTATGTGCCAGCCCTGTGATGACCTGGCGACTTGTCCAGGGTGTACCCCACCTTTCGCCCGTAGTCAGCTGGGATAGGCTCCAGCTTGCCTGTGACCCTGTAGAACAGGATAAAGCGGCTAGAGATAATGAGATGAGATGAGCTTTGATGCGAATGTTGTTTACTTCGGTGTGATCAGCTGTTCGTTTAGCGGCAAGATGAACTGAGCAAGTGCAGGGTCAAAGGTAAACCTGCGCATGCGCACACAGACTTCCTCTGTCTGCTTCACTGTGCAAAGCAAGTGATTTCGTGCACATTATTTGCTAGGGAATCACGTCAAATTAAATAATTTCCCAGCCACAGAATGGCCAGATATTTTGTGAGATGTTACAGAAATAAACATATATCACAATGACCAAATTTCAGAGGGAACTAATGCCGCTTTTCCACTACCAACGCAGCTGAGTTGGGCTGAGCCGTGCCGTGCTGAGTCGGGCTGAGTGGGGCTGTTGGAGTTGCATTTCGACTACAACCGCGCTGAACCGTGCTGGCTGGAAGTGGGTGGACACATTGGGTGGAGTTAGTGAAAGTGGGTGGACGTCACGTGATGTCGTTAGGCGGCGCAAACAGTGACATCAGTGATCTTTTAAGCGGTAGTCTCACGCCCCGGATAGTAAACAATAAACATGGAGTCATTAGTGTTGCTGGTCTTGGTGTTGTGGCTTGTTGTCACCGACAACGCCAACAGATACTGGCAAGAGCGTATAGATGAGGCGAGGCGCATAAGGCTTCAGAAATTCTCGTAATTCGTAATTATTCTTCTTCCAGGTTTACGGTGTTTACAGATCCCAGCGTGCTCGCGGGGCGTGTGTGGGCATGTGAGGACACTCCTCCTCACCAATCAGTGCACAGGGGAGTGTCTCCTCACGCCCCCAGCCTCACTCGGCTCGGTTTGGCTCGCTTCAGCCCTAGTCCAAAACCGTGCGAGTTTTGGGGGCTAAGCAGGGCTGAAGCGAGCTGAGTCGTGCTGCTCTAAGGTAGTCGAAACGCGAGCCGTGTCGGGCTGAAGTGAGCTGAAGCGAGCTGAAGTGAGCTGAAGTGAGCTGAAAAAGGGTAGTGGAAAAGGGCCATAAATTTCACCGATTTTATGAAATCAAAAGGCCGTCTAGCTTTAATGTTCACATCAAACATGCATTTTCACATGCAACTATCTATGTTGCGGAAAAAAAATAGAAACACTGAGTGAGCAGGAGTTCTGTGAGTACAGATGCCTTGTTGATAAGAGAGATCTGAGGAGAATGGCCAAACTGGATCAAGCGGACAGGAAGGCTACAGTAACTCAAATAAACACTCTTTACAACCGTGGTGAGCAGAAAAGCATCACAGAATGCACAACACATATGTGATTTAGGCAGAACAGCAAAAGATCACATTCCTTTCAGCCAAGACAGCAATCTAAAGCTACAGTGGGTGCAGGTTCACCAAAACTGGACAGCTGAAGATTGGAAAAAGACCTGGTCATGTACGTCATTCTGGACACATCTTTAGTTTGATATTTCTTTAGTGTTGCTGCTGAACTCTTGGATTAGCAACATCTTCTGTATGAAGTCTTACTAATGAAAATATTATTTTTAGGCTAGTATACAAATGATTACTTAGAAATCATTTTGCATGCAAATCAAAGCATCTGTGAGAAGGAAAAACAGCTTTTTTAATTTTTTTTCAAATTTGATAAAAACTTTGTACAAAATGTCCGACAAAATTCTGTCCGCTTAGAATGTAAACAAATCGGTGAAATGACAGTAACAATTTGTGAAAAATGCTATAATTCTATAATTAATTCTTAAAAAATAAAGATACGTTCTTGCCATCAAATATTTTCATTCTATATTTTGTTGCTTCTTTTTTGTATTTTTTGGGTTTTGGTTTTGAGTAGAGTTTTTATTTCGTCCTCGTTTGGTTCAGCAACACACACCACCATTTTGTTTTTCTCTACTCATGGTATATGAGCTGATAGTCTAGTAGTAGAGTAGCCAAACAGAGCATACGATTGCGCATATCCAATGAATGTGGATAGAATAAAATATATTGTATGAAATTATGTTCATGTAAATATGCACATGATCTCATGGCCTGCCACTTTAGCGTCTATGAATACACTGTCTAGAAAATATTGCATCTATCTATCTATCTATCTATCTATCTATCTATCTATCTATCTATCTATCTATCTATCTATCTATCTATCTATCTATCTATCTATACTGACACTGACCTAAAGAGAAAAAAAAACATTTTCACGCTCTCTTATGCCAGCACGTGTGCTCACAAAGACACGCACATAGTATGCACTAATGAGCATCACTACACTCTATCTCTGCTTCCGCTTTCATTCTTTCTTCATATCACCCTGCGCTCCCTCTCTCCCACTCTCTCCCTGTGTGACGGCAGACTGGGCAGTAGGCAGTGTGGTTGGGAGGAGCGAGGACGCCGCGGTGCACATTAATAATGCAGAGCCTCAGCTTCCTCCCAGCACCGTGGCCATGGCACCGGCCCATCGCTGTCACCAGGGGGGAGCTGGGAACGCTCTCTTACTCTCTCTCGCTTTATCATTTTCTCTCTCTCTCTTTCTCTCACACACACATACGCTCACAATCTCTCGTACATCCGAACCCCAACAAACTGGGCCCCCACCAGAGATTTCACTTCATTACCGATCCCCCTGCGATGGCTGCACCACAGACCTGCGCTCATTACAGTGTGAGGACTCAATCCAGGACAGAGCAGCACAGGCCTACGCTGTCACTCTCACTATACTCATATATGACCTCCTCCATCCCACATTCACCCTACACACAAGCCGTTCTTCCTTAGCTTTCCGAAGGAAAATCACATACATCTCGCGTGTATGTCAGATCATGTTCTCTTTTTCTTAATATGAGTAATATGTGAATAATATACAGCCCCTGCAATGGCACATGTAAACGCAAGTCAACATGTGACATCATGAGAATCTTGTGATCGATAAAACTACATGCGAAAAATGATTGTGTGAAAATTGTGTGCAATTTTGATGAAATTTTGAGGAAAGGCTCACCTTTCCTCAAAATTTCATCAAAATCCGTTCACTACTTTTTGAGTTGGATAAAATTAGCTCACGTTTAAAGTCACTAAAATTCTGTAAAGCTGCTTTGCGACAATGTCTGTTGTTAAAAGCGTTATAAAAATAACCTTGACTTACAAGACAAATAACGGGAAAAGAAACTAGAAGGGCACTCAGTAGAGTTCATACCTCCAGCAAGCCACATGCAGTATTATCAGCATCAAAATCAAATCGCTTGAACCTTGGATAATACTAAAGCTGTACACCAAAGTTCATCAAAATCCATTCATTACTTTTTGAGTTACGTTGGGAACAGACTAAGAAATCCTGGCTTCACATACATATCCAGTTTGCATCAAAATCTAATTAGTTGTTCCTTGGCCCATGGCTCACCTTTCCTCAAAATTTCATCAAAAATCTGTTACTGCTTTTTGAGTTACGATGGGAACAAACAAACAAATGAATGAATGAATGAAAAGTTGTGCAGAACACGATACTTGCAAAAATCACAAAGAAACGGAAGTTATGGCCTATTAGGTGTTTTTACAGGGGCATGTTTAGCCTATTTTTGGGGGTGCTCAAGCACCCCCAAAAATGAACTCAGCACCCCCTAGCTCAGCACCCTCAAAAACACTGCTTTTGGACGTAATTTTCAGAAATAAGTGCCCTTGCGCACTGCGCAATGAATGTGTGTGCGGGCGTGTGTGTGTTCTTGAATTCACCTGTTACGTGATAATTCTATGACCAGTAAAATACCTCTCCTCCTTGCGTCCCCTCTGATTGGGTTGCCTGTATGCGCGAGTGCTTGCTACGACATGGTGGTTTTTTTTAACTGGATTCCACGCCGATGAGGAACTCGAAGTAGCACCTGAGTATTACTGGCATAGCGAGATGTGAAGGTACGGACTGGAGTTACAATTGTTAAACACAACACAATAATATGCATAAAGCAATATTGATGTTCCCTGCTGTATGAACAGAATGATAAAAACAACATTTATCATCCATATCGAGATACTTTTGTGCAGAGCTGTACAAGTGCTACGGTGCTAGACCACCGTGTGTTAGTCAATTTTATTTAATGTAACATAGCGTTTACTAATGTAAACTATTGTAAAATCATAATAATACACACTATTATTACACAATACACAATAACACATTAATTAACAATTACCACTGTTCAAAATGAATAGCTCCAACATTACAAATGCAGTAGTAGGTCTTGTTTAGTTAAAAATATAACGTAAATATTTGTGTCAGTGGTTGTAAATGTGTAGATATCATAGTTTATTGGGTCAGCTTCTGTTAAAACATTACATAAGTCTAGTCTTGTCTAGTCTAGTCTTCTTGTCTAGTTAAGTCTAGTCTAAATGCGGAATAAATGTGGAAACACTGTCGTTCAAGCCAGGTGCCTCTGTCAGCTCTGGGGGCTAAGCACCCCCAAAGATCAGATGCTAGAATCGCCCCTGTGTTTTTACAAGATTTGACTTTGGTGACTTTGACCCACCAAAAACTATTGATGTCTTTGTGTGACCCTAGTGAGTTTTCTTGTGCATTTTGGTGAAGACTGGTCAAGAAATGACGACGCTAGAGCACCAACAAACAAACGGACAGATCAACATCTCATCTCATCTCATTATCTTTAGCCACTTTATCCTTCTACAGGGTCGCAGGCAAGCTGGAGCCTATCCCAGCTGACTACGGGCGAAAGGCGGGGTACACCCTGGACAAGTCGCCAGGTCATCACAAGGCTGACACATAGACACAGACAACCATTCACACTCACACCTACGGTCAATTTAGAGTCACCAGTTAACCTAACCTGCATGTCTTTGGACTGTGGGGGAAACCGGAGCACCCGGAGGAAACCCACGCGGACATGGGGAGAACATGCAAACTCCGCATAGAAAGGCCCTCGCCGGCCACGGGGCTCGAACCCGGACCTTCTTGCTGTGAGGCGACAGCGCTAACCACTACACCACCGTACCGCCACAGATCAACATACTTGCAAAAATCTCCGATTTCGCAAATAACAAACAACCTCCTCCAACAAAGTTGGAGTAGGTAATGAATCATGAACAAATCACATGAAAGTGAACTATGTGGGAAGAAAATCACATGTTCAACAAATCATATGCAAAATTAAATCACGTTAAAATGAACGAACCATGTCTGTAAATCTCACGTGAACTTTCTGGAGGAGTTTATACTTACTCTTGCTAACTTTTCTCACTGATTACTTATACTGTAGCTAATGACAGGAATGAAGGATAGCTTGACATTTTGTCTTACTATTCTTCTTCAAATGTTATTATGGCATATCAGACACTCGCTGGCATTATTAGGCATATCAGACACTCGCTGGCCGTGCTGTGAAAATTGTCCATGCAGACGCTCATCTTAGTTTCCAAACCTGTCATTGCTAAACTCTTGAATATTTTCTATGGTGAATACTATCATTAAAAAGCTTATAATCTCTGCTTTCCAAATAAATGTATCTTGTTAAGATCTGTTCAGTACTTTGGGAGTAATGGCAGGTTGAAGTTGGTACAACAGAGTGCACTTTCTACTCTCGTGACGTCAGGAAACTGCTGGTGCTTTTCTTTTTGAGTCACGGGAAAGTGGTCAGGCTCTCTCTGTCTCTCTCTCTCTCTCTTCTGATCGGTTTCTGACCGGATTACTCATGAATATCAATCAGATCACTTTTATAGGGATGTTCTCTCGCTCTCACTGTTTCTGATGAAGTATTCAGCAAAATTTTCCGTCAGCTAGTTTTGATGTTATGATTCACGGGAGACTTTGAAGTGAGTTTTCAGAGCTTTACCTACTTATTTTATTTTAAATAAAACTGATTCATGTAAATAAGTAACTATTTTAGAATATAACTGTAGTTTTTTTGATGAAAAATATTGATATCTTAGTGGACGGAATGATATTTTAAAAACCCAGAAGTCAGAAATGCAAGTGTCAATTTCAATTCAATTAATTGAAGTTGTTTATTGGATGTGGATCACACAGTTTTTTCGAGGTTCACCTTGAAACCTGTGAATATTAATTGAAATAATCATTTATATCCTTTCATATAAACACTAGTAGGCCCTACTTTTGAGAAATACAAAGGCCTACAGAGCACAAACAAGAGATTAGAAATAATCTTTTATTACTTTTTTATTGAGTGTACCGGTTTAATGTGTTTACCTAATTAGCATAATGAATATTAATTAAATGCTAATTTGCATAATTTGTTTTTACTAATTTTTCAAATTTTGTATTCAGTATACAACCAGCTATTTTCCTACCAATTTCCATGTAAATATCTTGAAAAAAATAAAGTTATTAAGTAAAAACATTTGATCTCATTGGTTAATGAGGCCCATTTTGGACCATGTGATCCTCATACAGAATATTATGGCAGTTTTCTAAAAATTAAGCCATTTTTCAATCTTTGATTTGTAATATCTCAAGAATGGATAAACATATTTTAATTCAGTAAAAGTATGTTGTTCTGCGTTTCAAGCAATTCGGATTGAATTTGAATTTTCACCTGATATGCCTGTCATCATTCGTTGAGACCATATGCAGCACCCTACAGGAATCACAAGCTGGAATACAGTGTATTTCTAATGCATGTATTCATACATAATATATAATATGTATTAAACACATAATTGAAGAAGTTATTGCTGGAATTTGTCAGGCAGTTACGCTGTTTTGCTTGAAAACCTCATTCACTCTCTGGAAGACTGCTTGTCTTATGCATAACTAATGCTGTGTCATTTGCTAATGAATTCATCATAAGTAAAATATTATGTAAATAACCAATATTTACCATTAGCACATGTAAAATTTGAATTGCTGCCTAGCCATTTTAGGCGAGCTACTGGAATTGATGCTAGTCAAACCTGGTACAGTATTAGCACCGAAATCAGGCTAATTTGGTTACTGTATAGCAAGCTAATGTTAGCAAGTTAGCTAAACTTACCTCAACTTACCATGCATTTTCAAATTAGATGGTGTTCATGCCGACTGTGGAGGCAAAGGAGATCCTCAGTCTGTGTGAGTCTTTGCTTACTCGAGCACATTGAAAGATTTTATTTGGTAGCATCAGGGGAACTCATCCTCAGGCTCAACAATGCAGTCTGGTGGTTTATTTATTGTCAGTAAATCTTAAATATATCGTGTTGCATGTGATGGTCACAGATTTTCTTGTCTGGTTTTGTTTGTTTGTTGTTTTTTTACATTGATGAAATGCTAGATTGAAACTGAGTCCATTCTGTTAATTAATTTGCGCTACTAATGGTAGCGCAAATTGTTAGTCTCACTCGGGATCTTTCTATTTTATTCCTCTTATTGTTCTTATTATTATTCTCCTGTTTTTAGGACGCTATTTTGCCCTCAGTTTTCAACCAATCATCACCAAATTTCACATGAAGAATATCTCTGGGCTGCGTTACGTTGCTATGACTTTTGGTGCTGATCTGGATCACTGAACCAGAATGATCCATGAAAAACAATCTTTTTTTCAATCACTTGTAACTTTGTCAATTTCATGATTTTTATTTTTATTTATATTTTTTTGGTTCAAGGTGGCAGGGCACAACTTTTCCTTGACCTTCAACTGACAAAGGTCAGCTAGCGCAAATTACTGTGACTTTAGTCACGATCTTTATCTAGTATATAGCTTACAGTCACTGTCTGGATAAGAGAAGAAGCGACAATGAAAGAGATTTGTCACAGGTATTGTACTTTTAAACGTCTATATAATTTTAAAAAAAAGTCTATTATGTACGGCAAATATCCACGTTTCATTCAGACATGTGAAAGTTTATGTTATGACCCTAATTGTGTTTTTAATTACTTATGTATTTTAAACCCATCGTCTGATTTGTGTAAGTCAACAACCAGCCCCTTTGTGTTGAAAATTCTTTAGTTTTGTTCCATAGTAATGGATGATAAAGGTATTTTTCATGTGTGCATCATCGTATTTATACCCCAGGGAAACAGGACAAAGGAAACAACTGTTCCTGAGGACTGAGCGTAAAGGAAAGATAATATCATTTTTTCAATTATGACAATTTGTTTCTATTTCGAATAAAAATGATTCAGTGTTAGTTTCTGATTTTGTCTGAGTGGAAATTCAGAATTTTGATGTGTAAGAGTTAAGTTGGCTGAAGGAGCAGAACGGATGGTGCTTGGTGTAAGAAGTATAACGATGATGAACAGAATCATGCCTCTTCACTGTCTCTCCTTAGGTTCTGCTGAAGATCTCAAACCCTTCCAGCACCCTCCACTCAAATCCGGCTTCACAGCCCTGCTCAGAAAACCCCGGCTGTGGATCGGAGATACTGGCTCAATATCAATTATTCATCCATCTCTAATTGTGTTTTTTACCTGTAAATGTCAGACTGTGTGACAGAAAGAGATTTATTCCTGAAGATCCTTGGTGGTTCCGTACTGCAGGAGCATTTCTTAACGTCTGGTGTGGATATCTGTCCTCAGTTAACAGCAGTCTGCGTTATGTTTTATTTTATTTTATACATCCTATACGCTGTAATCCGCTACAACCTCCCCTTCCCAAAATAACATCACAAACCTTGACTGCATTTCAAAATGACAATTCTTGTCCAACTGCATTTTTATTTTTTTAACCTTAGTGAAAACTGAACATCCTATAAGATTTGTGAACATTTCCATACTCTTTTTTTTTTTTAAGCGTTTGTGATTGTTTCTTAAAAAACATGCAAGTAGACAGACGTCAGAGCTGTAAATTCTTGACACAAATACATGCATTTGTTTTTATTCACAAAACCAGCCCATACTTCTAATTCCAATACAAACATCGCTGTTCATTTTAAAAGATGTAGCTACTGGCAATGTCATGAAAAAAAAAAAGAAACAAATTAAAAAAAAAAAAAAGAATCATTTTCAGTGCGTTTAATTGGGTAGAGCAAGTGCTGTCTCCAAGTGCTTCGGAGGACGAGTCCATACCTGCACAATGGCGACGCCGTAACGAAAAGTATGGCTGCAGTCTTACAACAAAACAGTGCAGACTTAAATGCTTGGACAAATGGATGGTTTGCCGGTCAAGGAGCTTCCAGTAGTAGCAACCCCACATGTACAACAGTCATCATCTATCCTGACTATACACTACCGTGGGGTCTCGACATATATTTGTTCTTTCATTCCATTCAGGAAAATGGGATTTTTACATCTTGAAATAGTTTCCCTCTTTTTTTCTTAAATGACAAACATTGATCAGTTTTTCCAATCTATAAATTTAAAATCAAACTAAAAAAAATAAAGGAAACAATCAATAAAATACAGAGGTTTAAGTAAGAACAACGGTGCTAAATTACAATAGTGCTTGCCATGAGCCACTAGTTTTAAAATATAGCTGTAAAATTTACATTCTCTACACAAGTACTGTATCTTTCCACACGTGAACGACATTAACACCAAACACAGAAATTTTGTTGATTGTCCACACTCAGTCTGTCATTTCTGTTTGGCAATGAACTGTTCCAATGTTTAAGCGAGAGAAAAAACCTGCTGGAAAAAGGACAAAAAGGTACCAAAATGGAAACATATAAAAGGGAATGAAAGTTGCCATAATTTTTTTTTCATTATGTTTAATTTTTGGTTCAAGGAATAAGTAGGTGCATCCATTATTCGATTGATTACGTTTTTGTAGTGTTTCTGCTTTGTGTGTGTATGTGTGTGTGTGTTTATATGAAGTTTCTGGTGGTTGTTTCCTCTTTTTTTTTTTTTTTTTGTGGTTTGTATGCTTGCTAGTCAGTGTCGGTGCTGGAGTCGGTCCAAGCGAGAGTTAGCATTGCACTTGATGGCAGAGCTTTGGGTGGAGGTCGGAGGTCACAGCCCTACTGGAACCACCGGAATGCCGCGCCCGTCGGCAGCATCACCTTCTTAGAGAAAGAAGAGACAGAAGGGAAGAAAGAGACAGGAAATTATAATTAAGACATCACACTTTTTCAATGAAGGTGCGTTTTCATTTCATCATGCACACAAAAGCAGAAAGTTGCTTGTATCTCCTGTTTGTGTTTGACTTTCCAGTTCTTTTCTGCTTCAAACCTCTGCATCTCATACCGTATGTGCTGTCCCTCCTGTCCTTTCTCCCTTCCCCCAGCCACAGGCCATGGCCTTGGCTCCACGTGAAACCTGATATGGCACATTTATTATTTAGTCACCACGCAGTCACGTCGAGCTCTCACCCCACTACTCACACTCATGACACTCCCTGACGTTATCTGTGTCTCTTTGTCTCGCTCTGACTTTCCCTCCGTTCCTGCCTTGTTTACCACAGTCTGCTTCTCAAGCCCAGGCAGACTGGGACAAGGCCGTGGTCAGCTAAATGAGTGTAGCAGTGCTGTGTGTAGGTGTGTATTGCGTATCGAGGCTGTGCGTAGGTGCAGTATTGAGTTTTGAAGTTGTAGGTATGTATTAAGACTAACACTGTGCATTTTGGTCATTCTGATAGCTCTGGTATTTAATAGGCAGAATAAAGAAGTGCTCAAAGACTTGAATTCCCATGCAGTCTATATAGAATATTTGTTTGCATATTTTGGTTTTGAACATGGACTGTATCAGTACTGACTAATCAAACTTAAAGGGAATTGAGCTCATGGAAGCTTCTTTCTCAAAGTACAAAATACAGGCCTGGTAATATTAGCCATATATTCAGCTTGATCAATACTGACAATGCCTATAAGGAGCTAATATATCAATTTTTGTACAAATATGGCTAAAAATCATGGAAAAAGAGATACCATGCGGTAAACATATCCTTTGCAGAAGAAGACATGAATAGTTCAGTCACAAAAGCCGATAAGCGTTTGTAAAAATAAATAAATAAATAATCGAACCACTACCATCAGTGGAGTGATGGTGGTGCCATGTTTCTGTTCAGCAGGGTTGTTTTTTTTTCTTAAGAATCATCTCAATTGTAAAATCCTGCTATTTTTGTGTTTTTGTTTCATAAACTGACATCCACCGTGTCCCATTTCTTTACAGATGTCGATAAATCCATTTAAGCAAATCAGCACGCTGATACTACTGACATCATCCATCAAACCTGAGCCCATGATTTGTTGACCAAACACCAAGCATTAAAAAATGAAAAACTTCGATAATATACAGTACCAGTCAAAAGTTTGGACACACCTTCTAATTCAATGTATTTCTTTATTTTTATTCATTAAAAAACACTTCTTCATGTCTTAAAGTATTGACGGATGTCGTTTCTCTTTACTTAGTTGAGCGGTTCTTGATATAATACTGTATGGATTACTACAGTTGTAGAATAGGGCTATTTACTGTATTTTTATTATTTACTATTTACTGTTTGATCTCAAACGCATTATGAAGGCAAGAAACTCGTCCACTAATTAACTTTGATGAGACACAGCTCTTAATTGAAAAGCATCCCAGGTGAGTACCTCATGAAGCTGGTTAAGATAATGCCAATAGTGTGCAAAGCGTCATCAAGGTAAACGCTGGCTACTTTGAAGAATCTAAAATATGAAGCATGTTTTGTTTTTTAACACTTTTCTGTTTACCACATCATTCCATTTATGTTCCAGATGTTATTTCATAGTTTTGATGTCTTCAGTATTGTTCTACAATGTAGAAAACACAAAATACAGAAAAAGCTATGAATGAGTAGAGTAGGGGTGTACAAACTTTTGACTAGTACTGTCAATGATCAGGTGACTGTATCGCAGGTTGGGCGTCAAAAGAAATCTAATCCAGTCAATTCACATCACTCACGAGTGAAAAAAGCATGTCGTGGCAGTGTGGGAAAAATCGCCAACGTTTCTTGTAGACCCAATGCAATTCTTTATATATATATATATATATATATATATATATATATATATATATATATATATATATATATATATATATAATTACAAATGTAAATTCGGATTTGTTTGTTTTTGCAAGCAAAGGTGACCAAAAACCTTTTTTTAAAATTTTGTTTTAATAAAGTTTGATTTTTCAGATCATGACAATTATTTATTGCATATCAATTCAGATATTGTGTCCTACAAGAAAAGACCAGTTCTATCAAAGAAATCAGACCAAAAAAATTCCATCCATCCATTGTCTGTAGCCGCTTATCCTGTGCAGGGTCACGGGCAAGCTGGAGCCTGTCCCGGCTGACTACGGGCGAAAAGCGGGGTACACCCTGGACAAGTCGCCAGGTCATCACAGGGCTGACACATAGACACAGACAACCATTCACACTCACATTCACACCTACGGTCAATTTAGATTCACCAGTTAACCTAACCTGCATGTCTTTGGACTGTGGGGGAAACCGGAGCACCCGGAGGAAACCCACACGGGCACGGGGAGAACATGCAAACTCCGCACAGAAAGGCCCCCATCGGGCACTGGACTCGAACCCAGAACCTTCTTGCTGTGAGGCGACAGTGCTAACCACTACACCATTGTACCGCCTACCCAAAAAATTATTTGCAGAAAAAAAAGGTGAGTTGTCGGCTTTTCCCCTGAACTCTTCCTATATTATTATTAATTATTTAAAATAAATCAGAAATATGCTGCACTTCCAGGCCTCGGGTTCTTTCCAGAGTTTTTCAGGTCACTTTCAGCAATGAGTTCCAACCAAATACAGTTCCCAAATGACAAGGATGTGAGTGAAGAATTTTAGTCTTACAGTTTCTAAATGTACTCAATGCTAAAAGAGAGAGTGAGCGAGCGAGCGAGCGCGCGCGAGAGAGAGAGACTCGTACTCTTTAGCTGAACAGAAAGAGCATATATATAAGTATGCAGTGTTGATTACTGAGGCTGTGTGTAGGTGTAGTATTGAGTACTGAGGTTGGATATGGTGTTGTATGGTGTACTGTGGCAGTGTGAAGGTGCAGTATGATGTAATGCTATGTGAAGGTGTAGTAGGCTGTAATGAGGTTCTGTATGGGTGTAGTATTAAGTAATAAGGCTGTCTGTAAGTGTGGTATTAAGTATTTATGCTGTATGTAGGTGAGGTAATGAGTATTAAGGCTTTGAGTAGGTCCAGTATGTTGTATTAAAGCTGTGTGTAGATGTAATCGGATGTATTGAGGCTGTATTTAGATGTAGTATTTGGTATTGAGGCTGTGTGAAGGTGAAGTGTCATGTATTAAAGCTGTGTGTTGGTGCTTTAGGCTATATCGAGGCTGTATTTAGATGTAGTATTGAGTAATCATGCTGTGCGAAGGTGAAGTGTGGTGTATTAAAGCAGTGTGTAGGTGTGGTGAGATGTATTGAGGCTGTATTTAGCTGTAGATTGTGTAGCTGAGGCCAAATGTGGTATAGCGAGGCGATGTGAACATGGAATAGGCTTTAATGAGGCTGTGCTTGATGCAATATTGAGTATTGAGCCTGTCTGTAGGCAAACTGTGGTGTACTAAAGCTGTGTGTGGGTGTAGTATTGAGGCTGTGTGTAGGTGCATTACCACATGTTAAGACTATTTGTGGGTGGAGCCAGGTGCATTGAGGCTGTGTATAGATGCAGTAAGGAGAACTGAGGTTGTGTAGGCATGCAGTATTGAATAATGAGGTTGTCTGTCAGTGGAGTATTGAGTATTGGTGCTTTGTGTGTATGTGAAGTATTGAGACTGTGTGAAACTGCAGTAGGGTGTACTGAGAGTGTGTGTAGGTGTAATATGGTGTATTTAGGCTGTGTGAAGTTGTAGTAGGTTGTATTTAGCTTGTGTGTAGGTGTAGTATTGAGTATTTAGGCTGTGTGAAGTTGCAGTAGGTTCTATTCAGGCTGTGTGTAAGTGTAGTATTGAGTATTTAGGCTGTGCAAAGTTGCAGTAGGGTGTATTTAGGCTGTATGAAGTTACAATAGGATGTATTTAGGCTGAGTGAGGTTGTATTTAGGCTGTGTGTAGGTGTAGTGTTGAGTATTTAGGCTCTGCAAAGTTGCAGTAGGGTGTATTTAGGCTGTGTGTAGGTGTGGTATTGAGTATTTAGGCTGTGTGAAGTTGCAGTAGGGTGTATTTAGGCTGTGTGTAGGTGTAGTATTGAGTATTTAGGCTGTGTGAAGTTGCAGTAGGATGTATTTAGGCTGTGTGTAGGTGTAGTATTGAGTATTTAGGCTGTGCGAAGTTGCAGTAGGGTGTATTTAGGCTGTGTGAAGTTGCAATAGGATGTATTTAGGCTGTGTGTAGGTGTGGTATTAAGTATTTAAGCTGTGTGAAGTTGCAGTAGGGTGTATTTAGGTTGTGTGTAGGTGTAGTATTGAGTATTTAGGCTGTGCGAAGTTGCAGTAGGGTGTATTTAGGCTGTGTGTAGGTGTAGTATTGAGTATTTAGGCTATGCAAAGTTGCAGTAAGGTGTATTTAGGCTGTGTGTGGGTGTAGTATTGAGTATTTAGGCTGTGTGAAGTTGCGATAGGATGTATTTAGGCTGTGTGTAGGTGTAGTATTGAGTATTTAGGCTGTACGAAGTTGCAGTAGGGTGTATTTAGGCTGTGTGTAGGTGTAGTATTGAGTATTTAGGCTATGCAAAGTTGCAGTAAGGTGTATTTAGGCTGTGTGTGGGTGTAGTATTGAATATTTAGGCTGTGAAAAGTTGCAGTAAGGTGTATTTAGGCTGTGTGTAGGTGTAGTTTTGAGTATTTAGGCTGTGCGAAGTTGCAGTAGGGTGTATTTAGGCTGTGTCTAGGTGTAGTTTTGAGTATTTAGGCTGTGCGAAGTTGCAGTAGGGTTTATTTAGGCTGTGTGTAGGTGTAGTTTTGAGTATTTAGACAATGCAAAGTTGCAGTAGGGTGTATTTAGGTTGTGTGTAGATGTAGTATTGAATATTTAGGCTGTGAAAAGTTGCAGTACTCTTAAGGTGTATTTAGGCTGTGTGTGGGTGTAGTATTGAATATTTAGGCTGTGCGAAGTTGCAGTAGGGTGTATTTAGGCTGTGTGTAGGTGTAGTTTTGAGTATTTAGACGATGCAAAGTTGCAGTAGGGTGTATTTAGGTTGTGTGTAGGTGTAGTATTGAATATTTACAATGTGCAAAGTTGCAGTAAGGTGTATTTAGGCTGTGTGTAGGTGTAGTTTTGAATATTTAGACGATGCAAAGTTTCAGTAGGATTTATTTAGGCTGTGTGTAGGTGTAGTTTTGAGTATTTAGTTTTGAATATTTAGGCTGTGCAAAGTTTCAGTAGGATTTATTTAGGCAGTGTGTAGTTTTGAATATTTAGACGATGCAAAGTTGCAGTAGGCTGTATTTAGGTTGTGTGTAGGTGTAGTATTGAGTATTTAGGTTGTGTGAAGTTGTAGTAGGGTTTATTTAGGCTAGATGTAGGTGTAGTAGGACATATTGAGGCTGCATCTCGGAATAGTAGGCTGTATTGAGGTTGTGTGTAGGTGCAGTACTGAGTTTGGAGGCTGTACATATGTGTTGTATAGAGTATTGAAGCTGTGTGTCGGTACAGTAGAGTGTAATGAAATTGTGTGTAGGTGTATTGAGTATTGAGGATATGTAGGCTATGCATGGATGTTGTAGGGTGCACTGAGGCTGGTTATAGGCGTACTAGAGCATACTAAGTCTGTGTCTAAGTGTAGTAGATTGTATTGAGGCTGTGTCTGGGTGTATTAGGCTATATTGAGGCTGTATGTAGGTGCGGTGGTTGGTATTGAGATGAGGGCAGGGCTTGTGTGTACTGAGGCATGGCTGTGGAGATGAGCTGTCGCCTCCCTCCCAAAGGCAACACTACTGCGGCAGAGAATCTCACACATTCACCAACACTGCCCCGAGCCAGGAGGAGCTCACAAGTCTCCTCTTGCACACACACACACACACACACACACACACACACACACACACACACACATGCACAGAGTCAAACACACTCTAGCCCACACAATCTCACTCTCAGTCAGAGTAACCCAATTCACAAATAAATACACAAACAGACACAAGCACTATAAACTTTACTCATGTTAATTTTGACGGCACTGGCGAGAATAATCAACAGGCCAGCCGAAGTTTTTACTGTTCTGATTTGACACTTTAAGATATTAAAACATATACATAATGCTCAAAACCAAACCAGAACCAAACAAAGTATCCATGATTTACAGGAAACGATCACAGAACAACAGGAAATCAGGAAACACTTCATGTTTTATCATTTGCTTATTTTGTCACGCATGTATTTGCTAAAGGTTACGATATTGTGGATTATGAGTTTGAAATTTAAATTTGTCTGTCACAAAAAAGTCTTTGTCACTGTTTAAATCTGTGGATAATTAATTTTCTCTCTTTCAACAACTAGTATTCTATCTCAGCAAGCAATCCAAAAACCAATTAGTCATCTCAAAACAATTTAGTCAGACACATTTTCTGAGACGATAAGTAGAAGAAAAAGAAAGAAGCACAGTGGCGTAAAGGATCATTCCAAGAATGACCTACTAACTGATTTCACACTGACACAAATGAGCCTTGACACGCATGACATATGTAACTGAGTAAAGGAATGAAGGACATTGTCATTTTGTTAGATATAGCTGTAAAACCAGTGTCGTCGTCTTGTAAATTATTTGGCATCACGTTGTTACACATCAACCACTTCAGCTCTGTCAAAAGTGACCTATGAACCAGCAAATGCTTAAAAAGTTAGCATAAAAGCGCCTTCCCTACTCACAAGACTAGCTCGCAAGTGAAGGCCCATGACCCATGCTCTTTGACACATGCTCTGTAAAAATAGCAGAGTCTCTCATGTGGTCTTGGAGTAGTAATATTTGGTTTCCTTGCCCACTAACCCACAAGGTTTGCTCATTCTTTCTCCATTTAAATCTACCCATTTTAATCTCTGTTCATTGATTTTACACTGAACGCAGTAGCTCTGTACCTGCTGAGAGTCGTCTCCTGCCCTTCGTCCCACTTGCACATCTACAGAGACTTTACAGAGCAGGAAATAAAAAAATGAAACATCTTCATTCATACACAGACAAGAGCATGTCACAAGGTTTAGACATACTGTGGGTTGTTTTATACATGTGCTTAAAAGATTGCCTGCTGCTTTTTCCCTATGGTCTTAATACAGTCTAATCTTACATCAATCACCCATTCTAATGCATGTGTCAAGACACAAAGCCAGACACATAAACAGAGCAGCAGTTCCTGAATATCTATGTTTGAACATGGTCGAGAAAGTAAGCACCCATCATGAAATTAGTGGGCAGTAAATGTAAGCAAACACCCAATTAGGAACACAATACACTCATACACACTTAGGCTACGTTTACATTACGTCGAATCAGCGGATCATCAGATTAACGTTCTTAAAACGATTCGCGTTGACACTAAAACCGTTAGCCGTGCACACAGCAACGCCAATACGCGGATACGCTCGGCTCCGCAGGCATCCTGCGCTCCAAATCACTCCGCCCTGAACAGCGAGTGCCCTCTGGAGGGTGCGCACTCCGGCCCTGCGCAGCTCACACAGCGCGCGAGTGAAGTGAACAAGCCACGATTCGGGACTGAGCCGCTGTGTGTGAGATCCCAGCGCAGATCACTTATTACTTGCAAGTGGAAGGATGGCAAGCCTAAAGACAATCATAACTACACAATGGGCAGTATTTGCATCAGTATTTGCAGTATTTTCATACTTTTATACTCTTTAATGAAAGGTGATACAAGGCGGAAGTCTGCGCCGTTTTTCAGCAGTCGTGTCACATGACCAACGCCAGCGAATCAGGAAGGTGGATGTCACAGTGACGTTGTCCAATGAGACGCCAGCTAGAGCTCAGCACAGCGTATTCGCGTATTCTCAATGTTTACACAGCACCGGAGCTGATACGATCTAGATTGAATACGTGGACGCTGGCGGATTCCCGTTTCCCCGCTTTTTCAGGGGGGTTAATGTAAACGGACAGTGCGTCCGCGAAGAAAACGAGACAGATACGGTCTAGTGTAAACGTAGCCTTACACTCATGAAGTGCAATGCCATAGTGTCAAAGGACGACAAGTTGTGTCAAAGCATAGCTGAGGACTAGGAGACATTTTGGGATAAGTATTGGAATAAGTGTGGGAGTAAATATTGGGATAGTTCCTGGGGTAACTATTAGTTTAAGATTTGGAATAAGTGGTTTGGGTTACATGTTAGCAATAAGGGTAACTAAATATTGTGATAATAATGGTAAAGACTGGGGGTTAGTGTTATAATACAGGTACGTGTTGTCAAAAATGTCAATTTAAGTATTGGGTAAGGATATGGTTAAGCAATTGAATATGTTTTGGGATAAATGTGTAAATGATGGGGAATTTGTTGGCCTAAGTGTTAGAGTAACAGGGTAGGTGCCAGATTAAGTTTTGGGGTAAGCACTGGGATAAATGTTAGGGCAGGTGTTTGGGTCAACACTGGCTGAAACACTGTAATACATATTGGAGTAAGCATTGAGATCATTGTTGGGATAAATATTGGGATAAGTGTTGTAAGAATTGGGATGAACTTCAGGATAAGTGCTGGGGTAAGCATTGGGATAAAAAAATGGGATAAGTGTTAGGGTAAGAATTGGATGAACTTTGTGATAAGTGTTGGGGTAGGCTTTGGGATAAACCTTGGGATAAGTGTTGGGGTAAGAATTGGATGAACTTTCATATACATGTTGGGATAGGTTTGGGGATAAACCTTGGGATAAGTGTTGGGGTAAGGTAATAATGGTACAATAACGAGTAATGATACAAACTAGGCAAATGCTGGGATAGGTTCTGGAGCAAACATTTGGAAATATCCTGTTAGCAACACCATAATTGGTGGGATAAGTTTTGGGATGGGCGGCACGGTGGTGTAGTGGTTAGCACTGTCGCCTCACAGCAAGAAGGTCCGGGTTCGAGCCCCGTGGCCGGCGAGGGCCTTTCTGTACGGAGTTTGCATGTTCTCCCTGTGTCCGCGTGGGTTTCCTCCAGGTGCTCCGGTTTCCCCCACAGTCCAAAGACATGCAGGTTAGGTTAACTCTAAATTGACCGTAGGTGTGAGTGTGAATGGTTGTCCGTGTCTATGTGTCAGCCCTGTGATGACCTGGCAACTTGTCCAGGGTGTACCCCGCCTTTCGCCCATAGTCAGTTGGGATAGGCTCCAGTTTGCCTGCGACCCTGTAGAACAGGATAAAGCGGCTACCGATAATGAGATGAGATGAGAAGTTTTGGGATATGTGTTGGTGTAAGCATTGGGATAAGCAGCAGAATACATTTTGGGGTACGTTTTAAGGTAGGTCACAGAAAAGTTTTTGGGGTGAGTATGCAAGTAAGGATGGTAAGGACTGGGATAAGTGTTGGGATAAGTGTTTGTCAAGCCGTTCTGGCCAGTTCTTATTCTCCTGTGCTTCTCCTATTGCTGTTTAAACTGAGTGATCCCAAAATAAATTCAGACACATCAGAGAGGTGTGAGGTGGCGCACTGCACACCACACTACACCACACCACACCACCTCCTCCTCTCTCTCTCACTATCTCTCTCACATGCGCTCTCTCTCTCTCTCTCTCTCTCAGTATTTTTATATGGCCCTCACTTAGGCAACAGTAACACACGATGAAGCCTGCAGATCCACCAACCCCACAAACACTGCAGCAACACCCACATACTCCTTCTCCCTCCGTCTGTTCCTCTCCTCACACCCCCTCCCTACACACCTACACATGCTACTATACACGGGCCACAAATGTCACTAGCCCACGCTCTTACATGGTTTCACAAACGCAAGACTCCATATGGACACATGCAGGTGAGGAGCTATAGTGTGACTTACACACAGGCTCCTTGGGCCATCTAGGGCACTTTGATATGCATATGCAGCATTTAGTCTGTTCGAATCAAACAGCAATCGCACTCAGGTGTGGACTAAAACAACTGGTTCGAGGCCATCTGAGCGAAGTGCTCTCTCAGGTAAACTCGTGCATGGTTTGACTGCAGTGAGAAACAGAGTTCTGAGCTGTGAATATAAGAATATAAGATGAGGCACAAATTGAGCAAAGGGCCAGAACTATAAAACTGCAGAAATGCCATGTATTCTGGATATTTAGGCTGTCAAACAAAAGGAGAATGTAAACGCTGGATGTGATACACAAAATGTGTGAAACTATTTATTGATATCATTTTTTATCGAATCATTTATTTAGTGCTGAGTCTGGGTTGAGTGCTTGGGGGAATTTTTGCGATTTCTTAGCAAAGATTTGCTTCCTATTACACGTCACTTTATTTCTGACCAAAGAATGCTCTACATTTTGACATTACCATACCAAGCAGTGTACAAAACAAAGCAAAAGTATCAATGTAGCTCTGATCCACCGTTATACTCAAAATATAAATATTTCTTCTTATTCACTTAAAGGTAGACTGCCTTTCAGATTTTTCAAGTGTAGGTCATAAAAAGAATTTTCCCCGACACCGAATTATTTTTGTTTAGTGGACCGAAAGCTACTGAATTCGAATCATAGACTTCCAATTTTATGATTTTTTTTTTTAATAGAACAATTAATGAATTTAGGGCCATGTGACCCTAAATTCTCCGCTATTTTTTCTTGCTTCACTTTGACCCAATTCAAGATACTACGTCATGCATCATGGGGTGGGCTTTTCCTGTTTTGCGCAAAGCACTGTAGGATGGAAATTTGAAACAGAAGAGCAAAATGGAGGACGTGAGTGTGCGAATGAAATGTGAAAGACCGACTACAGTAATGGAAAGCAAGATGTTGTTATGCTGCGAAGGAAAGGAAACTCAGGACCAAACTAATAAATTTGTGCAATATATATATGGGTGTATATATTTTCTTATCAGTGCAATCTGTGTACATACAGAACCAAAACAATTCTGTTTGTACTATTTTAAGTGCAATCCGTGTACATACAGAACCATACAATAGATTTCTGTTTATATTCTGTTTATACCATTTTACCAATGCAACTCTGTATACTTTACTATATATTTTTATACTTTATTTGTTCTCCCCTTTTTTCCCTTCTTTTTTCTTTTTTTCTTTCTATAACTCATAATGAGTCAACAGCACCTTCAATTTCGTTGTACCTTTGGAAAAGTGACAATGACAATAAAGACTTATCTTATCTTATCTTATCTTAAATATCGTCAGTCAGTGAGCACGATGGGACGATCTGAAAATGAAATCGGGCCATGAAACGCACGAAAGTTTTGCCAGCTATTTGCTAGACACTTAAGTGGAGAGCATTGCCACTGACAAACGACCATGCAATTGCAAAGTAGGCCGAAAAATAAAACTCAAAGTGGCTGCCAGAGCGCAAAATAAAAAATCCCTACATCTAAATGTTCCATTATGTTGATAAAATGACAGACTTAAAGGTAGACTGCCTTTCAGATTTTTCAAGTGTAGGTCATAAAAAGAATTTTCCCCAACACCCAGTTATTTTTGTTTAGTGGACTGAAACCTACTGAATTCGAATCACAGACTTCCAATTTTATTGTTTTGTTTTTTAAATAGGACAATTAATGAATTTAGGGCCATGTGGCCCTAAATTCTCCACTATTTTTTCCTGCTTCACCATGAGCCAATTCAAGATACTACGCCATGCATGACGTGGTGGGCTTTCCCCGTTTGCGCAAGGTATTGTGGGATACAAATTTGAAACAGGAGAGAAAAATGGAGGATGTGAGTGTGCGAATGAAATGTGAAAGACTGACTACACTAACGGAAAGTGAGAAGAAAAGATGTTATGTTATGAAGGAAAGGAAACGCAGGACCAAACTAATAAATATCAGCGTCAGCGAGCACCTCGGTGTGATCAGCTGTTCGTTTCGTGACAGAATGATGTAACTGTCAGCGCACGGTCAAGGTAAACCTGTAGATGGCAGTAATGCAACACTGTGGATGCCAGCTGCCGTAAAACCCAAAAGAAGAAGAAGAAGGTAAACCTGCGCATGCACACATGGACTTCCTCTGTCTGCTTGACTGCACGAAGCAAGCGATTTCATGCACATTATTTGCTTTAATCCCCTCAAATTAAATAGCCACACAATGGCCTGATATTTTGTGAGATATTACAGAAATAAACATATATCATAACGACCAAATTTCAGAGGGAACTAAATTTCACTGATTTTATGAAATCAAAAGGCTGTCTAGCTTTAAGAAAAAAAAAGAAAAAAAAAACATTTCCACATCCACGTCAATAAAAATGCAGTATACTAATGCAAATACTCTGAAATTTCAGCTTCAAATGATCTTAATTAGAGTCTGTTTGTATGCCAACTGTATCGCTCTGGCTTTGTACCACAATAGCATTTGTTTAGCAAAAATGCTGTTTGCAAGCCAATTATGCATCTTGTCAAAACACATGCTCAGTCTGTACAGTTTAATAATAGAATTACTCGAACAGGTAACACTTCTGATGAGCTGTGGGAAATCCTGAAATTACAGCGAGGAGATCTGGGCAAACCTCATACACCTGTTACGCACTTCATAAAAATATTGAGGAAGGCGACTGAAATGGTTCAGTCACCTGTTTTACAAAAGGCGAGTTTAATTACCGTAATGTAAGATGGCACTCTGATCTCATTGCACACCCTGACCTTGTCTGACTCCATACACATACAAAGTGGCCCCTTAAGCAGCGCTTCACGCTGTACCCAATTTTCCAGCTATTAGAGCAGCAATGAAAGCAATATTACAGCACTACGTCTGTCTTTCGTACATCGAGGCAGCATCCTATTCTCTATGATGTCTCAAGACTGAACACACTGCATCTACAATTAAAGTTATGCTTAACGGTTGTCATCAAAAACAAATTAATCAAAGTTAACCAAGTCCCTGCACTGAGGACGAGAAGTAAAAAGTGAAAAATCTGGCAGTGTGGGTGATAAAAAAGCCCATACGCACAAAGCGTTTTCTATTCCACAGCTTTTGTTATTCACATGGCTTTGTATCAGTGTATCAGAACATCTCGAGGGACACATTATTTTATCAGGATCCTGCAGAGCAACCCTCTCTTGACACAAGATCGCGAAAGTGATGCATATTTAGAAGTGCCTTGTTTTGTGGCAGGCAAAATTGCAACGTAAAGTGCCAAGATAGCCTTATCATCCGACGACTGGTGAGTCATTGGTGTCCCACTGATATTATATTTACAAATAAGTAAGTAAAGTAAAGCTAAAAGACATTTTAAACATAGGCAAAGTGTCCTTCACAACAACCTGTGTGCATGCTTCGGGAAAATAACTTGCACCGATAATAACACCTAGCAAATCTACTGCGCTGGGGGAAAAAAATGGCATTTTGTCTGTACTACACTTTAACTCAAAATATAATCATTAAAATACTTCAGAAATCATATTCTGTTGCATTAATGTGCGAAGCATCATTTTTCTTGAGTCATCCATTATAGGTTATGAAAAATATACACAATATTCAATAAAGTGTTTGGGGTACACATTTACCTCAATGAAATATTTGGATGATTTGTTAGATTTTCAACAGTTGCATCATCCAAATATCCTGAACATCTCAGGGAGGAAAAAAGGAAGTTTTCTCATTCTTTTTTTTTTTAACATGATTTTCTATGAGGGCGGCACGGTGGTGTAGTGGTTAGCGCGGTCGCCTCACAGCAAGAAGGTCCGGGTTCGAGCCCCGTGGCCAGCGAGGGCCTTTCTGTGTGGAGTTTGCATGTTCTCCCCGTGTCCATGTGGGTTTCCTCCGGGTGCTCCGGTTTCCCCCACAGTCCAAAGACATGCAGGTTAGGTTAACTGGTGACTCTAAATTGACCGTAGGTGTGAATGTGAGTGTGAATGGTTGTCTGTGTCTGTTGCCCCTTTTCCACCAAAGCAGTTCCAGGGCTGGTTTGGGGCCAGTGCTTAGTTTGGAACGGGGTTTTCTGTTTCCACTGACAAAGAACTGGCTCTGGGGCCAGAAAAACCGGTTCCAGGCTAGCACCAACTCTCTGCTGGGCCAGAGGAAAGAACCGCTTACGTCAGCGGGGGGGCGGAGTTGTTAAGACCAACAACAATAGCAAGACCATGAAAGGTCACCATTTTTAAGCGACGAGAAGCAGCAGCTGTACAAACACGAAGTCATACATTATTATTGTTGTTGTTGCTGCTTCTTCTTCTCCGTGTTGCTGTTGCTTCGATGTTCGCGCCAAGGTTTGTGCAAACGCAGCGATGTAACTGACATATACAGCGACATAATGACGTGGCTCCCCTTAGCACCCCGAGCTATGGAAAAGCAAACTGGTTCTCAGTTGGCTCGCAAGTTGAACGAGTTGTGAACCAGCACCAGCACTGGCCCCGAACCAGCCCTGGAACTGATTTGGTGGAAAAGGGGTATGTGTGTCAGCCCTGTGATGACCTGGCGACTTGTCCAGGGTGTACCCCGCCTTTCACCCGTAGTCAGCTGGGATAGGCTCCAGCTTGCCTGCGACCCTGTAGAACAGGATAAAGCAGCTAGAGATAATGAGATGAGATGAGTGTGATAATTTTATACTTTGAATGTACAACCCTGTTAACTGAAGTTATACATTGGATACAAGTTAGTAATTAAAAAATAATAATTTTATGTCAATCATTTGAGCATTAATGTGGATGGTAGTGAACCACATTTTGTGTATAACCCTGTTACTCACTGAAGAATAAATTGTCGGCATTTTTTTTTTGGCAAAGAAAACTGGGGGGCTCAGGAAGGATGGCTAAATACATGTTTGATTATATCCAATTTTAGAAAAATTATTTAAATAATAATGTTTACATTTTACTAGAGCCAAGTGGCACCGCGATTGTGGAGTCCCCCATATAATACCAAACAACTAGGAGCTGATGGAGAGAGAGAGAGAGAGAGAGAGAGAGAGAGAGAGAGAGATTCAACCCTAGATTCAAAATCTTAAAACAATGAGAAGGAAGTACTTCAAAATCATAAAGAGCCAACTTATAAATCACAAAACGGACATACTTATATACAGGGTGCGATTTGTCAAAAAACCAGAAGGGGGGATTTTTTTTTTTTTTAATCATGAAACGTCACAAAATTAAGGTAACAATAGGCTAACAGCTCAATAACATCCGATGATATCAAATGAATAACACTAAATGAAAACGAACACTAAACCAGAGATAGTAAATTCATCTTCCTATCTCTCCGACTAAATACACGAACACTAACACAACAAAGTTCGCATTGCTTGTCGCGTTGCTGTGATGTTTCTCTCCCTCCGGATTAAATGGACAGTGACTCGAAAATCACTAAAATACATGAATACTAAATGAACAGTTTGCTCTGATGGCGCAGTTCACATTGTGCTCAGCTTTCCGATTTAAACTGTTTTTTTCTCATCCTTATACTTCCTGTTTCATGGACTGTAACGGATTTGCTTATTTAGTAATTTTAATACAGAATTTACTTTGAAATTATAATCAGACACTCCAACGCCCCCCCCCCCCAAAAAAAAATCGGCCGTGAAAAAGGCGGCATCCGCCAAAAGGCGCGCTGTTTGCATCCCTGCATAGAACGCAAAGATATTGTTATTATCTACAATGTATCTATTTGCTGGGGACGTTCGTGAACATCAAAGCTGCCACTTCGGGTCATTTTGAAAGTGAGTGCAATGTAGACCATAGAAAACTGTGTCACAACATGCCTGTCATGTCAACTTTTTTTTTGGTTTGTTTGTTTTATTGACGGGGTTGTCCCCGAGGATTTTTTTTCAGCAGAGATAAAAACCAGAGGGGGGGGATGATCCCCACCATCCCCCCCCAGCAAATCGCACCCAGCTTATATATACTTTGGACACACCAACTCATTCATAGCTTTTTCTGTATTTTGTACTGAATACTGAAGACATCAGAACTATGAAATAACATATGGAACAAATATGGAATTATGTGGTGAACAAAAAAGTGTCAAAAACAATGTTTCATATTGTAGATTCTTCAAAGTAGCCAGACAACTCCATTTTTCTTGTTTTCTGTAAAAAAAAATTAGTTTTGGTCTGATTTCCTTGCTAGAACTGGCCATTTCATATATAGCAGCGGCTACAATTATCGACAGTCCATAATTATCAACACCTTTTCAGATTTACCAATAAAAAACAATTTTACAAAGGTGAGCTTCAGTTACAAGAGTTATTATTGGTTAATTAATCCACCGGAAGACCCCCCCCCCCCCCCCTCGCTCTTTGACCTTGTCGTCTGATGACGCAGCTTGTTACCTGAGATGGAAATTTTTTCAGCATGATCAGCAATTTGAGGAAAACCCGGACGTTATCATCACAGGTAAGCATGGTGGAAAGCTCATGGACATGTTTTTACTTATCAAATTCACCGACGTTTCATGATCTCCTTATCGAAACCTTCTTTGTTTCTTACTCTTTCATTTGACAGTCGCCATTTTGTATCTAAACGAGGTGTCGATAATAGTGATCACTTTCACCGGTGTCCACCATTATCGACCCTGTGGAATTAAATGACATTTACAACTGTTATGGATCGAGCTTTGTCTAACATTGTTGAAGTAATATTTTTTTCTGATTCATAACAGAATGGAATGTTTATGGAGTATTTGGAATCCAATTGCAATCAATACAGTTAGACCAGAATTAAATTCCTAGCATATAAAAAAATTGCACGCTTGAAATATTCAGATTTTTCTATTCCATTCAGAATATTCAATTTTTTTGCAGTTTGTTGTAAATATCTACCACATATTACAATATCCGTAGACATTTTATATTTTGGTTCGAGGAATGACATGCGACCTTTGACCTGGATTTTCATGTGGTTACAATGCCAATTGCCTGTTGACATTAATTGGTAAACTACAAAACTAGAAATTAATCCAAACAACAACGAATGGTTAACAAAATGTGATCGACGAAAATACTTAGAAAGTGGGTAGAAAGTGGAACAAAAAGATTTTCTGACGCAGGTTAGACATTATCAGTTAACTTGTTTACAAACATTAGAATTACTTCCTCCTTTACGTAAGCACCGACATCGATATATTTATATAAAAGATATTTTGTACTAAATATAAGTCTATGTCAGGGGTCACCAAACTTTTTTCTCTGGGGGCCACATTGTCGTTCCTGACTGTGATGGGGGGCCGGGGTCGGGTCAGCTATATCACATAGAATTGTATGACCCAGACAAATATGACCACCAGCAGGCCTCATTGTGTAGTAGAGATTACTAGCCTGGCACGGCCATCCCCACTACTATATCCACACTACTATATCCCACACTACTATATCCCCACTACTATATCCCCACTACTATATCCACACTACTATATCCCCACTACTATATCCCCACTACTATACCCACACTACTATATCCCCACTACTATATCCCCACTACTATATCCCCACTACTATATCCCCCACTACTATATCCCCAACTACTATATCCACACTACTATATCCACACTACTATACCCACACTACTATATCAACACTACTATATCCCCACTACTATATCAACACTACTATATCCCCACTACTATATCAACACTACTATACCCACACTACTATATCCCCACTACTATATCCACACTACTGTATCCCCACTACTATATCCCCACTACTATATCAACACTACTATATCCCCCACTACTATATCAACACTTGATTCCTGGCACATATTTGTTTATCTTTACTAGTGGTTTGCAAAAGTAGTAATTGAGTCTTCACACTTTGTTTTAATTTGAAATACCACAGATATTCCATTTATTTGTTTTCTAATAAAAATAACATCAAAGCTGTCAAGGTAAGAAACATCTGCCTATTTGAGGTGATTGACACTGGCAAAGGTGAGTGGAAAATTATAAATTGTAGGTAGGCCTGTTGATATTATTAATAATATAAATAATAATTGTATGCAGCACTTAATAAAGGTCAAATAAATAGGCCTATAAAATAAATACATTTAAAAAAACAGTGAAATTATAATAATATGAGCAATAGATCACAGCAGTTGTGCTGTGTCCTGCACGTCATTGCTCTCATCCATGGCCAAAGCAAAAAACTCGAATTCTGACGCTCTCTCATTCAGCTGGTCATACACGTTGTCCCCCAAATCTTCGGTTCGCCTGGTCATAGTAGGTGCGGAGAGACTCACCGCATTGAGCGCATCCTTCTTGTCGGGACACACCTCCTCGGCCACAGCAAGCATGCATACTTTAACAAAGTGGCGGGCCGGATCTGGCCCGCGGGCCGTAGTTTGGTGACCCCTGCACTAAGTAATTGGGAATCAACTTTTTTTTTTCCCAGTGGAAGTTTGAGTAACTATTCATGCACAATTTACGTATTGAAAGTCTTTCCTACTTTTGCAATGGCCAAAAGATCGTTAAGGTGTCGATAACTGTAGCCGCCGCTCTAGGACACAATATCTGAATTGATTTGCAATAAATTGTCATAATCTGAAAAATCTAATTTTATTAAAACAAAATTAAGAAAAGGTTTTTGGTCACCTTTGCTGGCAAAAACAAACCAATCCAAATTTACGTTTGTAATATATATAACTTAAGAATTGCATCAGGTCTAAAAGAAATGTGGACGATTTCTCCCACACTGCTACGACATGCTTTTTTCACTCGTGAGTGATGCGAATTGACTGGATTAGATTTCTTTTTACACCCAACCTGCGATACAGTCATCTGATCATCAGCAGTACCAGTCAAAAGTTTGTACACCCCTACTGTACTCATTCATAGCTTTTTCTGTATTTTGTATTTTCTACATTGTAGAACAACACTGAAGACATCAAAACTATGAAAGAACATCTGGAACATATATGGAATTATGGGGTAAACAGAAAAGTGTTAAAAAACAAAAACATGCTTCATATTTTCGATTCTTCAAAGTATCCAGTGTTTACCTTGATGACGCTTTGTACACTATTGCCATTATCTTAACCAGCTTCATGAGGTAGTCACCTGGAACGCGTTTCAATTTGCCTCGTCAAAAGTTAATTAGTGCAATTTCTTGCCTTCGTAATGCATTTGAGATCAAACAGAAAACAGTAAATAATAAAAATGCAGTAAACAGCCCTATTCTACAACTGTTGTAATCCATACAGTATTATATCAAGAACCGCTCAACTAAGTAAAGAGAAACGACATCCATCAATACTTTAAGACATGAAAGTCTTTTAATTAATAAAAATAAAGAAAAAAAATTGAACTAGAAGGTGTGTCCAAACTTTAGACTGGCACAGTACATAATTGGAGGAGGGAGGTGGGAATTTGAGTAATTTGATTAAATGCCTCCAAAATCAGTAGGAATTTAAGCACCGTAAAACATAACAATCATGTTATAAAATAACTGTACCAATTCTACAAAAGCCAGATGCAAATTATGCTGTATGATTACACTGTAGATTACACAGATCAAATTTATAATGCACTTGTAATAATGCCATTTAAAAAATGATATTAATTCACCATTTGAATGACACATGGCCTTTTAATACATTTTGAAAGGAGGATAATCCCAGGAGGCATGTTAATATACCAGCATACCATCTGTATCAGTGCGTAATTGTTGAAAACCATTAATTAGTGCCAAAACGATGACGCATTACATAGCTCATGTTCTGGATGAGAAGGTACACTTGCCTTAGTGCATTAGTGTATTCACCATCTTTTTAATCGTAATTCACCTTGAGTTCATTCACAGAGAGGAAATAACGCATAATGAACATATCACAACTGTTGAACCTGTTTCATTTGATTATCATCACATATTATTTACATGTTCAATACACTGTTATCCATTTACATGTGACTACAAAAATCTGAATTTACTGCCTTCCAGTGATAACAGAAGAAATATGATGGAATGACGGAACAAACAACGTAATACTATACATGACATTACATTACAGTCATTTAGCAGACGCTCTTGTCCAGAGCGATGTACAACATACCCAGAGCAGCCTGGGGAGCAGTTAGGGGTTAGGTACCTTGCTCAAGGGCACTTCAGCCATTCCTGCTGGTCCAGGGACTCAAACCAGCGACCTTTTGGTCCCAAAGCTGCTTCTCTAACTATTAAAGGAGAACTGAAGTCATTTTTAAACATGCTTTGTTTCTTAATTAACATGTTATTCAATTACGTTTTCGGTTTTAGTAACCTTATATCGTGACTCGTATTGGCAACTAATTGCAATTAAATATTATACTTATCGGCCTATTCAGTTTTTAGCCATGTTGAATTTAGTTCGTTTGGTCCATGGCAGGTGTCGCTTATCCGCGAGATCTTCACGAGACTTGTGCGAGACTTCGAAACGTGACGCGTCAGCCAGGTGTCAGTGTCGCCATTTTGAAAACTGTTTTCCAAACGAAATATTGCACAAAAACGAGTTTAAATGACGATTACTGCCTACTTTTTTCAAACTTTCGTGACTGCTATCAAAACAAACAAAACTTCCGGCTTGATTACGTCAGCATTCGAAAGAGGGCGCGCGCGTCTTTTGACAATGCTGGCAGACGTTGGTCACTTTGATTTCCGCTGTACGTTTTACTTCCGTCCTACGATGTCTCGCACAGGTCTCAGCGAATCTCGTTTACGCCCATTGCTTTGACATATGGACTGATATATTACAGAGCATATTTCAAACACTCATAACTTGCTATAGCAGTGACAAAATAGCTATCAAAAATGCATTCCTGTATTTGATAAAATGAGAGAAATAGAATTTTGATAATAAAAAAATTTGCCTTCAGTTCCCCTTTAAGCCATAGCTTACCCCAGACAGAAGAGGGGTATTGTACAAAACCAGTATGTTACATTAGTCATTCTTCTTTTCCCCCATATAATAGTTTAGTTGGTTCTACAATTTAATTCTACTTCTAAACACAAATGGTTACTTATTCCCCAGTAAAAGTCTCTAAGAACTTTCATTATTATGGCAGGACTGGACAAATCAGTAGCCCAGGACAAGCAAGTTTTGTGTCTGGGCTATACATTTTTTTTATTCATAGTTGCCCAATAGCCAATTAATTTCAACAATGAGAGAAAAAAATGACCCTCCCTACTACAAAAAAAAGTTTGTACACTCACCAGCCACTTTATTCGGAAAACCCATCCATCCACCTGCTGTTTTATGTAGTTATGTAATCAGCCGATCCCTTGACAGCAGCATAGTGCATTAAATCATGCAGATACAAATCAAAAGCTTCAGTTAATGTTCACTTCAAACATCAGAATGGGAAAAATTGTGATCTCAAAGTGTGACTTTCTTTCACTGTGGCATGGGTGTTGGTTTGAGCCAGATGGACTGGTTTGAGTATTTCAGAAACTGCTGCGGTATCTCCTCGGTTTTTCACACACAACAGTCTCTAGAGTTTACACAGATAGAATGGCGCGAAAAACAAAAAAAACTGAGTTGACTGAGCGACAGTTCTGTGGGTGGAAACAAACGCCTTGTTGATAAGAGAGGGTCAGAGGAAAATGGCGAGATTGGTTCAAGCTGCCAGGAAGGATAGATATAGTAACTCAAAGCAACTCTTTACAACCGTGGTGAGCAGAAAAGCATCTCAGCATGCAACAGCAGAAAACCATATTGGGTTCCACTCCTGCAGCCAAGAACAGGAATCTTAGAATCAAGAATAAGTTCCTATTAAAGTGGCCACTGAGTGTATAAGCTGAGGCGTGATGTGGCTGATTATATTTCACTAGGGGCATTAGGTAGGTGCCACAGGTATGTGGAAACATTGATGAAGCCAAGCAGCGCAAAGCCATCATAAAACTCACCTGCTTACTAAACTCAGTCACCTCTCGGTTAAATATGTCAAGAGCCAGCCAGAACACAGCTCAGACTAGAAATGCTCGCCAATGACTTGCAGAGTTTTTGTTCATGATGTAACCGCTAAGTGCACATGATCACATACACTTTTGTTTCCTTTAGCTTACTAGCTCATTACGTTATTACATTACATTAGCTATCACATTTTAGCCAGCTAGGTTTTTGAGCAACCAAAACAGCAGACTGGAGCTTTTAATTGCGCTGTGGGCTAGCGAATAAACTCATCAGGCACTACAATACTAAATCAGTTGTGGAAATCAATTCATGGCAAGCTGCACACTTCCTGCTGCACTCATTGTATCATTCCGCTATACTGAGTCACAGCTAACTGCTAGCAGAAATGTGAAAGGAAACTGTTAGCATATAGAGGAGCTAGCTAGGATGGTGCTATTTTCTTAATTCATACTGGACGGGCCATCCTTAGCAACATTAGCATGAACGCAATGATAGTTGGCATTATGTTACTTGTGTGATGTTTAACCAGTCTTAGCAACCGCATGCATCCTATTCAGCCTTTGAAACAGATAGTACTCACGTGAACAAGCTGTAAGGCATTCATTACTCATTACAAGCAGCCTATATGGAACACATCTGGCAACCTGATCAGCCTGACACGATTGTGGTATTTTCGATCATCCTTACAAGCATTAGTGGCATTAATCTTACCTGCCTATTAGGATCTCTTTAAAATGTTACTGAGCCTTATAACTAGCCTTGGAGGCCAGACACATTCATATTTAAGTAAACACAAGCTATAAAACATGCATTATCTGAAATAGCAAATGACTCCCTGATCAGTCTGACATTGATCCTGGTTATATTTGATGAGCTTTTGGATGATGCTTGTATATACATTAGGAAGGAAGCCATTCTACTTCGGTCCAAATTTACTTAAATGTACCTCTGTTTACTATCTCAGATGTTAGGTATAATAATTACAAATCATGATGAACTACTAAAAAAAAATAGACAGAAAAATAACTAGAAGGGCACTCCATAGAGGTCATAACTCCGCCAAGCCACATATTATCAACATCAAAATCAAATCACTTGAACCTTGGATAAAACTAAAGCTGTACACCAAATTTCATCCAAATCCATTCAGTACTTTTTGACAGAGATGGACAAAGTACCCAACTTCATTACTAAGAGCTCGACATTAACGCTTGTCCGCTTGTCCGGGACAAGTGATACTTTATGTCGGACAAGTTCATCGTCTCAGTTACTTGTACAATCGGACAAGTGCCAAAATACGCCGATATTCGGGTTACATATCAAATTTATCAGTTTATTCACATGATTTCCGAAGCATCTCACTCGACATATTGTTTTGATGAATCGCCGGACGTTTCTATTCGGAAAGAACGATGTGCGCATGCGCAATATTCTACTTGCGAAACCGGCCAATACCGCTTCGTGTATTTGAGCTGAAAAGTAAACAGTCGTTTATGATTGGTTTTAATCGTGTCGTACACGTGGATTTGTTGACATTTCTGTTGGCGGGATCATTATTCAACTGTATATTTATGTTGAGTATGTGGTAATTTCCAAATCTTTGAATTGTTGTTGATGGTGTTCATTATATAGCTGAGCGTGTGTGGCGGGGTGTGCTGGGCTTGGAATGTGCGCCTGCATGCGTGTGGATTGACAGGGAGTGAGGTAGGAGTGGGGAAAGTTATCTATGAAATACCAGAAAATACTAGAAAATGTCCCTCCTGAAGTGGGCTTCAGGGTGGGGTCAGAACACGCAGAACTCAAGGGTTGATAGATGAAGATGAATAGAAACTTTATTTGTATCCATTCATCTGTGAGTCAATAGAGGTGTGGAGGTTTTCATAACAAGATATATTATCTTGTCATTTGATAACTAGATTTCAGTGTATAATAATCAGTGATTTACAGTATTAATCAGTCAATTTTGTTATCAGTTGTTTTTATTTGTAGTATTGTTATTTGTTTCTCCTGTCCAAACTAGTGATACAGTATCTCATCTCATCTCATTATCTGTAGCCGCTTTATCCTGTTCTACAGGGTCGCAGGCAAGCTGGAGCCTATCCCAGCTGACTACGGGCGAAAGGCGGGGTACACCCTGGACAAGTCGCCAGGTCATCACAGGGCTGACACATAGACACAGACAACCATTCACACTCACATTCACACCTACGGTCAATTTAGAGTCACCAGTTAACCTAACCTGCATGTCTTTGGACTGTGGGGGAAACCGGAGCACCCGGAGGAAACCCACGCGGACACGGGGAGAACATGCAAACTCCACACAGAAAGGCCCTCGCCGGCCACGGGGCTCGAACCCAGACCTTCTTGCTGTGAGGCAACAGCGCTAACCACTACACCACCGTGCCGCCGATAATGTTACTTTTTGTGATATTTGTTACTGAACTGCAGAGTACTGATCTGTGTATATACTGTATAATGGTTAGTGTTTCTGGATCTCATAGTATAGTTATTTTGTTCTTAAAATTTTATGTTCATAATTTCTACTCTATTGGAATATATTGCTTCTGAACTTCAGCATAATAATTGGTGAATTATGGTATCAATCAGTCTGTTTTACTATATTTCTGAACTTTTGCCTCAGTATATCAAGTATTGATTACTTTTGATTCATAGATATTTTGCATATGTTGAGAATTCGGAAACAAATGCAATAAAGATTGTTGGGTTACAAATAGTTTGTGGGGGGGGGTTCTCAAATATTTCTTCGGACAAGTCAACTTCACATTCGGACAAGTAAATTTCCTTTCAATTTGCCCGACAGGACAAGTGGTTTCAAAAGTTAATGTAGAGCCCTGATTACTTAAGTCAAAGTACAGATCCTACTGGTCAAATTTTACTCCAATACAAGTGAAAGTTGTACAGTCAAATTTTTACTTAAGTCAAAGTACTGAAGTACTCGCTTTTAAAAATACTTAAGTATTAAAAGTACATTTTCTGTCAATGCGTTGTTGTATTATTGCCACAGCGCTTACAAAACCCAATGCCTCTGAAGCAACCTACTGGATTTACTGACTAGCTTGTAGAACCTGTAGCACTGAAGATCCACCTGACATGTTAGCAAACTCTTTTCAAACTCAAAATCATATTGGGTAGCTAATGTTACTAGAAAAGAAAGATTTCTACATTCTATTTATTTGGCAAGATTATGCTAAAGCATATTTCTAAAAGGACTTCAGATAAGTTAATGTTATTCATGTTAGTGTAACTCCGTTTTTACATCCTAACAAACAGTTTCAATGTTAGCCGTGGACAAGGCGATGGCAACTTGGCAGGCAAATCCATAGAAAGTCATTTGACTAACCAGACTGCATAGCTATTGCAACGTTATCACTAACTCTAAAAGCACAGACAACTTCATTGCAAGCTTTCTCTTGGAATAAAATGTTTACATACTTCTATATGCTTCTGCAGGTTGGATAGCAAATTTTTGTAGGCTGTGATGTGGTTCGTTTTCAGCAAACAAAGCAAACATTTAAAATTAAACGAATCTTTATTCCTTTCAGAAAACTGAAACATGGGTTCTAGGTATGGCCATGAGTGCGTGCATTCCCCAGAAAAACCACATCCTTCCATTCTGCCATCAACTGAACAATCATGTTCAAATAACGCTGCTGAGAAATCATTGAACTTGATTTTATCCAGACTATGGACGTGATGTGACCCTAGTGATTACTGATAGGCTGTCTCAGTGTCACCTGCGAAAAAAACAATCACGTTTTAGAAAAGAAAAGAAAAAAACCCATCCACTTTCAAAGCTACTTCATAGTAACGAGTAACGAGGACCTTGACAGAAATGTAGTGGAGTGAAAAGTATGATATTTGTCTTTCAAACGTAGTGAAGTTAAAGTCACAAGTTTCCAACAAAAATAATACTCAAGTAAAGTACAGATACTCAAAAAATGTACTTAAGTACAGTACTCAAGTAAATGTACTTCGTTACTGTCCACCTTTGCTTTTTGAGTTACATTGGGAACAGACAAAAAAATCCTGGATCCACAGACATATCCGGATTTGCAACAAAATCTAATCAGTTGTTCCTTGGCCCATGGCTCACCTTTCCTCCAAATTTCATCCAAATCCGTTCACTGCTTTTTGAGTTATGTTGGAAACAGGCAAACAAACGGAGGCAAAAACATAACCTCCTCCAACAAAGTTGGCACAGCTCACTCTTAAAACATTTCAGAATACTCAAGTAATGTCAAGTGGGTAACATTACTAAGCAAATGCTAGCAAACCATGCTAGCTTTCGAGTTTCTTTATCAGTTCGCTAGATTCCAGTGACTTAGTGACCTACAGTACGTGAGCTAGAGCACACATGCTATTAGCAGTAATCTAAGCAAGCTAATGTTTAAATGTCTATGTTTTGGTCTTAGTGGTGTAGTTCATGACTGAGCTACAGCATACACACTGTTAGCAGCTAGCTAATGTTTAAACGGCTACGTTTTGCTTTTTTGAGTGCTAGTTTTTTGTGTACAAGCACTTCATATAAGCTCCTAGTATTCCTGTTTCCCCATGACTAGCCACAGAACCAAATGGACTATCTCGAAAAAAAAAAACATTATTTTGAAGCTCCCAGTGTGTAGAAAATCTCAATGTGCGATTTCAAGCAATTTCTATGGCATTTACACTTCACTTTTATGTGTCAAAATGAAAAAATAGTGACAACAAGAAGCACATGTAGGAAGGTCTTATGGCGTTAACACAGCTGCCATGGATTGAAACACTTGTAAAACTGGACCTAGCTGTCAAGAAAAAAAAAAGTTTCATAAACATGTCTGGTGTGAATCGACCTGAAAAGAGCCAGAGAACAATATAACATCACCTCAATGAGAGTGAGTCAAATTCTCAAAGGTACACTGACAAACCACAGAAAATCAAGGCGCAATCAACTACACTGACGGCACCTTATGCAAAATATTAGGAATTATTTAATCTTTGAATAATGATGTTTGTGTTAAATGTATGCAGTTGAGGCTATGTTCCCATTTCAAGCGTCATTGTTCAATTCTGATTTTTGCTCAGATCGGATTTGCCTGTCTTGATGGTTCATGTTCATAATTAACTATAATTAACTGATGTAACTATAATGTGACCTCATCTGTCCTCCGAAACAGCATGCATGTGCACGCTGATACACGTTTGCACGAGTTATCTGTGTCACCAACACATACATGTCAACCTTTGGTCAATCAAACCTGTATAACCAACCTCCAAAATCCGTATTTCCCTTATAAAATCCGTATAAGATGCAAATTAAAATTACCTAAAATTTGAATGATAATTAACAATGATATATCCCAGTTACTTTTTATTCAATATTAATAACAATAAACCTTCAGAATGAATACAAAGCTCCAATGTTTGACAAAAACACAAAGTGTCACTCAAATATTCTGAATTGTACTCCATGACAGCTTTTTTTTAGCACTCTGCACCAATACCTCACTAGGCTGCATGTCACAGCAAGTGTCTGTGTTGATCTTGCCGGAGTGCCCATTCAGAATCTTTTCAGTCGCTATTGAAAGTCGCTCAGGTGGAAATACGCGTTTCAAACAAAATGTTACTTCCCGGTTGGCAGGATTCTCGCAATGCGGTGTGCACATGATCAAAAGTGGAACGAAGTCTCGCTACCACAAGATAACGCGCGATTTAATAAGACTCTTTACTGGCTGTCAGTGCTTTCTGTGGTGTACAGTATGTTTGTAAATGTTATGCACTCTTTTATCATCGTGGGAATTGATTATAGCTCTAAATAAATATTGAAGTTTTTTTAAAGAATCCGTCTAACTTTATTTGTACGCCCGTATACTACGTTTATTGAATCAAATCCGTATAAAATACGGACATTCCGTATAGATTGACATGTATGCCAACAACAAAAACATCATATTTGTGAGACGACTCCTGGTATTAAGACAGACAAAATGGACGCGCTAGTAGCTAATGTATGCATCGCATTTTCCTCTGGAAGACAGCAAACAGGTCGTCAGATGAAGACAGGGCTCAGTGCATGCGTATAGGCGAAAAGCCACAGATTTCTGATCTGACGACTCTCATTCATGTCGCATGGTCACGAATCGGATACATATCCAATCTAGGACGAAATATGAATGCGACTCAAATCTGATTTGAAAAGATCAGAGTTCTGTGTCAACACAGCTCTGAAAACATCAGATCTGAGTCACATTTGAGTCACTTCAGCCTGGTAATTTAAATGTAACCCTAGTGTCTTGTTCACTGCTTCACAATTAGGCTACTTCATGGTTTGCTAAAACCGTTAACACACACACTAACATACCAAAATGCGGCTTTTTTTTTTTACCATGCCACACACTGCTAGAGAATATCAATACTGTACAGTTTTTTGCACTTTTATAGGCATGAAAAAGACTGCATGAACGAAAGCATATCCAACAGTACTCTTTTTTTCATTCTTTCCACAACATTGCTAGCCAATCGCTAATATGCTAAGTCACAGCTAAATTTCTAACTGCACCAAAATGAAGGATTTTTTTTTTTTACATTTCCTATATGTTAGCAGATAATCAACCTTGACTTAACTGATCCAATTTAAAAGAGAATACTGATTATGAATGAAGCAAGATCAGCTTAATTAAATTAATAACTGAAAGACACGTCATAGTATGTCAATGACAGCCAAACCAACTTCAGATGACCTCAGCAAAAAGTTTGGAGGGCTATATGCGAAAGAGAGAGAGAGAGAGAGAGAGAGAGAGAGAGAGAGGGAGGGCAACTATGGCACCTGGTGTTCCAGATGACAGTCATTGGCCAGATGGATGATGTCAAACACAACTAACAAATGTGCATCCCACTATTCTACTCTTTCTATTATAACCTTACATTATCCCTACTACATATCATTATACTCATGTATAAGATGCATACTTTCCAGGAGTCCGACTCACAATGCAACAGCCTTTTATTACTTTTCACACACTTCTACATTTATCATTCCCATAACCTGAAATGGATCTGGGTTTATTTGTAAACTGAAGAAGTCTATCAAAAGCTCTGCAGCCTGCAGTGTCAGTGAGGCAGGCTGTGTGGAGAGAGACGTGAAGCACAGTGGGTGGACAGATTAGAGAAGTCCCCATGGTGCATGTCTGTCCTTCCACCCACTCCCCCAATCCTGCCACTGCCACCTGCCACCCCAAAGCCTCATCACCTGCCTCTTTAACCCCACCAATCTGGACCTCCAAGAAAGGAATGGGCTCCCTGCGCAGTTCAATTACCTCAAAAAACGTGAATGTGCTGTCTGTTAGAACCCATTGCAACACGAAATATCAGCAACATAAACCAAATATAAGTATTCACAATATGGATACACTACCATGATTACCTTGGTATGTAGCAAATTTCACCGAATGGTCAGTCTTCATCTGTTTTATGCTCCAAAAATACCATAAAGAGAAGAATACAAACTACTTCTGAGAAGATGCAAACGAAAAAAATTCCCTACCGCCACCAAGGGAAAGTAATATTTTTGGTCTTACCTCCAGTGCAGCGGATGGTTTCTTCTTTAGCTCCTCACACTTGCGAAACTTGCAGATCTGGTGACCCGTCTTGCGGTTGCGGCAACTGCTGCATTGCTCACAGTTGATCCTGCGCCGGCAGGGCGCACACATACCACAGCGTTTACGCTTCTTTTTGCCGGCACTGATGGCGGAAGCCAGCTCACTGTGCGCTGGATACTCAGCCAGGCCAGCCATGTGCAGGGCACTGTCGGCAAGGAACACACCGGCCGGTGTCATGATGAAAAGCCCAGCCGGGTTGAAGGGAAAGCCACCACCTATGCCATACGGGAAGTCCGTGTGGCCCCCCACGTTGTCGCCTGCTGATGCACCCTCCAGGTCACCTGACCCTGCTTCAGTGCCCACTCCACCCACTCCCGCCCCTGCACCCATGCCCCCAGGCAGCAACATGTGCTCCATGCCTGCTCGCTTAAGCAGCGCTGCTGCCTGGGCAAAGTGTAGTAGGCCATTGTGTCCTTCAAGCGCCTGTTCCAGACTCCGGTCCGCTTTGGCAGGCACCAGGGCCGAAGCCGTAGACGACGGATGCTGCTGCTGCTGCTGTTGTTGATTGTGCTGGCCAGGCTGGACCTTCCCCTTGGCCTGGCCATTATGGGTCAGTCCGTTGGTGTTTTGCGGGCAAGCAGCGGTGTATTGGGAAAGAGTGCGAGACCTTTTCAGACTTTTGCTGAGGGGCTCGCTAATGATGCCGCTGCGGTTGCGGCGCTCAACGATAGGGCTGTCCTCCCTGCAGCTGTGCTGCTCCTGTTCCTTGTCCTTATCTTTGTCCTTTTCCTGGGCCTCAGGTGTCCGGCTGCCCTCCGGCCGTCCGCCAGACATGGTCCAGCCCCAGGGTGTGAGTGTGTGTGTGTGTATGTGTGTACGTGGGCGGATAGGGGGTGGGGTTGGGGAGGGGACAGGGGATGGGCAAGGGAGGAGCCAGGCAGTACTTTCAGTCCACTGGATACCCAGATGAGGGTGGAGCCTCCTCTTTGACAAACTGGCCAGCCAATGGCAGGCAGGCCCTGGCACCGCAGAACCAGTTTTAGACCTCAGCCGTCATCTTCCCACTGGCAACCAGTAAACTACCACAAAGAAGGATAGAGTGAGAGAGGAAGAAAAAGAAAACAAATATTAGTTGATCTATAGTTCAGCTGCATGAAAGAAACATACCCAATCATGAGGACCCATCAAAAAACTTTCTTTATATGAAGAATTTTACAGTTTCCCAAAGACGTTGTTAAACAATCTGAGATATCAAGTGCCATTATTTAGAATCATTGTCAGCATTTAGCTTAGTCTAGCCTAATGGATGGACTAAATTTGTTAGGCAGTATTGAATAGGAGGGTTCATAGAACTACAGCTCTTCAGTCAGATCTATCTCTCTGCCTCTGAGATGAGCTATCCCTTCATCATTCTAAGTTAAGCTAAACAAAGGTATTGAGTAGAACTGGTAAAGTCAGGGGTGGCATGGTGGTGTAGTGCTTAGCACTGTCGCCTCACAGCAAGAAGTTTCTGGGTTCGAGTGCAGTGGCCGATGGGGGCCTCTCTGTGTGGAGTTTGTGTGTTCTCCCCATGTTTGCGTGGGGGTACTCTGGTTTCCCCCACAGTCCAAAAACATGCAGGTTATGTTAATTCGGGGCTCTAAATTGACTGTAGGTGTGAGGATGAATTGTTGTTTGTCTCTATATGTCATGTCCAGTGTGTACCCCGCCTCTCGCCCATAGTCAGCTGGGATAAGCTCCAGCTTGCCCATGACCCTGCACAGGATAAGCGGTTATGGATAATGGATGGATGGTAAAGTCAGGTTTTAAAAGTCATGACTCAGAACCTGGGTTTTAAAAGCAGTGTGGATCAATGCAATGTAGTGAAGCAAGTATCACGTGTTACATTTTTGCAGTGCTTTTGGGAAAGCAGGCCACAAAGTACAGTGAACAAATAAAACTTTGCTAACCTTTGCTAGATATCAATACTAACATTGGAACCAAGCTATGCTGTATGTTTTTAGGTAGCCATACAAAAGGAGAGTTTTGACTTTTGGTTAAGATTACAGTTACACAGTGGAAATTATGATATCTGACAACAATCTCCAAAGGTAATTACTTAATGTCGTTTGTACCAACTCAAAAAATAAAGTCTGTCCAAATTCAGTATCAATATACATTTCAAATACTGGGTACCAAAATTACTCTCAGGTTCTCACGGACGCACATTCACACATATTAGAACGCATTAAAAGTCATATGCCATGATTTCATCTCTGTAGTCACGTACTAGGACTGTCTTTCATGACTTCTCCAGCGTGAAACGTCACATCTTGCTTGTTGCATTCCTTCATCGTGTTAGAATCTGCACCCCTAATGAGGTCATGTATGTCATCTACCCATATTTCCGTCAGTGCGATCGGCCCGCTGTGGATCAGGCAGTCACATTTCTGACTGAACTACTTACCAGCTGATCTAAGAGTTGTCATAGAAACAGTGACAAATCTGATGTCAATAATTTAATCAAGCAACAAGCTATTTGCAGATGTTCATAACATCTGTGACGTGGCTTAAACTGAAGAGATCTTGAACGGTGATACTGACCACTGTTTGATTGTAAACATTCATTAAAAAGACTTGTTATTGTTCTTCATCAGTGTAACCGCCATGCACAATGACCACAGATACGCATACACGTTAAACCCGGCTGAGGAAATGGCCAAGCCTGGCCTTATAAGGGAAACAAAGGGAAGGGTAGGGAGGGCTAGGCGGGTGGGGGTGTCTACGCAGCGTGTGGAAATTGGAAGGCCAGAATTAGTGGGAGGTAAAGCTTCAAAGGCAGGAGCGCAGCCTCCGCATTCTCCCCAGCTCAGGGGTCTGTGGCGCCAGTGGACCACAGCCAGTCCATCTCTCGCTCTCTCTCTCTCTCTCTCTCTCTCGTTCTGTTCCTGACCAGTGGCCACGCTGAGCCAGGCAGCTTCGCCTCCCGCCTGCCAAGCCAGCCCCATCACACACAGATCTCACGGGTCCATGGCACAACCCCACCGCCACATTTCTTATCCGTTCAACTCGCTCTGTGCGCCAACACTTTCATTTGGATGCTCAAAACTTCAGAAAAATCACGTCTTACCCAGACCTTGCTAGCTCATCTCTGGCAGCCTTTGGGTTCTGTTTCATTCTGGCTGAGAACAACAACATGGCACGTTTAAAATCCCTTCCACTCGCATGGATGTTGCATGGAGCCAACGATTGGCCACACACCATCAGTGACCAACCATCCCCCCAAACCATGCAAAACTCTAATTATCATCTCGAATATGGCTGTTATCTGGGTCAGCCTTGTTACAAAATTTCAAATCTTGGTTTGTTAGTAACTTTGTCAGGAACCGCATTAAATTGTACTGTTAATAGGCCAGCTTTCACTTCTTACAGGCCTCGAACAACATGACATTCCCTTTAAGGATGGGATGGGATTAGATTTTGGGCCATCAGCTGTACTTATGAGTCAATCCTTTAACTACACAGATGTGATGCAAAGCTAAGGGCCAAACATGAGGGTTCGATGCTGTCACCCCAACCACACTTTATTAAACGAGATGACAAGACAACAACAGGGCCAATTCAAGATTAACTCAAGATCAATTCAAATAAAGCATTAGACTGCTGATACATGGGGCAACTTTTTGGGCAATGTTGCCGGGCAATTGTGCTTCGACACTTTCCCATTGAGATTGGACAACATAATTTCTATCTGAACAATTTTCATCGTTTTGGGCAATTTTTTAAGATCATCCAATCAGAGTGCTAGCAGTGAATCACATGACTACCTGAGACCTTCTGAAATTTTCAACAAAGGTGGCGGCTTCTCTGGCAGTGGAGCAAAGAAAAAGAGAGACAACTTATACCTTTTTATGTCGATAAGTTATGTGTAAACCCAAAGTTGTGAATTTACCTCATCAAATGCTTAGAAAACCAACAGACATCTATTTATATGTGTTCAGGTTGTAATTAAAACCCTTTGATGCAAAACATGGGTCGAAAGTGACCCGGCTGAGTTTTTATCTTCTATATCTTTGCAATAAATTAATTCCATCATTCAGTATTCAAGGTATTCCTCGATTAACTTGTTTTTGATCATCATACATCCTTATTTTATTTTTTCCTTTCTTACTTTTTGAATAAAAACCCTTTTTGTATCACTACCCTTCTAATGCACAACATGGGTCAAAAACAACCTGCATTCATTTTCCAGGTTATTTCATGTATGGCTGAGTGTTTCTATGATATACTTTTGAAATAAATTCATTTTGTCATTTACTTTTCCAAATATGCAGTAAATATCTTGTTTTTGTTTAGCACAAATCATCATTTTTATTTTCCCTTTCTTAAGTTATGAACAAGCACAGCTTTTGTAATTCTACATCAAGTTTACACACATGGGTCAGAAACGACCCGCATGCATTCACTACAGCGTTTGGTGGGAACTGTGAATTGTGCTTGTGTCAGACATTTCACAGCTCAGCACAGCGCCCTTTGCCCATCTAATACATGTCAGTAATGTTTTTCAATTGTTCTAACATTACCTTAGAAAAAAAAATGGATTATGTTTAGGTTCCCTTGAGAGTGAGTAGATTACTTGTCAGAAAGTTACAAGTAATTACTATTAGCTACCGAGCTGTTGACGTATTCTACTTTAGTTAGCTAATTTTATTGTAGTTGGCTTAGCTAACTACATAGTTAATAAATAAATAACTGGCCCCATTCACTGCTAAAGTAATTACTTGAAACAAATTATTATTATAGTATTAAGACATTTAATTTTAAATCACACTTGGATGACCCATGTGTAGTCATATAAAAAGTATTTTTGTTCATAAAGTAGGAAAGAAAAAATTAAATTAATGATTTGTGGTAATTAAAAACAAGATATTTAAAGAATACTTGGAATATTCAATCATAAAATAAATTGATTTCAAAAGATAGAGCAAAGAAAAACTCAGTCAGCATGAAATAACCTGGAAAATGAATGCGGGTCATTTTTGACCCATGTTGTGCATTAGAAGTGGTGTGCATATGTTTTGCATCAAACGGTTAAGGCATCGATTTTTTTCAGCTAAGTGTAAACTGCCGTTAGCTAACCACTGCTCCATAGAGATTGAATGGGATTTCGCTAATTAGTGATGGTTTCTGCTAACATAACATGGCTAGCTATGTAAGGATAACGTTAGCTCTCTCATGTCAAGTTAAAAGTCATGGGCAGCTCATGATATTTTTTTTTTGTGAGTTGGACTAGAGATTGTCTAACTTATCGTCTGATTTCATTCACATACAGAGCATGACTACTTGTGGAATCCGAGGGTGAAACAGTACAAACTTCGGGATGTAAAAAAGAAAGAAAGCCTTTCAAGAGCTCGGTCACCCCGTTTTCCTCCTCAGCAGCCATCTCCTGGTCTATGTCCTTTTTTCTTTTTTTGCTGAGATGAGAATTAGGGTGTATTCAGACCAGGATAGTTCGATAGTTCACTTGCTTTGGTCCGAACCAAATGTTTTTTTTATTTTTTCATTTTGGTGCGGTTCGCTTTCACGCTGTACATTTTAGTAAGCGGACCAAAATCTGTCAACAAAGCCACGCGCCCTGAGGTCGTTCAGCTATTGGTCAGAGACGACACGCGCACAAAGCGTTAAGGTCAAAAGTAGTCATGGAGGCTTTCCGTGCTGTTATTCTTTTTAATGTCATCAAAGCTATACGTTTTTTCCAGTTTTTACTGTTTTCACAATTGTGCGATTACTATGCTGTTGTACAAGTAATTTATCAACGACGACTTCAAAGGGCAAGGCGGCTACGGAGGATAGCGCTGATGAGCGCACATCATGTTGTGACAGTTCTGGCTCTTCACGCAAGACAGAGGAGGTATGTGTCGGGATATTCGCCTTATCCATCGTAATAGATGAATTTCTTTTTTGCGTCGCTAGTGCTGCCACTTTTTGAAAGAATGTCCCTGATTTTAATGTAGGTCTGACGGAGTTTCTTCACTTTTAGCCGACATTGTTCTGGGGAGCGCGTGAACCCCTTCTCCTTCATTTTCTCACTGAATACAGCAAACACGTCGGCATTTTTGTGTGTTCTCTCCAAAAGCTCAGATATGTGGACATCTGCCCATATATCCACAAGGGTACGCGTTTCTTCCTCGGCCCACGTTTGCCCCCTACTCATTTTTTGTACTCTGTAGTCTAGCCTACCACTGGTCTGAATGACTGAACGACTGTTGTAAGGTTCCCTTGACAACCGAAGCAGTGTTTGCACTTTGCGGTGGAGTGTCAAGACTCTGTTTCCCATAATGCTCGACAAACGACGGAAGCTCCCGAGGTACAAAAAAGCAAAACTGTCAGATTAGGTCCGGTCTGCTTTCACACCTCCAAAAGGTCCGCACCAGGGTTCCTTTGGTCCGGACCGAGTCCGACCTTGCAGCTCGGTCTCGGTCCGCTTGTTTGGTCCGGACCAGAGTTCGGTGGTTTGTATTCAGACCAACCCAAAAGGTCTGGACCAAGGGAAATTTGGTTCGTTTGGTCGTTTGGTCCGGACCAAACAACATAGGTGTGAATACGCCCTTAAACAATGATGTTTTTGTGATGTATGTGTCAGTTATTAGTGATTGAGACTAGTAGCATTTTTAAAGAAATTTAAAGTGTTTTTATTAACAGAATAATGTGGTTATTTTGACTTATAAATGTTAAAATAATGGCAAATTATCTTTTGACCAGAGTATCTCTTCAGTTTTGTTCCAAAAGTAACTTGAGCAAATAACTTGAGCGAAATAAAGGCTGAAGCCGAGACAAAAGTGACAGCTGCAAATGTTTCAGTGTCCATCTTTGCAGTGTCTGTCTCCCTGGCAACAGATTTGCTCTTATCTGATTGGTTGTTGCCAATTGTCTGTTGTCCTAATTAGTTGCCCTGTGTCTCACCTGGTTGCCCGCCGTCGGCAACACTGCCCAGCAACACTGCCCAAAAAGTTGCCCCGTGTATCATCACCTTTAGTTTTAATTACTAAAATATATAAACGTTAGTATATAAAGTGTCTGGTTATAAAAAGGTATATTCATTCATTAATCCCTTATCATATTCTAATAGTCTTTTAGAATACAACAGCAGACACTGAGATGAATAAAACTTTCATGCCGGAAAATCTAATTTCCTTAAAGGAGAACTGAAGTAATTTTTAAACTTGCTTTATTTCTTAATTAACGTGTTATTCAATTACGTTTTCGGTTTTAGTAACCTTATATCGTGACTCGTATTGGCAACTAACTGCAAACAAATATTATACTTATCGGCCTATTCGGTTTTTAGCCGTGTTGAATTTAGTTCGTTTGGTCCACAGCAGGCGTCGCTTATCCGCGTGATCTTCACGAGACTTGTGCAAGACTTCGAAACGTGAAGTGTCAGCCAGGTGTCAGTGCTGCCATTTTGAAAACTGTTTTCAAAATGAAGTATTGCACAAAAACAAGTTTAAATGACGATTACTGCCTACTTTTTTCAAACTTTCCTGATTGCTATCAAAACAAACAAAACTTCCGGATTGATTACGTCAGCGTTCGAAAGAGGGCGCACGCGTCTTTTGACAACGTCGGCAGATGTCGGTCACTTTGATTTCCGTTGTACGTTTTACTTCCGTCCTACGATGTCTCGCACAGGTCTCAACGAATCTCGTTTACGGCCATTGCTCTGACATATGGACTGATATATTACAGAGCATATTTCAAACACTCATAACTTGCTATAGCAGTGACAAAATAGCTATCAAAAATGCATTCCGATATTTAATAAAATGAGAGAAATAGAATTTTGATAATAAAAAATTTGCCTTCAGTTCTCCTTTAAATGGGAAAGGGAGTAGAAATATGAAAAAGGAATTCAGTTTATCCATCAGTTATTCACCTTAGAGCATAACTACTAAGAAATATTCAGAAACTACAGCTAAACTAATCGAAACTAAAATGACACGCATTGTCTTTTTACTAAAGAGCTGACAATTATTAAATAGCAATCAACCACCTTAGTGAACAGTGAGCGTTAGATATAACTCTAACACTAACTGTTCACTGAATCACTATACTATATTTTTGGCCATTATTTCCTGATTTTGTTTCCACATAGTGAAGAAAATCAAACATATCCAGTAGTTAAAGTAGTTTAATACATGAATTAAAGTAAAAAAAAAATATTTGACTGAAAATTTACGGGGGGTGGGGGTGGGGGGTTATGGGTGGATTTCGATGAAATTCTACGGGGGGGGGGGTTATGGGTGGATTTCGATGAAATTCTACGGGGGGGTTATGGGTGGATTTCGATGAAATTCTACGGGGGGGTTATGGGTGGATTTCGATGAAATTCTACGGGGGGGTTATGGGTGGATTTCGATGAAATTCTGAGAATGATTAACTTAGAACTGATAACTTTATTATCAATTAATTAATGGATTAATATATTCAATTTATTGCACTTTCTTTCTATTGCTTCCGTATATTATTTTTTTGTGGCAAACCACACAAATGCAAACGCCTGGTTTTTTGCACCATGAACTAAATGGCTTTCCGTTTTCACCTATTTCGTACAGCCAAGCCCACCTCCACTTGTTTTACACCTTTATCGATGGCAGACACATCAGTGCCTTCTTTCATGTAAAGCGCATCCATGCTGCCGAAACCGAAAGCAGAATGACATGCTCCTCTATGCTCGACGTCAATATAGAAAAAAGTTTGGATCTTCGCTTACATTAAAATTAAAATTATAATTTGACCTTACTTTGTGTTGAATACGACTTCAAAAACAATTCAAGATTTTATTAAGAGAAATATTGTGGCCAACACGAGTGTTAAGTTACCTAAAAGATCGCGTGAAGTTGGCTGCTATCTACTTTGCGTTCGTTCTCATTTTCCTCCATCATTTCATAGGCCAGAAACAGATGTTTTGACATAATTTAACTTAGTAGGCTATGATTATTATTTAACCGTAGTCTTCTAGACATTTTGACCGTTTGGGGCATTGAACGCTGGTGTATGATTTTCAGGGAATAAAGTTTAGCACATGTCGGAACATCATTGCGCTCGCAGCCTACAACTCCTCAAAATGTCCTTTAAATTGTGATATAACGTAGGCTATAAGGCACGGTTCTAACATACCTTACACATTGGCCTAACGAAAATAATAATTGTTGGGGCGTCTGCTGATTTGTTAGCTATAAATTTAGGTCTAATTACTTCTGACAGTCTGCAAGCATTGCACCGTCGGGTCTTCAAGTCTGGCTGAAGCAGAGGAGCGGGCTTTCCGGGGTTTATTTTTTTATTTTTTTTTTTACATGCTCTATTTCTATATGTCCAGGTTTGAACTAAGTCATTTTGGCAAGATTTAATTTAACACAAAACAGAAATGGTCAGACACAAGCACGCCAAGCACATGGGAATGTATTTTGCCAATTTTGACAGCGCATGTTTTTTTAATGCCGCACCGTAGACAGCGAACGTTTAAACATGATCAAACATATAGGAAATGAACGACACAAAGCATGGCTCAAAAACAAAAAAGTTAAATAAACCCTGCTGATAGTTGATGGTGTTGCAACACATCAGTGTTATAACCCAATCTCTACCCAACCACCCGTCATTTTAATTCTCCTCGGATCAGCAGCGACCTCACATTTGGCCTTGGGAGAGTTCAGTTGACGGAAATCCGTCACACGACGGAAAACTTTAATCCATGAGTTTAATATTATACTAAACTCTATATGCATATCATACAGTAAGTGAGGTCATATGGTAAGATCTTACATGCAGCCTAGAGAGTCCTGGCTTTGTCTGTCATCCGTCAGTTATTAACAGCCGCATGCAGCAGCAAGTAATTTTTTAATTTTGCTCTGTCCATTAACACTTCTTTTAGATTTGGTTCTCACAGAGAGCAAGAGAGAGACAGAGAGAAAGAAAGAGTGTCTCTCAAAACAGCTTCTTTCTCTATCATTAGCCTCCAAAGAGCGCATGCCGTCTTTGTCAGTCATATCGTCTCTTTTTCATACACTGCAACCCCGCTATAATGAACTGTTTTACTACAAACTTTCACATATAACAAACTAAGTTCGTGCCCCCAACCTTTAATGACAATGAGTCGGAGTTTTCAAAAAATCATCACTGAGCCATGCACTCCTCTTCCTCCAGGAAACAAACAATAAGTAATCAAGTCCACAGTCAGGTTAACAATACATGTTAATGCCATAAAACAAAGACTTAACTAGCCTCGCTTAGGTGTCGATCGCTAACAATTCTTGAGAAGGGCAATCAGTGACTTCAAAAAATCCCTTAAAAGAGCTTTATTTTATGAGCTAAAAGCAGTTTTACTCGAGTCTTTACTCCATAAGCATTGCTGTCATGGTTACTCATTGTCACGTCCAGACGCAGTGCCATTAAGACTAATTCCCATGAACCTGTTCCGGATTAGAGTGCAATCACAGCACACATTTATTAGGACTCCCTAAACACACAGATTTTTCAAAGTATACACACTGTACCTAGTGTCTCACATTGCCAAGCCTTTGTGCTATGTATTGCTTTACTAGTTTTGACTTGCTTTCGTATTTTGGACTTTGCCTTTGTGATTACCTCTAATGTTCTGTTTGTGCCTCGCTCAACCATTGCCCGTTCCAAGACCTTGCCTTTGTCTTACATTTTTGAACGGTTTTCCTGCCTGTTTTGACAAAAACACTCTTTCTTCATCCGCCTCCATGACATGACACTCGTAAACGTAAGATACTCTCCATCGAAGACAAATTTTATATCCTGGACCATCTAAAGCGTGGTGAGAAACCAACAAATTTGTCTAAAGAATATGCTAGGCCAAAAAAATTCAACTTCACCTTTTAAAGTAAAAGAGCTCCATGACTTCATCCAAAACTGCAATCAACATGATGGACTGAAAAGAAAGAAGATGCGGCAAGCAAACTATGGCAAGTGTGACTTATTTCCTTTCCTTTGTAAATATGTAAGTGAATTAGGCGTAAATATAAATTAAACACAGTTGGTCTTGTTTTATGTAAGAGTGAGTGTTTGGTGTGACAACTGGGTCCATTTCAGTATTACGATCTTTTCGGTAGAACAAACTATTTGGACATCCCCCAAGGAGGTCATTATAGCAGGGCTGTAGCAGGCTTGCAGTACTCAAGTCCAGAACTCAGACTCGAGTCCAACTCATGCCCTAATTTTAAGGACTCGTGACTTGACTTGGACTTGAGCGCTGATGACTCAGACTTGGACTCGTGCATGAACTGCATTTGGACTCGTAAACTGGAGACGAGGACTCAGATTTTTTCTTTATATTTTGTAACATGCCATAATAATTTGGCATATGATATTTATATCTACATTGATTTTTATACTAATTTTGTGCAAGAGAATGCACATTCACCTGTTCATACGTCATGTTCAAGAACAAACTAACGTTAATGGCGCTAAAATGCTTGGAAAGAACGCCCCTAGGATTGTCCGCTTTGCTAATACAGACTTCTCGTGCAGTGGGAAAAAAAATGCGCTGCTATGTGTTCCATATGTAGAAGAACTATCGAGGAGACGACAGGGACAACCTCGAACTTCAATCGTCATTTGGTAAGACTCCACCCAGAGAAGTAAATGACATGCTGTGTTCATTGCTCTGTTGATAGCGGGGCTTGCTTGCTGAGCGATGAACTAGCTAGTGTTAACCCTCTCTCATGTTATTTGCCCTGTTGATAGTGGGCGGGGCTTGCTGAGCGATGAACAAGCTTTTTATCTGTAGCCTGTTAACTAAAATGGGGCAATCGAGCAGTAACATTAGTCCAATACAGTAGCAGAGGCGGTTTCACATAAAGGCAATAACAGCCACCGTCAAATGGTGCGGTTGGAGTCTTGTTCTCGGACTCAACTCGAAATTTTCTTTAATGACCTAGACTTGAACGCTGGGGACTCAAAACTGGACTCGGACTCGAGGTTTAGTGACTCAGTTACAACACTGGGTTGGAGTGTATATGTATTTAAGAATGCAATAATTGCTGCTCAAACAATGCTTGTCTTTACAACCTCAGTGACGTATTAATTATGTGGCAGCAACACAAATGATGTAGATACAGGTCAAGAGCTTCAGTTAATGTTCATATCAAACTGCAGAATGGGGAAAAATGTGAGCTCAGTCACTTTGTGGTATGGTTGTTGGTTCCAGATAGGCTAGTTTGAGTAGTTCGGAAACTGCTGATCTTCTGAGAAGTGTCTAGAGTTTGTACAGAATGGTGCAAAAAAAATAAAAAAATCCAGTGAGCATCTGTTCTGTGTGTCTCATCACCTTGTTGATAAGAGAGATAATGAGATGAGAGGAGAATGGCCAGACTGGTTTGAGCTGCTAGCAATGCTACAGTATCTCAAATAACCACTCTTTAGCACTGTGGTGAACAGAAAAGCATCTCAGAATGCACAGCAGGCTGAATCTTGACGAGGATACACTACCGTTCAAAAGTTTGGGGTCACTTTGAAATGTCCTTATTTTTGAAAGAAAAGCACTGTTCTTTTCAATGAAGATCACTTTAAACTAATCAGAAATCCACTCTATACATTGCTAATGTGGTAAATGACTATTCTAGCTGCAAATGTCTGGTTTTTGGTGCAATATCTCCATAGGTGTATAGAGGCCCATTTCCAGCAACTCTCACTCCAGTGTTCTAATGGTACAATGTGTTTGCTCATTGCCTCAGAAGGCTAATGGATGATTAGAAAACCCTTGTACAATCATGTTAGCACAGCTGAAAACAGTTGAGCTCTTTAGAGAAGCTATAAAACTGACCTTCCTTTGAGCAGATTGAGTTTCTGGAGCATCACATTTGTGGGGTCGATTAAATGCTCAAAATGGCCAGAAAAATGTCTTGACTATATTTTCTATTCATTTTACAACTTATGGTGGTAAATAAAAGTGTGACTTTTCATGGGAAACACAAAATTGTCTGGGTGACCCCAAACTTTTGAACGGTAGTGTAGGTCACAACAGCAGAAGACCACAGCCAAAAACAGGAATCTGAAGCTACACAGGGCACAGGCTCGCCCAAACTGGACAGTTTAAGACTGAATTAGGCAAGGCTTTTCCAGTCTTCAAAATCACATAGACAATCTCCTATCAGAGCCAATATTATTTAGTGTTAAATCAGTGAACCAGGCAACATCCTACACAATATCAGAGTAAGAGTACAGCATCCGTGATAGTGTCAGTGCCTTTCGGGGCCTTCAGTTCCTCAGCCCACCTGTGTACAGAAATCCAGCATGAGCTGAATAAATGCCTTTTAGCAGTTATTAACTGTGCAGTCATGTGGACTACCATGTGACTCATAGCAAGAGGTTGCAAAAGGTCAGAGACAAAGAAAAGACTTTTGCACAGAAAAATAAAAATGATCAGTGTGTGCTTGTGATCAGGGAGAATATTTAGTCCTACATAACTTAAAGGGATTTAACACGTTAACTAATAATCATTTGGGGATATTTTTATTCATTTATAGAATTAGAGAACGTTTAGAAGAGAAATATTTGTAAAAATCGAATGAGTTTCACACAGAAAGGGTTTGAAAAGAGGCATAATTAGCAAAAAAAAAAAAACAACAACAGACGAATAAGGATGTCAAAACATATTTGAGGGTGAGTTGAATGACAATGGAGAAGCACATCCTGTTATCAGAAGCTCCATAACAAGCTGGTTGCACTTCAGTTTTATCATCATATGATGAGGCAAAACACAATAAAAGAAGGTCTGATTCAGTGTCGTGTTACCTCCAGCGGTGAGTTTGGGGAACTGTCCTAGCCTAGCTTCCTGTTTACAGTCTAAATTAAATCAGCCTTTTGAAGACATACTGAGGATTCAGTTGCTGAGTAAACAGACTGTTTTTTTTTTCTTCAGACAGCTGTAATTCTACGATGAATAACAGCGTTGTGACAACATTATGATTCACCACAGCACTAGTAAAGCTGAAATGATGACAGATGACAAAGCGCTTTGGTGTTTGTTTTTTTTTTACAGCCTTTATTTCTTATTCCTGTGTCGAACTTTTTACATTTTTGATGGCTGCATATTGGCGTTTTACATTTTGTTTACTTTATATAGATAAAAAAGACGCCAGTTCCTGGCCTCTGGACTTCAAACTGAATTATAGATTATGTGAGCGTGTAAGACAACAGTATAATGAGTACAGCAGTTCTCTATAACTCATTAATCAGTACTTACAGACGGCTTTGTTACTTAAAGCACTCTGCCTTATAATCTAACTGAATATTACACGTAACATCAAGCGAGAACAAATACAGGAAGTGTTAACTAGCATTAGTTACGGCCAGGGCTTTGAACCAGAATTTTTTTCCTATTGGTTTGTTCCGAACAGAAACGGAATTTTAACGTTTCCAGTTTTGGGTTCGACCATTAAATAGACGTTCCCGAACCGGTTAGAACAAAAAAATTTCGTTCCCGGAACAGTTAATTACGTTCCCTGTCAGCTGTTTAACAAATGGCTATAAAATTATGTCTCTGTCTCATCCAGCTTAAGCCAAATGTAGGCTAATTCTATTACAACCTTCATTAAATAAGACAAGAAATAATTCAAAACAATTATTATTTCAAATGTTGGCGATTTGGATTCTCAGTATGTCTTCCCATCTACACAAACAGAAAAAGTGCCAAAAATGAAAGATAATTCGTTTAGTGTGTTACCAAAGGCTAGTCAGGCCCTATGCATTGATAGGCTAACAGAGGTTAACGTTATTTAATGTTCGCGAGCCTCTCATTAACGTGGACAAATATATTGATATCGTGTTTGAAATTGACGTTTTTGAATAACGATAGACTGCAATATTTACCTCTTATTTAAGATGTGGAGACGTGATAGTAGTCCACCGTCCCGCTCTCTACATTCAGTCAGCGAACGTCACACAGGAAGTGAACCCCAGCGGGTCATAGAAACTTGCGCAGGAGAAGAATTACTTTTTTATTTGTAGGCTACGGAAACTTTGAGGAACGAAATAAAAACCGGTATTAACCGGTTACCATTATTTTTAATAAGCGTTTCTGTTCCGGAACATAAAAAAATAATAAAGTTTCTGGTTTCATTTCTGTTCCATGTGAAATAGAAAAAGTTCCCGGTTTTCGTTTTCATTCCTTGAACCGGTTCAAAGCCCTAGTTATGGCATTAGTTAAAACGTCTTCCTCTTTAACTACTTTGAATTATACAGTACTGTAAATAAAACTATCAGGAAAGATTATATGGATAATATGGTATTATTAACATTAAAAAAGTTATTAATAATTGTGTTAATTTATGTTTAATTGAATGTCCATCCATCCATTATCCGTAACTGCTTATCCTGTGCAGGGTGGCAGGCAAACTGGAGCCTATCCCAGCTAACTATGGGTGAGAGGCGGGGTACACCCTGGACAAGTTGCCAGATCATCGCAGGGCTGACACATAGAGACAAACAACTATTCACATCTATGGTCAATTTAGAGCCACCAATTAGCCTAACCTGCATGTCTTTGGGGGAAACCGGAGGAAACCCACGCAGACACAGGAAGAACATGCAAACTCCACACAGAAAGGTCCTCGTGGGCCGCTGGGCCCGAACCCAGAACCTTCTTGCTGTGAGGCAACAGTGCTGACCACTACACCACCGTGCCGCCGTAATTGAATGTTCACTAGGTAAATAATGTCTCTTCATATCACAGTGACTAATAAAGTATTACATTATTATTATTAGTAGTAGTAGTAGTAGTAGTAGTAGTATCCTAACATTTTTTTAAGACACTATTTCTCCCTCACTTTTCAACCAATCATCACCAAATTTCACATGAAGAATACCTCTGGGCTGAATTACATTGCTACTGTATGACTTTTGGTGCTGATCAGGATCACCAAATCAGAATGAACCATGACAAACAGGCTTTTTTTTCAATCACTTACAACTCTGTCAAGTTTCATGATTTTTTCAATCAGTTTTTTTTTTTCATTTTATTCAGAGCAGCAGGGCACAACTTTTCCTTGACCTTCAATTGACAAAGGTCAGCTAACGCAAATTACTGTGACTTTAGTCATGGTTTCTATCTAGTTATTATATACTTTTATAATACGTATAGAATTGATCTTGTTGGTTAGTTCACTAACATTACTTAACATTAATTAACCATTAATTTAATTGATGTCGTTAAATTAGAGAGAGATAACAGCCACAAGGGGAGTAAATTTAACAACTAGGACTATTGTTCTAGCACTGAAACAACACCGTGCATTTTTATTATGTGAATGAATTAAATAAAATAGAATAATTAATATTAAAGGCCTCAGATTCAGCATCCATTGTAATGGCCATGAAACTGTTAATTTTAATATAAAATATTGACAGAAAATTCATTGATTTCTAGTTAGACGCCATTGGGAAGCCATTGGGAATCCAGTTTTACCATACTATGTTTCAAAGACAAGTGTGAATGTCAAAAAGATCATATTTGAGGGTGAAATAAATGACTTTCACCATTATTTGGGTCTAAAAGAAACTAGGTGTGAAGGGGTTAAATAAAACTAGAAGGATATATGCTCTATAATATTCTTATATTATATGTATTATCATATAATATGTGTAAATATTAACCTAAGCATGCCATGCGTATATTTGTCAAACCAGGTGACGTGGGTTAAGGTGCTCAGGTAGCAGGTCATTATGTCATAACCCCTTTAGGCCAAACCCAATTAAGCTGTGTCCAACAAAACCTTCAAGTATAAACTGCGAAACAGATAAAGTTCTGTAAAACTGTCAGCTTTGTAAAAGGGCTTGGGACAAGAATGATGATGAGGCAAAAAAAAAAAAAACCCCACACAGTCTGATCAATTACCGGTAGAACTCAATCTTAAGCTACATCTGTATTAAGTACCTTTCACTAAAGAGACAGGCTTCCATTCTAATTAAATCCTCACAAGCGTTTAAAATACTTCCATGGAATGATGTTTGTTACAAAGTCTTTAAAAGTTGACTTGCTATGGTTTGCATCACCTCTATCATGTCTTCACTGGAAGCCTGTTAGAAGGAAAAACAAAGTACACCATGACATAATAATCACCATGTGTGGTCCAAGTTCTAGGGAAAAAAAAAAAAACCTGACAGAAAGTGAGAATTTGATCATAGGAGAGATGTGTGAAGCGAAGAAAATGAACAGGGCTCAGCTGAATTCTAGAAAGTGTTTGGATAAGTGTATGCTGTGAGCCATGGCATAAAAGAGTTTTAGACTTTTTTTTTAATCAGAAAAGTGTGGGAACATGTCACCAACGTCCCCAGTGCTTTAAAAGTTATAAGGACACTTTGGTAACTGTCTACGCAGTTATTTAAAAAAATGAACTAATTTTGTCTTTAATAAACGTTCTCTGTTGAACTGATGAATAATCAACTGGAAAGAAAATATACGAAAGAAATGATACTGTGTCAGTGTAATAGCTGCTGTACTCATTCGTTATAAAACCTGACAGTTCTTTCATCTACCGTATATGTTGCACACATGTTGTGTGTAATAACTCAGGTTATAGCCTTATAAACGGACTTGTTACATGCTTACAACATGTGTATGCGCCTATAAAAAGCAGCCGACGCACTTCCGCAGAAACATTTCCCTTGTTTACTGTAGCAGCTTTTCAGCACTACACTGATCCCGTCGGAAGAAACTGATCGTAACCACAGCTCACGCTTCCTCCCTGGAGGTGTGTGTGTGTGTGTGTGTGTGTGTGTGTGTGTGTGTGTGTGTGTGTGTGTGTGTGTGTGTGTGTCAGTAATTGGTCTTCCTCTGCAGGAGAGTCGTTCCATCCAAACCAGCCCCACTGCACGCCCCATGCCATCCACGTACACGCGCCACATTAATCCCAACATCTCCAGCTTGAGCCAGAAATCAATAGCAGGATGATTTGAGTGTGTATTCTTGTTTTGGGCTGTTGCATCAATTTCTTGATTTCTAGTCTATGTTTAATGACGTGCAATGTGTTAGTGTGTTTGCTATAGTGTAAGTGAGATGATAAATAAATAAATAAATAAATAAATAGGCCACACTTGCAGAATAAAATGACCAAAACAATAATGGAAGAAGAGTGTTGAGACGCCCTCTCGCCTGGGAGGCTGACAGCACAAGTAGGAGGGAAAAAAAAATCTACTTGAGGTTGCCTCGAGACGTCACGCAGGCAGATGCTTATTAGTCCAGGTAATGCGGAATCTAACGCATCACTCCCCTAAAGACGAGTGGTCACGCACACACACACACTCATGCCCCCCTTCTCTCACTCCCTCACGCTCTCAATTTCACACACGCACACACACACACCTCCCCAGCCCCCCCCCCCCACTCCCTCACACTCAGTTTCGCACACACACACAGATGTTAAGGAGACACTGACGCGCTTTCAGAATCAGACGTCAGCAACATCTGCACTTTCACCATTCAGTGTAAATCTCAAGTTGGGGAGGGGGGAAAAAATGCAAACTTGTCCAGTAATGACCAAAGTTGAATGAGTGATGGAGAGATGGAGAGATGAGAGGCGAACAATACAGTCACATCACCACACATCCTCAACTCCAACACACACACACACAGCAACACGTTTCCTTTGCGCTTAAGCCCACTGCGTAATTAGTCGGAACGGCTCAGCTGCACAGTCGGTTATAGGTTTCATTCCCAGCACAGGTGCGCTCCGCTGCCATAAAGTTCCTCTGCCATAAAGCAGCACATCACCATCACATCCACCCCAGAGCCCAAGCCCACCTGGCTATACGCAGGGTTCATCCATGCCGTTCCGCTGCCACATATTTCATCAGAACGGTGGGTGACACACGGCAAGAACGCACCGGGTCCTCATCTGGAACATAATCCAGGCTGCAATTCAAACCTCGCGATAATTTAATACATTTTTTAAAAAAAAAACATACCATACCATACCATGCCATACGCGGGATTTTAAACGTTCTGTAATGATCTCATACCCAAGAAGCGTGGAGGAAATGACTTTGACGCGCAGCGAGGCAGGATGGCAAGCGGATCCGAGTGACAGGAAAAGCAAGCGGCACAAAAATACCTTTTGTCTGGACTCGGCGGTGTGAAAGCGCAGTGCCGGCGGACGGTGCAGAGCGGCGCGAGCGCGAGCGCACGGTGGAACCATTCTCGTTCCTCTCCCCCAGACCAGTTGATCATCAAGCAAAGATGACACGCCAACTTTTGAGACTTCACCAAACTATGATCCCCTGTACTCCTCCCGCCCCTTCCATAAATCTGCATATTTATGCGTAAACGCGTCCCCGTCCTCTCTCTTTCTTTCTCTCTTTCTTTCTTTCTTTTTTTTTTTTTATTCGCACCTACCAAGGCGGCTTCGAGCAGAGCTGATCTGAGCAGAGCAGAGCAGAACAGAGGGGAGGGATCCGAGTGTCCGTCCGAGCGCTCCGGCTCCGATCCACGTCAAAACCGAAAGCAGCCAAAAGCTTCCCTGTGCGCTCCCGGAAAGCGCGGAGCCCCTGAGCCAGACGAGAGCGCGCCGAACCGGGCGGCGAATCACGGCCAAACGCACTTTTCCTGGACGCCTGAACGCGTGGGCTCTCGAACCTCTCCACTCTCGCAATCCCACCTCTACATCCCCGCTCGCGGAGACGAGCATGCAAACACATTTCATAGATTTTTGGAGCTTGACGGAAAAACCGAACTGGACTTTCTTTCCCACGCGATGAGATCCGCGAGGGCGGAAAAGGGAGTGAAGGGGGGAAAAAAGCCCCGTATAAACCCGTCACGATTTCTGAAAATAAACCCCGCTTTTATTTATGAATCGAATCATGAGAGGTTAAACTTCCAGCAGGTTTTTTTTCCCTTTTTTTTCGAACCGCAAGGTTGTCGGTTCACAGCTTTGCGCGCTATTGTTTGAGATGCGCCTGATCAGCAGCAGTGTCTTTCTCCTGCCATTGCAGTTCCACAGCCGATGGGCTTTTACTGCTCTATGAGCAAAAGTTGATATGTCCTCATACCTCTTTAAGACTCAACTTTCTTTGAACACATTCATGTTTACAGTGAAACAATGTCAAACACAGATGCACGTGGTTACCGGGGGCGCTATTAAAGCGCCTTGTTTTGCGGATTGTTTTGGATTGGCTTGTTTTTCTGGACAAAACAAAATAATGAAGAATAATACATGATACATAATACGTAATATATTTTAATGATGATTTTAAATCAGCAATATTTTATCAGCTATATATACACATAAAATTATTATACATGCAGGACACTTTTTCCATGGAATAAAAACGTGTTCTATTCCCTTCTAGCAAGTTTCATTTGTTTAGTTCAAAAGCATGCAATATTATTATTATTATTATTATTATTATTATTATTATTAAGGGGTGGCACGGTGGTGTAGTGGTTAGCGCTGTCGCCTCACAGCAAGAAGGTCCGGGTTCGAGCCCCGTGGCTGGCGAGGGCCTTTCTGTGCGGGGTTTGCATGTTCTCCCCGTGTCCGCGTGGGTTTCCTCCGGGTGCTCCGGTTTCCCCCACAGTCCAAAGACATGCAGGTTAGGTTAACTGATGACTCTAAATTGACCGTAGGTGTGAATGGTGGTCTGTGTCTATGGGATAGGCTCCAGCTTGCCTGCGACCCTGTAGAACAGGATAAAGCGGCTAGAGATAATGAGATGAGATATAGACGTAAAATTATTATACATACAGGACACTTTTTCCATGGAATAAAAACATGTTCTATTCCCTTCTAGGTTTCATTCGTTTGGTTCAATAGCATGCAATATTGTTATCATATCACTTATCCTACGTCACTCTACCCAATGGAGAATAAGTGTTGAATATAGTTTACGATATTGCATAGTTGTCAAGACTACATGACTTAACAAATCAGAGCTGATGAGACTATCCAATGAGAATGTTTTCTGCTGCGCATGCACAAAACCATTTGCTCACTGGGAAAGAGAAAGACGTGTTGAACACACGAAAGGCTACCAAAACTTCATTAGATATTCTTCACACATATTTACAGGAGAAAAACATACTAACGGACATAGAAAAACTGGAAAAGAGACATGTCAGAGATGTAAAACTTCCATGCTAGCAAGTGACTGGGACAATTTGTAAACAAACATGGCCGCCAGGTTTGCTTTGTGAAATATGGAAGATTTTGAGAGAATTTTGAAAAAGAAAGACATGTTGAACACACGAAAGGCTACTAAAACTTTATTAGACATTCTTCACACATATTTACAGGAGAAAAACATACCAACGGACATAGAAAAACTGGAAAAAGAGACACATCACAGATGTAAAACTTCCATGCTAGCGAGCGACTGGGACAATTTGTAAACAAACACGGCTGCCAGATTTGCTTTGTGAAATGTGGAAGATTTTGAGAGAATTTTGAAAGAGAAAGACATGTTGAACACACGAAAGGCTACCAAAACTTCATTAGACATTCTTCACGCATATTTACAAGAGAAAAACATACCAACGGACATAGAAAAACTGGAAAGAGACACGTCAGAGATGTAAAACTTCCATGCTAGCAAGTGACTGGGACAATTTGTAAACAAACATGGCTGCCAGGTTTGCTTTGTAAAATATGGAAGATTTTGAGAGAATTTTGAAAAAGAACATGTCGAACACACGAAAGGCTACCAAAACTTCATTAGATATTCTTCACGCATATTTACAAGAGAAAAACATACCAACGGACAGAGAAAAACTGGAAAAGAGACACGTCAGAGATGTAAAACTTCCATGCTAGCGAGCGACTGGGACAATTTGTAAACAAACATGGCCGCCAGGTTTGCTTTGTGAAATATGGAAGATTTTCAGAGACTTTTGAAAGAGAAAGGCACGTTGAACACCCGAAAGGAATGTATAATAATAATAATAATAATAATAATAATAATATTGGCTGGCTTTTTTTTCATGGTATATCAAATATTATAGTAACAATAGTAACAGGATTACTATTGCAACAACACATCATCAGTAGGGTAAAACTAACCTGTCTCACGACGGTCTAATCCCAGCTCACGTTCCCTGTTGGTTCCCTGTTTTTTTTGGAACGCCTGTATAAAGCGTCCTTGGGTTTGTGAAAGGCGCTATATAAATTGAAATTATTATTATTATTATTATTATTATTATTATTATTATGGGGTCGCATGGTGGTGTAGTGGTTAGCGCTGTCGCTTCACAGCAGGAAGGTCCGGGTTCGAGCCCCGTGGCCGGCAAGGGCCTTTCTGTGTGGAGTTTGCATGTTCTCCCCGTGTCCGCGTGGGTTTCCTCCGGGTGCTCCAGTTTCCCCCACAGTCCAAAGACATGCAGGTTAGGTTAACTGGTGACTCTAAATTGACCGTAGGTGTGAATGTGAGTGTGAATGGTTGTCTGTGTCTATGTGTCAGCCCTGTGATGACCTGGCGACTTGTCCAGGGTGTACCCCGCCTTTCGCCCGTAGTCAGCTGGGATAGGCTCCAGCTTGCCTGTGACCCTGTAGAACAGGATAAAGCGGCTAGAGATAATGAGATGAGATGAGATTATTATTATTATTATGGGGTCGCATGGTGGTGTAGTGGTTAGCGCTGTCGCTTCACAGCAGGAAGGTCCGGGTTCGAGCCCCGTGGCCGGCGAGGGCCTTTCTGTGTGGAGTTTGCATGTTCTCCCCGTGTCCGTGTGGGTTTCCTCTGGGTGCTCCGGTTTCCCCGACAGTCCAAAGACATGCAGGTTAGGTTAACTGGTGACTCTAAATTGACTGTAGGTGTGAATGTGAGTGTGAATGGTTGTCTGTGTCTATGTGTCAGCCCTGTGATGACCTGGCGACTTGTCCAGGGTGTACCCAGCCTTTCGCCCGTAGTCAGCTGGGATAGACTCCAGCTTGTCTGCGACCCTGTAGAACAGGATAAAGCGGCTAGAGATGATGAGATGAGATGAGATAAGATGAGATGAGATATATTCCATTCAGCTACTCGTACCCCTTTCCCTACAGGTGCAATATCCTGGGTTGCATGAATGTGTGCATACAGGGTTGGTTTTGGTGATGGTGATGTGATGTGGTGATGTGTCTGTCGGTGTCTGCGCGCTCAGCTCCTCTGTCCTCTCCGCGGTGAGCTGGAGTCCACTCCGGCTCTTTGGAGAAGCCGCTCCGCTGGCAGGCGGCCAAGTCGAGTGTGTGGAAATGACACCGCCAGGGCGGCAGAGATTTTCCTTCATTTCTCTCCTTCCCGATCGCAGACGGGCTGACATTGGCTAGAAAGTGGAGCAGCTCGTCAGGGACAATCGATGCGAATCGATCGGGCCGCGCGGCTCGAGGCTTTCCGAGCTGGAAAATTACGAGAGAGAGAGAGAGAGGATGTTCCACTGATAGCGGTGCATGCAACCCTTTTTTTTTTTTTTTTTTTGCGCACAAACACCCGCCGCTCACAGCGCGTTTATAGCCCGCGTTAATCTTCCATTGAATGCTTTGCGTTTCGTTTCACTGAACCGACACATAACTTGGGATTTTTGGATCACACATTTTGTTCCCAATCCACTTAGGGATGAACTCATAATAACCTGTGTCTCTCCACTGTACAGACAAGTTTTGTTCTTTATTATAACAGTCTTTGTGGACTAGGATGTGTTTATTCTGTCCTTTACGCACAGGTTGGTTTGGTTTGGTTTGGTTGATTACTAACCTGCATGTTAGCACTGTCGCCTCACAGCAAGAAGGTTCTGGGTTCGAGCGAGGGCCTTGCTGTGTCGAGTTTGTATGTTCTCACCGGGTTTCCTCTGGGTGCTCCGGTTTCCCTGACAGTCCAAAGACATGCAGGTTAAGTTAATTGATGGCTCTAAATTGACTGTGAGTGTGAACGGTTATTTGTGTCTATGTGTCAGCCCTGTGATGACCTGGCGACTTGTCCAGGGTGTACCCCGCCTTTCGCCTGTAGTCAGCTGGGATAGGCTCCAGCTTGCCTGCGACCCTGTAGAACAGGATAAAGCGGCTAGAGATAATGGATGGATGTTGATACTGGGGGCGGCACGGTGGTGTAGTGGTTAGGACTGTCGCCTCACAGCAAGAAGGTCCTGGGTTCGAGCGAGGGCCTTGCTGTGTCGAGTTTGTATGTTCTCACCGGGTTTCCTCCGGGTGCTCCGGTTTCCCTCACAGTCCAAAGACATGCAGGTTAGGCTAATTGGTGACTCTAAACTGACCGTAGGTGTGAATGTGAGTGTGAATGGTTGTTTGTCTCTATGTGTCAGCCCTGTGATGACCTGGCGACTTGTCCAGGGTGTACCCCGCCTCTCGCCCGTAGTCAGCTGGGATAGGCTCCAGCTTGCCTGCGACCCTGTAGAACAGGATAAAACGGCTACAGATAATGGATGGATGGATGGATGGATGGATGGATGGATGTTGATACTGGGGGCGGCACGGTGGTTAGTGGTTAGGACTGTCGCCTCACAGCAAGAAGGTCCTGGGTTCGATCGAAGGCCTTGCTGTGTCGAGTTTGTATGTTCTCCCCGTGTCTGCATGGGTTTCCTCCGGGTGCTTCGGTTTCCCCCACAGTCCAAAGACATGCAGGTTAGGTTAATTGGTGTGAATATGAAATTGACTGTAGGTATGAATGGTTGTTTGTCTCTGGCGACTTGTCCAGGGTGTACCCCACCTCTCGCCCATAGTCAGTTGGGATAGGCTCCAGGTTGCCTGCGACCCTGTAGAACAGGATAAGCGGCTACAGATAATGGATGGATGTTGATACTGTTAGTTCAGCTCTAAGTAGTTTCACTAGATGAGGGACACTCAAGTGCTCTTGCATGGCACCTTTGATTTTAAATCTTAATGCGCTTGACAAAATTTAGATTAGGAATAAAAAAAAAAATCACACACACACAATGAAACAAGGTTAACCCTGAAAGGTTTTTTGTATAACCTGAGACTTTTATCATAGAAAAAAAGTATAGCAAAAAAAAAAAGGTTCTTTGTCTTAATTGTAAAAGTCATGGAACAATTTTTATGCCATGTAGAGCAGTTTCTTTTAAAAAGTCAAATAAAATTAACTAGAAGGGCACTTGTTAGAGTGCATGCCTCCGCCAAGCCACATATTATCATCATCAAAATCAACTCATTTGAACCTAGGATGGGTGGCACGGTGGTGTAGTGGTTAGCACCATTGCCTCACAGCAAGAAGGTTCTGGGTTCGAGCCCAGCAGCCGACGGGGGCCTTTCTGTGTGGAGTTTGCATGTTCTCCCCGTGTCCGCGTGGGTTTCCTCCAGGTGCTCCGGTTTCCCCCACAGTCCAAAGACATGCAGGTTAGGTTAATTGGTGGCTCTAAATTGACCGTAGGTGTGAATGTGAGTGTGGATGGTTGTTTGTCTCTATGTGTCAGCCCTGCGATGATCTGGCGACTTGTCCAGGGTGTACCGCGCCTCTCGCCCATAGTCAGCTGGGATCGGCTCCAGCTTGCCCACAACCCTGCACAGGATAAACAGTTACAGATAATGGATGGATGAAGCTAGGATAATACTAAAGCTGGACACCAAATTTCATCCAAATCCGTTCATTACTTTTTGAGTTACATTGGGAACAGGCAAAAAAAAAAATCCTGGATCCACATACATATATGGATTTGCATCAAAATCTAATCGAATGTTCATTGGCCCATGTTTCATTAGAGGCATTTAGCAGACGCTCTTATCCAGAGCAACGTACAACAAGCACACACAAATACACATACATCCCCAGCACCTGGGGAGCAGTTGGGGGTTAGGTGTCTTGCTTCACTTCAGCCATGGATTTTCCTGCCAGTCCAGGGAATTGACCCAGCAACCCTTTGGGCCCATTGCTGCTTCGCTAGTCTTCAGGCCATGGTTGCCCTCAAAACTTCCTCAAAATCCGTTCATTACTTTTTGAGTTACATTGGGCACAGACAAACAAATAAACAAACAAACGGAGGTGAAAACATAACCTTCTCCAACAAACTTAGTGGTGGTCATAACAAACTATATATAACACCATATAGTCTACAGAAGTTTCCACATGTAGTGTATTAGGATACTAGAAGAAACTATGCTTTCTTAGTTTATGATTGTCCTAAATGGATTTTTTCTTTTTGACATTATGCCATGATAATAAAATATAATATTAGCGATGCTATTAAGCGATGCATTATCGATGTCTCATCAATGGAATAAGAAGTAAATACAGTAATAATGTGAAGCAAACTCTTACACACACACACACACACACACACACACACACACACACACACACACACACACACACTTAAAGGCAGATAGGCAGCTGCATTCAGGATTTCTAATATTTCTAATTTAAATGTTTTAAGTCCCTCATGCCAAACTGGCTTCATACTGTGTTCATTATACCCATGACTGTATTCACACACACCTTCTCAATCACTGATAATGACATGATAAGGATGTGTCAGTCAAGAAGGCTCAAACATGGAGTCCAAATGGAGGTGGTGTTCCAGTCTATGGAATAACCTGACACCAGGCTTGTAGTACTCGAGTCCAGGACTAGGACTCAAGTCCGACTTCATCTCATCTCATTATCTCTAGCCGCTTTATCCTGTCCTACAGGGTCGCAGGCAAGCTGGAGCCTATCCCAGCTGACTACGGGCGAAAGGCGGGGTACACCCTGGACAAGTCGCCAGGTCATCACAGGGCTGACACATAGACACAGACAGCCATTCACACTCACATTCACACCTACGGTCAATTTAGAGTCACCAGTTAACCTAACCTGCATGTCTTTGGACTGTGGGGGAAACCGGAGCACCCGGAGGAAACCCACGCGGACACGGGGAGAACATGCAAACTCCGCACAGAAAGGCCCTCGCTGGCCATGGGGCTCGAACCCGGACCTTCTTGCTGTGAGGCGACAGCGCTAACCACTACACCACCGTGCCGCCCAAGTCCGACTTGTGCCCTAATTTTAAAGACTCATGACTCGACTTGGACTCGGACTCGTGCATTAACTCCATTAAGCCAGTATCTCACTAGGCTGTGACAGCTTGCGACAAATTGCGAACGTCATTCGTGAGAGAGTTTCAAAAGTGTCTTGAAACATTCGCGGGGCTTCTTAATTTCGTCGCATGAGTCGCAAAGTGTTGCTCCTTCATCACTGAAATTTTGAACATGTTAAAAAAATTTGCGTGACAAAATTTCTCTCAAAATAGCCGCAAATGTGTCGCTGGTGTCGCAAAGCCGTCGCGACCCCTTCTCAAGTCAATTTCCGTGAAGCTTCCTCTACTTCCCTGCCTGCCGAGGGAAAGCCAGGCTGCGACAGCCTGCGACTAGTTGGAGACAACAATTATGGTAAAATATGCGAATATCAATTCAGTGTGATTCCAAGTGAAAATTGTCACTAATTCGCATATTTTATCGCAATTGTTGTGTCTCCAACTAGTCACAGGCTGTTGCAGCCCAGTGAGATACTACCCTTAGGACTCGGAAAATGGAAACGAGGACTTGGATTTTTTTCTTTATTTTTTGTAACATATCATAATAATTTGACATAAGATATTTATATCTAGGGCGGCACGATGGTGTAGTGGTTAGGACTGTCACCTCACAGCAAGAAGGTCCGGGTTCAAGCCCAGTGGCCGGTGAGGGCCTTTCTGTGTGGAGTTTGCATGTTCTCCCAGTGTCTGCGTGGGTTTCCTTCGGGTGCTCCGGTTTCCCCCACAGTCCAAAGACATGCAGGTTAGGTTAACTGGTGACTCTAAATTGACCGTAGGTGTGAATGTGAGTGTGAATGGTTGTCTGTGTCTATGTGTCAGCCCTGTGATGACCTGGCGACTTGTCCAGGGTGTACCCTGCCTCTCACCCATAGTCAGCTGGGATAGGCTCCAGCTTGCCTGCGACCCTGTAGAACAGGATAAGCGGCTACAGATAATGGATGGATGGATGGATATTTATCTCTACATTAATTTTATACTAATTTCGTGTAAGAGTGTCACACCTGCATGCTTTGGTGCATGTATGAAATAGATTCTTGGGCGCTCTCCAGACAGCACGTGTGTGCCAAGCGGACTCTCATGCGCACGCCGTAAACAACTCGCACCTGCACAGGATTAAGATGCAGTCAGCACGCTTATATAAAAACTGTGAAAAACACACTTACTTTGCGAAGTATTGAGTCGCATTGCTGATACATTACAGAGCCTTATTTCCTTGTTTGGTTTCCTGATCCGCCCTGCGATAACCTGACGACTTGTCCAGGGTGTACTCCACTTCTCACCCAGAGTCAGCTGGGATAGGCTCCAGCCTGCCTGCGACCCTGTAGAACAGGATATGCGGCTACGGGTGATGGATGGATGGATGGTTTCCTGATCCCTGATTTCCTGTTTCTCGTCTTTGATTCTGCCGAGTCTCCGATAGCCTGTTTGTGCCTCGCTCGACCTATTGTCTGTTTCCCCGTTTTACGATTTTGCCTGCCATTCTGGATTGTTTACCTGTCTTGACTTGTATTAATAAACACACCTTCTGTACTCACATCCATCTCCCAACCATCTCTGACAGAATACTTCACACTCCCTGATAAAGAGAAGCACATTCACCTATTCATACATCATGTTCAGGAACAAACTAATGTTAATGGCGTTAAAACAGCCACCGTCAAATGGGGCGGTTGGAGTTTTGTTCTTGGACTCAACTCAGATCAATAGTGGACTCGACTTGGACTTGACTTGACTTGAATTTTTTTTTAATGACTTGGACTTGACTCAGACTTGAACACTGGGGACTTGAGACTGGACTTGGACTCGAGTTTTAGTGACTTGACTACAACACTGCCTGACACGACTGTCACTGGATCTACAGTCTGAGCTAGAAAGAAATCAGACCCAGTGTCATACCTTCATATCCTTCTGTATGATTTCCTTATGAGCATTTCTGAAGTGGTTGCACTTGATGTACCAGCAAATAAAATGATGGGAATGCCATAAATGAAATCTTATATTGATGTCTTTTTATCTTTGAACAACAGGGTGTTACCCAGTTATACCAGCCACCCCGATATAATAATAATAATAATAATAATAATAATAATAATAATAATACACCCTAAACATTAACACATTGGCATTACTTAGAAAATAAATCAGGTAACTGATTTAATTGAAAAATTCAAGTTGTTAAAAACAGCTCTGGATCTGTTTATTAACTCAGAATCGGTTATAATTAAACATATAAGTTATTTTAAGTGCAGTATTCTCATATTTTGTAACAACACAAAATGTATATGAGAAGAGGACTCATCATGAGACATAAGCACTACATTTCTTTTGAATTTTTGTTTTCTTTTTCCTGCATCTTGTCACACTGCACATTTTTCTGTCGTCAGAATCAAAACCTACAAAATGAGTAACATGAAAAAAATATCATTGTCAAACACTGCAGTTTATTGTTTCAAAGTGATCATGCCAGTGTTCTGAGGCAAGGATGGGCATGTGTGTGTGTGTGTGTGTGTGTGTGTGTGTGTGTGTGTGTGTGTGTGTGTGTGTGTGTGTGTGTGTGTGTGTGAAATTGAACTCAGAAAAATGTATTAAGCTTCAACAGAAAAAATGTATTAAGCAATTTTAATACAATTAAAAATGTATTAAGCTTCAACAGAAAAATGTATTAAGCAACTACTCTAAAAACCTAAATAAATAAAAATGTATTTTAAAGGAATCTCTGACATTAAAACATATTAAACTCTACTTGAAAATGTCTGCAAATTTATCTAACTAGACTATCTAGTTTAGCTAGTTAATGTTATTTCACCTGAAGCAACTATGTGATCATAAAAATATACTTGCCCATCCTATCACACTTGACCTAAAGTGATTTCTCTGTATGTTTCCCACTGCTCCTGTTTAATCTCTGTTCCACTGTGGCCCTATTCTCCGCTATTTTTTCCTGCTTCACCATGACCCAATTCAAGCTACTATGTCATGCCTGACGTGATGGGCTTTCCCCGTTCATGCAAGGCATTGTGGGATACAAATTTGAAACAGGAGAGAAAAATGAAGGATGTCTCATCTCATCTCATTATCTCTATCCGCTTTATCCTGTCCTACAGGGTCACAGGCAAGCTGGAGCCTATCCCAGCTGACTACAGGCGAAAGGTGGGGTACACCCTGGACAAGTCGCCAGGTCATCACAGGGCTGACACAGAGACACAGACAACCATTCACACTCACATTCACACCTACGGTCAATTTAGAGTCACCAGTTAACCTAACCTGCATGTCTTTGGACTGTGGGGGAAACCGGAGCACCCGGAGGAAACCCACGCGGACACGGGGAGAACATGCAAACTCCGCACAGAAAGGCCCTCGCCGGCCACGGGGCTCGAACCCGGACCTTCTTGCTGTGAGGCGACAGCGCTAACCACTACACCACCGTGCCGCCCAGCTGATTAGATAACTGTGTAAAACCGCAGGTGTGCCTAATAAAGTGGCCAGTGAGTGTATAACCATTGCCTTTACCAGAGAACCCTTGCAAAACTTTTTCTTTTTTTTTAAGTGTATAAAAGTGTTTTCCAGTCAGAAATGGTTCTTGAAGGAAGCTGAGAAGCCTTAATTATAGCTAGAACCCTTGAGGAACTCCTGAAGGGTTCTGTATATACTGACTAGCCCATCACCCCATCATAATTATATACTTGGCCACTACAGACACATTAACCTTTGTATTTCATGATGTAGTTACATGCTTAGAGTCTATAGTACATGTTTTTATGACACAATTTGTATTAATCACCATCTACCCAAATATTGTACTATCAAGCCATCAGTAGTCCTTTAGTGGTCCCTTTCCAATGATGTTCCTCATAAAGAAGGACTGCAAGGAATGGTGCAAGTTGGAAAGCCTAAAATGTCATTATTTTTTATCATACCAAAGCACTGTTGAATTCTCGATGATGATTGGTCTAAAAGTGTTGATTAATTTTCCAGAACAGTAGCTCTGACAATCATGCCAATTGTTATTCAAGTCACAGGTTTATATTAATGCACTTGTTCTAATATATTTAACAGTTATTCTACGGGCGGCACGGTAGTGTGGTGGTTAGCGCTGTCACCTCACAGCAAGAAGGTCCAGGTTCGAACCCCGTGGCCGACGAGGGCCTTTCTGTGCGGAGTTTGCATGTTCTCCCCGTGTCTGCGTGGGTTTCCTCCGGGTGCTCCAGTTTCCCCCACAGTTCAAAGACATGCAGGTTAGGTTAACTGGTGACTCTAAATTGACCGTAGGTGTGAATGTGAGTGTGACTGGTTGTCTATGTCTGTGTGTCAGCCCTGTGATGACCTGGCGACTTGTCCAGGGTGTACCCCACCTTTCGCCCATAGTCAGCTGGGATAGGCTCCAGCTTGCCTGCGACCCTGTAGAACAGGATAAAGCAGCTAGATATAATGAGATGAGATGCGTTATTCCACAAAATCGAGTCGTACATGAGCTGATAGCCGACGAGGAGCGTAGTGCCGAACTACAAACATGGCTTCCCAAGACTACAACGCCCAAGTTCACAGCACCCCCGTCTCCCTCTTATTAAGTTCAGCTGACTGTCATTAACTGTTAATCAGCAGTGCTACTTAAAGGAGATACACAGAACCTTTATTTTTAAATACATTTCTGAGTGGTTAGTATCTCCATCTTTGACTCTTGTATGCTGCATTAATGGGAATAAAAATATATATTTTTGAGAGTTAAAATCAACCGCAAAGTTGGCATTCGAGTTGCCCTGCTGAGCCAGCCAGCCCTGAGTGCGTGACATCACTGCGATGACCGGTTTTAAGGCCAAGGCCTTTGACAGCTATAGACCAAAGTCATATCAATAAAAATTTATGGTGAAAGTAAGAAGTACTGTCACCGACTTGCTCAACTAAGACTGATTTGACTCAGGGCTGTAGCCAGCATTTTAAAATCGCCGAGGTCCGTGATGCGCAAAGCACGCGGCGAAAAATTTTCGACATATTTAAATGAGAGGGGTGAATTACATGTCACACAAGATATCTACTCCTGAAATGACCTTTAATGGTGTTTGAACTGAATATCATCAGTTTTGAAAACAAAAAATCATGTATGTGGCAAGAGTAAGAATAATTTAAGCTTGTTTAATGGTTTGATCTGGGCCAAGCAATGAGGACAAAACTGCGCTGCTTCGAAAATGTAAATTTAACAGCTTCATGAAAGTGTGCTGATGGCTACCATGAAAACCCCGTGCCTACTGCACTGCATTCCTCCCCCGAGTCATGTGCTCATTCGCTTTTGTATTCTTGGTCTCACAGCGGTGTGCACGAAACAGACACAGAAGACAGAATCAACGTTTAACATAATTAACAATGCACTTTTTACGGAGACATTTTAATGTTATTCTTTATTTTTTTTATCCAGTTGAATATTTAGCGTACAAATGTATTTTTAGCTCTTAAAAATGACCGAGGTCTGGACCGCGGGGGCCTCAGAGCTGGCTACGGCCATGATTTGACTTCATTGATTGTGGGTTGACTCTCATTAAAACAGGATAGGTGTTATGCAACATACATGTACATGCATGCATTTTCACTGACAAAAGGCTAATTAAATAATCAGATGAACTGAGACAATCACATTCTGAAGCAAATTAAATAATCTTATACTGGTAACTTAAATACACAATACAAGTTACATGGATTAATCTAAATGCAGGTAAACAAATGAGAGTTGCAGCTTACCCGTCTGTGTTCTTGCTTCTTGAAGGCCGACCTTGTAGCCGATTGTTTTGAAACAATCTGACTTTCAGTTCTCCGTTCATTCACTTCTTCCACATAAGGGCGAGATATTGCTGCTGAGGCAAGCGTATCCAGGGGAGAAATCAGATGGCTGGTCCACTCATTCTCCATTTTCTCCATACTGAGTACTCCGCCATTACTGCGCGGCTCAGGCAATTATTAAAACCCGGGAAGTGACGTCACCAGTTTTAGCAACAACCATGGGGAGGTCACTGCCTGAGTGATAATATGTCACGTCACGTCCTGCCCCGGGTTTTAGCAACAACCCTTGGCTCATACTCTGGGAGAACTGATCCAACTGAATTTACTTTCCTTTTCTTGTAGTTTTCTTTTCCTTTAATTGTTGGTACTACACCCTCTTTCAATACAGGCTTATAGCCAGCGCTCCTCAACAGATCAGAGGTCTCGTACGAGTCTTCAGTAAAATGTGCAGAGCAGAGGAGAGACCACTTTGTAGGTGCCCAATACGCCCGTGAACTTCTCACAAAACATGTCCAAATCTTTGCAGTTTGAACATTCTTGGGCCATGAATGCAATGTAAATCCAGCTTCTGTCATGTTGCTGCACTGGCTAGCAACACATCTACGTGGCATGGTGATAAATTAGCTCAAAATGGAGGATCGGAGTTGCAGTCAGCTCTGTGTTTTAGGATAGCGGAAATGGCGATGAGACCGATAGCCTTCCTGCGGTGACATCACAGATGTCAAGGTCATTCACTCAGACTGCTACCTATACGAATCATTGTAATCGTAAAAATTACTATATTAGATTTATTGTTAATGCTTAAAACTATTCCTGTGCCATTCTTGAGGTCTCAAGGCATTTATAAACTAAAAGTGAGGCCATGGTTCTGCATATATGCTTTAAGCCTCTCCCTCACACACCTTCAGTGTGAAGTATCATTCTGTGTTTACCCAGTCATACCAAGCCTTTCTTGCCTGCCTGCCTCTAGTTTCCTGAACCTTTGCTACGTTTACCTATTTAACTCTTTAGTCTGCTGTCTACTATTCTGTTTGCTGATCGACCGACCCCTGCATGCTTTCTGACTACGAGTTTGCTTACTGGTTTGACTACGCTTCCTGTTTGCATCCCCGCTCTCCCCTGCACTTACATCCATGAGTGCCTGCATCCTGACATCGAAGAAATGACAGTAGCAATTTGTGAAAAATGCTATAATAATAATAATTCTTGAAAAATAAAAATGATATGTTCTTACCATCAAATACTTTCATTCCATATTTTGTTGCTTTTTTGTATTTTGGGGGGTTTCGTTTTGGGGTAGAGTTGTTATTTCATCCTTGGTCGGTTCAGCAACATGCTCTGCCTTTTTGTTTTTCTCTTCTCATTGTATATGAGCTGATAGTGTACCGGTAGTAGTAGAGTAGCCAATCAGAGCGCGCAATTGCTCATATCCAGTGAATGCGGATAGAATAATATAATTTGTAGAGTAACAACTCACATCTTGTATCATGGACACGCCAAATAATCTAATAATAAATAATTTTGATATTTAAGAAAGAACAGTGTGTACTTACTGAGATTGGGAAGCTTTCTTGAAATATTTATGAAAGGAGTCCTGCCTGGGCGGCACGGTGGTGTAGTGGTTAGCGCTGTCACCTCACAGCAAGAAGGTCCGGGTTCGAGCCCCAGGGCCGGCGAGGGCCTTTCTGTGCGGAGTTTGCATGTTCTCCCCGTGTCCGCGTGGGTTTCCTCTGGGTGCTCCAGTTTCCCCCACAGTCCAAAGACATGCAGGTTAGGTTAACTGGTGACTCTAAATTGACCGTAGGTGTGAATGTGAGTGTGAATGGTTGTCTGTGTCTATGTGTCAGCCCTGTGATGACCTGGCGATTTGTCCAGGGTGTACCCCGCCTTTCGCCTGTAGTCAGCTGGGATAGGCTCCAGCTTGCCTGCGACCCTGTAGGATAGGATAAAGCAGCTAGAGGTAATGAGATGAGATGAGATGAGATGAGATGAGATGAGATGAGATGAGATGAGATGAGAGTCCCGCCTGTCAGCAGTTTATGTAGTTTTCAGGATAGAAGACTTTGCACATTCTGGTTTCTTAGTAACATGATAAGCTGTGGGATTTTTTTTTTTTTTGGTCTTATTAACTTTAAGAGAGAGAAAAAAAGAGAGGCTGGAGAGGAACTCACTTGTCTGGTGGACGTTTCCCAACATTAAATGCAACTGCAAGTGGCAAATTATGACACGTCCTCCATTAATTAAAATTGATTGCTATCAAATTGAAAATGGTAATCAGACCACTGCAATCTGAAATTATAAGAATAAGAGGAATCATAGTTTTGGACATCCTTTTCTTGGAAAATAATCAAGTTTGGGCTTGAAACCCCATTTTTCTTATAACAACATTGTCTGTCATGCTTTATTTAAGTAAACTACACTGAAACTAATATTACGAAGAGAAGTGCCAGAACTTTACACTATTCCTTGTAACTCTTATTTATTTATTTATTTATTTTACTAATGATACTTTTGCAAAGATTAATTTTTCTAATAGAGTTTCCTTTATAATATAAATATCACCCATGCAGAACACTCGGAGAAATACAGGGTGCAAAATCCACTCAAGCTCCATACAAGCAAGGTTTGAATTAACATGAATGGCGGGGGGCGGCACGGTGGTGTAGTGGTTAGCGCTGTCGCCTCACAGCAAGAAGGTCCTGGGTTCGAGCCCCGGGGCCGGCGAGGGCCTTTCTGTGTGGAGTTTGCATGTTCTCCCCATTTCCGTGTGGGTTTCCCCTGGGTGCTCCGGTTTCCCCCACAGTCCAAAGACATGCAGGTTATGTTAACTGGTGACTCTAAATTGACCGTAGGTGTGAATGTGAGTGTGAATGGTTGTCTGTGTCTATGTGTCAGCCCTGTGATGACCTGGCGACTTGTCCAGGGTGTACCCTGCCTTTCGCCCGTAGTCAGCTGGGATAGGCTCCAGCTTGCCTGCGACCCTGTAGAAGGATAAAGCGGCTAGAGATAATGAGATGAGATGAATGGCGGGTTTGTGATTTATCTCTATGGACCAGTTGTTGTGTACGGAGACTACGTTTCACAAATATTGCAAAGTGTGATCACAGCAGATCGCCTCCTGATAACTATCACACAAGATGCTTCAAAAGGAAAGAGTAAAAGGAAGGGAAGAGAATCGATGAAAAACCGGGTGCCCAAGGTTAAGAAAATCTATAAACAATGAGACTGGATTATTCACAGCAAATGAAAGACCGCAGAATTTATTCTAAAACTCTAAATCATTAAGTCGAAAGCACTTGTTTCAGCATTGACGTAATTGGTGTTTGTGTGCGCTTTCATGCCAAAAGAAGCTGCGTGCAGCCTCTCACGAGGGGAAAACATTGGACACGCATTGCTTTCTAAAATCCCTGGAGTGTCTCCATTTCCCGGCCAGGCCTCACCGTGTCTTACATTAAGCAGACGTCCTTCTGCGCGTCCTGTTTTAGCTTTTCAAAATCACTTCCATGCCTAAGTGGCCAGCCGTTTTCTGTGCTCTCCGGGAGAAGGAGGGAGGGAGGGAGAGAGGTAGAAAAACAGTTGGCGTGGACTGCCGCACTGTTGACGCCATTTTTAGTCACTGTTTACCGTAGACCTGAATGGCCTGAATGGTTACCACAGCCTGCTTCAATAGAACACATCAAGTGACTCTATAAATGGTCACACTGATTATGGATACTCAACCTGGTTCATGACCCCAGTCCCCTCTCTCTGTCTCTCTCCCTCTCCCTCTCTCACTGAGTTCTAGCTATCTGTCTATCTGCCTGGTGCACGCTTTACTACAACAAAATACCACTGGACCAAAGCCAAGATGTAGTGACGTCAGCAGCCTGGAGAAGGAAATTACCACTTTGCAGGCAATTACAACTGAGCTATATCACTAATGCTAATGGGTTTAGCCTGTAAACCCCCCAGACTCACTGGTGTATCCACACTTCATTTTCACTTTTGTAGCTAAACATACCTTCCTACTTGCTTTCCCATAGTTACTGGATAATTCATCGTAGCAAGTAAAGAATGTATTGTTGCTTTTTGTGCATAATCATTGTCTATGAGTGTGTATATATTCTGTCCTGTGTACAGATGATTTGGAACTGATCTATGGGAGAAAAAATAACATGAATATTTAGTCACGGGAGAAAAAATACTGAATAATATGATGATCTGCTGTGAGTCACGCTGACAATCCTGTAAGAGTACAGCTGTAATTCACAGCCAGGGGTGTTGGGTTGGAATTGGCAGATAACCAAAAGTCATCATGGCCTAACTTTAGACATGAAAGAAGTCCAGTGCATCGTGACTGGCAGGAGCCAGCAGCCAATTAGGTGTGAGAAAGGGTGTGAGAGTGCAAACAAAGCAAACTGGAGTGTGAACATGTGATAGGATGCTATAAGAGGAAAGAAGATTCAGGACTGATGGAGTTAAAGATTTTTTTCTCTTCTAATTTGGTGGGAAGTTAGTGAATGATAAATGACAATCAGCTGATTTTTCGGAACTGGGATTGTCACCCAGTTGTTGAGTTACACAATTCATGATTACTGAATCGTGACTAACTGGAGGTGTTGAGTTTATGTGTAATTTTGTAGCAGAGCTCCCACAGGATACCATAAGAGAATATGGTAATGCATTGACCTGATTTTTGATGGCTTTTGCGACCGTATGACGTCCGTATGTACGAATGATGTAAAGGAAAAAGGGGTTGGTTGTCACCCGGGTTGGTCATCACACTCATCAAAACTCACTCACTAGAGGGCGCTGTCATAAACTGATGAAAAAAATCCAGAATTGGGGTCAGGGGTCACCTACAAGGACATTTCTGCAGAAAGTGCTGAGTCATTGCGGTGAGAGGAATATTAATGTTTTTCATGTCAAAATGTAAATATTTAACACTTTGGTATTTCTCTTCTAGTTTTTTACACAATGGGTTTAAAAATCTCACCTCGTTATCTCTAGCCGCTTTATCCTTCTACAGGGTCGCAGGCAAGCTGGAGCCTATCCCAGCTGACTACGGGCGAAAGGCGGGGTACACCCTGGACAAGTCGCCAGGTCATCACAGGGCTGACACATAGACACAGACAACCATTCACACTCACATTCACACCTACGCTCAATTTAGAGTCACCAGTTAACCTAACCTGCATGTCTTTGGACTGTGGGGGAAACCGGAGCACCCGGAGGAAACCCACGCGGACACGGGGAGAACATGCAAACTTCGCACAGAAAGGCCCTTGTTGGCCACTGGGCTTGAACCCAGACCTTCTTGCTGTGAGGCGACAGCGCTAACCACTACACCACCGTGCCACCCGGGTTTAAAAATAATAATTATTATTATTAGAATTAAATAGTTTGAAGGGAGAGCTATAGTTTTAATATGTTTTTTTTCTTAACTATGCTACAACAGGTGGATGCTAGTATTCATCTCATCTCATTATCTCTAGCCGCTTTATCCTGTTCTACAGGGTCGCAGGCAAGCTGGAGCCTATCCCAGCTGACTACAGGCGAAAGGCGGGGTACACCCTGGACAAGTCGCCAGGTCATCACAGGGCTGACACATAGACACAGACAACCATTCACACTCACATTCACACCTACGGTCAATTTAGAGTCACCAGTTAACCTAACCTGCATGTCTTTGGACTGTGGGGGAAACCGGAGCACCCAGAGGAAACCCACACGGACACGAGGAGAACATGCAAACTCCGCACAGAAAGGCCCCCGCCGGCCATAGGGCTCGAACCCGGACCTTCTTGCTGTGAGGCGATAGCGCTAACCACTACACCACCGTGCCACCCTGCTAGGATTCAAAGGTGGACAAAGTACCCAACTTCATTACTTAAGTCAAAGTACAGATCCCACTGGTCAAATGTTACTCCAATACAAGTGAAAGTTGTACAGTCAAATTTTTACTTAAGTACTGAAGCACTTGCTTTTCAAAATACTTAAGTATTAAAAGTACATTTTCTGTCAACGCATTATTGTATTATTGCCACAACACTTACAAAACCTAATGCCTCTGAAGCAACCTACTGGATTTACTGACTAGCTTGTAGAACCTGTAGCACTGAAGATCCACCTGGCATGCTAGCAAACTCTTTTCAAACTCAAAATCATATTGGGTAGCTAATGTTACTAGAAAAGAAAGATTTCTACATTCTGTTTATTTGGCAAGATTATGCTAAAACATATTTCTGAAAGGACTTCAGATAAGTTAACGTTATTCATGTTAGTGTAACTCCGTTTTTACATCCTAACTAACAGTTTCAATGTTAGCCGTGGACAAGGCGGGTAACTTGGCGGGCAAATCCATCGAAAGTCATTTGACTAACCAGACTGCATAGCTATTGCAACGTCATCGCAAGCTCTAAAAGCACAGACAACTTTATTGCAAGCTTTCTCTTGGATTAAAACATTTACATCCTTCAATATGCTTCCGCAGGTTGGATGGCAAATTTTTGTAGGCTGTGATGTGGTTTGTTTTCGGCAAACAAAGCAAACATTTAAAATGAAACGAATCTTTATTCCTTTCAGAAAACTGAAACATGGGTTCTAGGTATGGCCATGAGTGCGTGCATTCCTCAGGAAAACCACCTCCTTCCATTCTGCCATCAACTGAACAATCATGTTCAAATAATGCTGCGGAGAAATCCTTGAACTTGATTTTATCCAGTCTATGGATGTGACGTTACCCTAGTGATTACTGATAGGCTGTCTCAGTGTCACCTACGAAAAAAAGAATCACATTTTAGAAAAGAAAAGAAAAAAACATCCACTTTCAAAGCCACTTCATAGAAACAAGTAATGAGGACCTTGATCGAAATGTAGTGGAGTGAAAAGTACGATATTTGTCTTTCAAAGATAGTGAAGTTAAAGTCATAAGTTTCCAACAAAAATAATACTCAAGTAAAGTACAGATATTCAAAAAGTGTACTGAAGTACTGTACTCAAATAAATGTACTTTGTTACTGTCCACCTCTGCTAGCATTAGCATTAGCAAAACAGCTCAGTTGGGGATGGTTGTCACATTCTCTTTGTTGGCATAGACATACATAGTGTGATATATCTACTCCTTTTTTTCTTTTTAGATAGAACAATGGGTGGGATATTTTTTAAAGAAGACAAACCAGGGTCAGACTCCACCAGATGTAATGCTAAGGGCAGTCAGAGAGGTGAAGCTGCACAACCAAACCATCAGAACCACTGTGAAGGAATTTCAGATTAATTACAGAACACTGGCAAGATACTTTAATAAAATAAGTCCATCAGAGGTTGCTGGAGATGCAATTTAACGATCCCTCCCAGTAGGGTATGTGAAAAATCGTTTAGTTTTCAGTGAGGAGCAGGAAAGTCAGCTGGCAGAATACACAATGACTGCGTCTGACATTTATTTCGGCCTATCTGCTATTGAAGTTCGGAAACTTGCCTACACATATACTTTCCTGTTTGCTTCCTTAATCCAGGATATTGTTAGGTTGTTTCATTTCCATGAAATAAATGTATATTTTTTTAATTCATTTTTAATAATGACTCCACTTTTTTATTTTTCCCCATGAAGTAACATAGGGGCAACCAACCTCACAGTGTGTGACTACCAACCCCACAATGGGGATGGTTGTCACAAATGCGCAAGACATATTTGACAGTACACATCTTTTAAACAGAATAAGCTGAAGGAGAGTAAGGGCATTCTATTTCTACCTGACACTGTAGGCTTCCATTACAGATTGAAAGGGACACTATAAAGGATATATCCATCCATTATCAGTAACCAGTTATCCTGTGCAGGGTCGCAGGCAAGCTGGAGCCTATCTCAGCTGACTATGGGCAAGAGGCAGGGTACACCCTAGACAAGTCACCGAGCTCATCACAGGCCTGAGACATAGAGCCAAACAACCATTCACACTCACATTCATGCCTACGGTCAATTTAGAGCCACCAATTAACCTAAACTGCATGTCTTTGGACTGTAGGGGAAACCGGAGCACCCGGAGGAAACCCATGCAGACACGGGGAGAACATGCAAACTCCACACAGAAAGACCCCTGTCAGCCACTGGGCTCGAACCCAGAACCTTCTTGCTGTGAGGTGACAGTGCTAACCACTACATCACCATGAAGGATACAGTTTTGGAGGAATTCAAATAAAAGTAAAAAGTGTGACTACCAACCCCACTCTCCCCTGCGTGTACCACCACAGGGTAGCTGATCATAAGTGCAAGGCAACATATCTCATCAACACTTGACCAGTGGACAACGAAATTTGTATCTTTATTTACATAAGATAAATGAGTTTTTGTCCAGCACTTATTTTTAATTTGATTTTGAAAAATTAATATGGATTTTTTTTTAACTAACACTGTAGCAGCCCGTGGTACATCCTTGTGTGTTGGTGGTATAGTGGTGAGCATAGCTGCCTTCTAAGCAGTTGATGCGGGTTTGATTCCCGGCCAACGCAGTCTCTGATTTTGAGCGACACAGTGGTTAGCACTGTTGCCTCACAGTAAGAAGGTTCTGGGTCTGACGGGGCCTTTCTGTTGTGAAGTTTGCATGTTCTCCCCGTGTCTGTGTGGGTTTCCTCTGGGTGCTCTGGTTTCCCCCACAGTTCAAAGACATGTGGTTAAGTTAACATGGGGTGGCCTTGAGCTGAAATGCCCTTGAGCAAGGCACCTAACCCCCAACTGCTCCCCGGGTGCTGTAGCATAGCTGCCCACTGCTCTGGGTATGTGTGTGTGTTCATTGCTCACTTATGTGTGTCGAGGAGGAATTTCATTGTGTGCTTAAGTCTGTGCTTGAGTGTACGTGTGACAAATAAAGGCTTCTTCTTCCTCTTCTATTAAGAACAACAGCTGAGAGTCTCTGATGATTGCATACGTGTTTTATTCCCCTTGAACACAAGTATAGCATTGAACACTGGACATCAAACACTATACACCGTCCACCGAGCACCATGAAAACCAAAGGAAACAAAACAAAAATAATGAACACAACATGGCTGTAAACATGCAATTTTGCAGAGCAATGTTTACAGACTATGCTCTGAATGTTACACACCTTGTTCTGCTCAACCAAGGGTGATAATCTCTAGAAGTTAGCCAAACATGCACCATTAGCCTCTGTGCTCAAAGTCTTCTGCTAAACCACAGTTCAACCAAAGCACCAGGGCGGCACGGTGGTGTAGTGGTTAGCGCTGTCGCCTCACAGCAAGAAGATCCGGGTTCGAGCCCTGTGGCCGACGAGGGCCTTTCTGTATGGAGTTTGCATGTTCTCCCCGTGTCCGCGTGGGGTTTCCTCCGGGTGCTCCGGTTTCCCCCACAGTCCAAAGACATGCAGGTTAGGTTAACTGGTGACTCTAAATTGACCGTAGGTGTGAATGTGAGTGTGAATGGTTGTCTGTGTCTATGTGTCAGGCCTGTGATGACCTGGCGACTTGTCCAGGGTGTACCCCGCCTTTCGCCCGTAGTCAGCTGGGATAGGCTCCAGCTTGCCTGCGACCCTGTAGAACAGGATAAAGCGGCTACAGATAATGAGATGAGATGAGAACCAAAGCACAGAACACAAACACAACACACTCAATAAACAGCACACAAATTTTACATTGTATATGAATGACATATCAGGATGGCAGACAGCAAAGCTTTATAACATACCACGTTAAACCTCTAATGGAGGCACAAGGTGGAATTAAAATGGATTTGGGGGGGTGGGTTAGCACCATTTGATTTACACAACACTCCTACCATTTTAAAGTGTAAATTGTTTTTTTTTTATTGTGACACAAACAATAATTAAGATGAAAAAAAAAACAGAAATCTGGAGCGTGAATAGGTATTTCCCCCCCAAGTCAATACTTTTTAGAGCCACATTTTGCTGTAATTCCAGCTGCAAGTCTCTTGGGGTATGTTTCTATTAGCTTAGCGCATCTAGCCACTTGGATTTTTGCCCATTCCTCAAGGCAAAACTGCTCCAACTCCTTCAAGTTAGATGGGTTGCGTTGGTGTACAGCAATCTTCAAGTTATGGCACAGATTCTCAATTGGATTGAGGTCTGGGCTTTGATTAAGCCATTCCAAAACATTTAAATGTTTCCCTTTAAACCACTTCAGTGTAGCTTTAGCAGTATGTTTAGGGTCATTGTCCTGCTGGAATGTGAACCTTTGTCGCAGTTTCAAGCCTCTGGCTGACTCAAACAGGTTTTCCTCCAGAATTGCCCTGTATTTAGTGCCATCCATCTTTCCTTCAGTCCTGACCAGCTTTCCTGTCCCTGCAGATGAAAAACATCCCCACAGCATGATGCTGCCACCACCATGCTTCACTGTAGGAATGCTGTTCTCAGGGTGATGGGAAGTGTTGGGTTTGCACCACACATGATGGTCTCATTTGACCACAGAATCTTCTTCCATCTGTTTGGGGAGTCTGCCATATGCTGTTGGGCAAACTCCAAACGTGTTTTCTTATTTTTTTTCTCTAAGCAATGGCTTTTTTCTGGTCACTCTTCCATAAAGCCCCACTCTGTGGAGTGTATGGCTTAAAGTGGTCCTATGGACAGATACTCCCATCTCCGCTGTGGATCTTTGCAGCTCCTTCTGTGTTATCTTTGGTGTCTTTGTTGCATCTCTGATTAATGCCCTCCTTGCCTGGTTTATGAGTTTTGGTGGGCGGCCTTCTCTTGTCAGGTTTGTAGTGGTGCCATATTCTTTCCATTTTACTATAATGGATTTAATGGTGCTCCCTGGGATATTCAAAGTTTGGGATATTCTTTTATAACCCAACCCTGATCTATACTTTTCCACAACTTTGTCTCTGACCTGTTTGGAGTGCTCCTTGGTTTTCATGTTGCTTGCTTAGTAGTGTTGCAGAGTCAGGGTCCTTCCAGAACAGGTTGATTTATACGGACATCACGTGACAGATCATGTGACACTTTGATTGCACACAGGTGGATCTTAATCAACTAATTATGTGACTTATGAAGTGAATTGGTTGGACCAGCTCTTGTTTAGGTGTTTCATACGAAAGGGGGTGAATACCTATGCACACTCCAGATTTCTGGTTTATTTTTTCATCTTAATTATTGTTTGTGTCACAATAAACAGTTTGCATCTTTAAAGTGGTAGGCATGTTGTGTAAATCAAATGGTGCTAACCCTCCAAAAATCCATTTTAATTCCAGCTTGTAATGTGACAAAACAGGACAAACACCAAGGGGGATGAATACTTTTGCAAGACACTGTACAACTCGATTTCATGGAATAACTGTTAAATATCATGAGCAAAGCTTGTTTCATGGACGTTCCACAACAGTACATACAAGTAATTAGGTCAAAAGTATGGTGTCATTCTTTAATTAATGTAAAAAGAAGTTGCTGTGCTATATGAGGAGTTTGGGACATGCTGCTATTGGATGGTTAAAGCCCTCAGATTCACACCACCTGGCTGTTGATTGTTTTCCTATAACAACATACACTGTTGTGTTTTATTCCTTACATAATACGCTCACCGGCCACTTTATTAGAAACACGCATCCACTTGCTGTTTGATGCAGTTCTCTAATCAGCCGATCCCTTGACAGTAGCACAATGCATAAAATCATGCAGATACAAATCAAGAGCTTCAGTTAATGTTCACTTCCAACATCAGAATGGGAAAAGTTGTGATCTCAAAGTGTGACTTTCACTGTGGCATGGGTGTTGGTTTGAGCCAGATGGACTGGTTTGAGTATTTCAGAGACTGCTGATCTCCTGGGGTTTTCACACACAACAGTCTCTAGAGTTTACACAGATAGAATGGTGCAAAAAACAAAAAACATTGAGTGAGTGAGTGAGTGAGTGACAGTTCTGTGGGTGGAAACAAACACCTTGTTGATAAGAGAGGACAGAGGAAAATAGCCGGACTGTTTCAAGCTGCCAGGAAGGATATAGTTACTCATATAATCACTCTTTGCAACTGTGTTGAGCAGAAAAGTATCTCAGCATGCAACAGCAGAAGACCACATTGGGTTCCACTCCTGCAGCCAAGAACAGGAATCTTAGAATCAACAACAAGTTCCTATTAAAGTGGCTGGTGAGTGTATGTTCATAATGCCACTTCATAATATGAGGATAATACCTATTCAAAATTGCTCATTTGGGGTCACTGTATGTGTACCATTTCATACAAACTGTGACTTGTTTCTTACGAGCATAATGATAAAGGTCATAGTTCAGTAAAGCAATAATAGAGAAAGTCTGAGTCAGAGACCTTCAGGTTATAATAACAACACTACTCATCTACTTTACGCTTAGATTAAAGCAAGTGTCCAAGTTATCACAGAAACGCATCATATTACATTAACGGTCTCACGTAGTGGTTTCCATTTAAATGAGAGAATCATTTAGAGCTATTTGAAATCATTACTGGCTGAAAATTATTGCGGCTGAAAAATACAGCTGACTGTGTCACAGTAACCTGTAATAGTCTTTTATTTCTGGTTCCAGAGCTGATGACTAATCTTGAACCATTACACACTTTACCCCTACAAAAGAGACGACAAAATAGTACTGGTCTGGAGTCAAGAACTGATGACATCAACAGCTTGGGGAAGGAAATAACCACTTTCCTGGCAATTACTGTACAACTAAGCTATATTGCCACTGCTAATGGGATTGGTTTTTAAATTTATAGGACTCATTGGCATTTCCACACTTCGTTCGCATGCTTGTAACTTGCTTTCCTTTAGTTACTGGATAATAATAATAATAATAATTATAATTATAATAATAATAATAAGTGTTGCCAGGCAAAACAAACCTCGCCCGGTAGCACTTATTTTAGTGTTATAACAACTGATTCAATCTCACAAGTCAAAACTCGTCCCAAGTCTCCTCGCTCTCCCCTACCGATGTTAGTAGCAGAACCGAATGAAGTGAAGCTTATCCCTGAAGATCCTCTCACTCTGTCAGTGTTTGTCTGACTCACTTATGGCATCACATCTGTCTTATTTCGTTTCTAGTTCTGATTAGTTCCGAAGTTTAGAACGGGCAATCGAACTTGATCAGGATAAGTGCTGATTGGTTACAAACGCTGTGTCCTAAATCACTCGTTCACTATGCCCTACTCACTATATAGGGAATTACTATATAGTGAACTCATTGATTAAATGATAAAACTTCTTTGCCGTGGCCTTTTTTTTCTTCTTTGTCGCGGCATTACCATACTTTTCGTGATGAATTGTAAGATACTTTGAGTGCACTGTATAGGGTGTAATAATGCTCACTGTACATTCAGACAGCACTACAAAATGGCGACCTGACTATATAGTCCACTATGTAGTGAGTAGGGAGCAGTGGCGGCTGGTAGTCTTTCAAACAGGGGAGGCTGGTCGGTTACGATATTTCCAGATTTTAAAAGAAAAAACACATCAATTTTGCCCATACTCTTGCCTCTCATCTGGCTGATTGTTGGCAGGGTCACAAACTGTGAAATAACAGGTTCTTTTGGCCCATTAGCCTACTGTCCAATATACATGATGGTGGTGTTGGGGGGGGGTATTTTAACATTTTATATTTTAAAATTGTCTCATGTTGTTTAAAAATTGACCTCGGCTGTGTTTTTGTTTAAAAATGTTTTCCAAATTGTAGCGGTGTTTAATTCATATCCAGAAAAACATATATTCCAATATAATATACTCAGCATAAACATTTTAAATAGATTCTATATTTTTGGTCCATCCATGACATATTACTAAAGTAGCCTATTTACTGTTGTTGATGTGGGTCACTTGCTGTTAGCCAATTCACTTTCTCGTACCAGGAGAGCTGAAAGGAACGAGTATTATTCCCTACCTTTTTCACCAAGTCAGTTTGAGGCGTTGGTCTACCCTGCTCTTTAATTTTAATTTTTTCCTCGAAAGGAAGACTGGCAAATGGCTTCGCCAAAATTAAATCAGCAATGCTTGGCATCCGTGTGCAGCTTTCTTGCTAGCTGACTAGCCCCCTCAAGTTCAAGTTCAGTCACTCAAATAAACTAAATTTCTGGAACTAAGATAGCAAACTTGACAACACTATATTTACACTTTATTTACAATGAAAATATATACAAACTAAAAAAGCTGGTAGAAACCGTATGTAATGAATGAAATCGAAATGTAAGCTGATCTCTTACAATACATCACAGCACTTGCGAATCCGCATGGGACTGAACTGATGTTGCCAGATACTGCTGACGTTATCCAGCCCAAAATATGTTCAAAACCCGCCAAAATGCACTTAAAACCGCCCAATTGGGCGGGAAACCCCCCAATCTGGCAACACTGTACCGCTGCTTGTCTATAGTTCAAACGAGCTGTCAATCAAAGAAAATATCCGGCCGCTTTCACCAATCACCAGTCTCCTCGCGGAAACTGCCATGTCCCTCCCATGTGAGGCTCGGAGTCCATGGGCGGGCATTTTCGCAGTACTTGTCCAATAATCGTCTTGCATTTTGAGATTGAAAAGCGCATAGCTCCCAAATGCCGTTGAAGTCCATTGAGGCTGGGAGTCCGTGAGACTCCGTGGGCAGGCATTTTCGCAGTATTTGTCCAATAATCGTCTTGCATTTTGAGATTGACAAGCACATAGCTCCCAATCCACTGAGGCTGGGCTGCATCGCGCTGTCACGAGGGGGAAAAACTCACGCACACATTAGGCGAACTGGGGAAAGTTATAACGGAATGATTTCGCAGTTGGGTTGAGCACATATATTTCTATGATTCTGGATCTGAAATAGCAATGTTATAAGGTCGGCTATAACATAAGCCTAGCGCAATTCATCCTACACAATGTTCGTCATTTTTAAAGGAGGCTGAGCCTCCCTCGTTGTCTTAGAGCAATCGCCTGTGGTAGGGAGTGATTTGGGACACATTCGGGATATTGGGACACCATTTGCACCAAAAATGATTTTGACCTTTTTGGTGACCTTGACCTGATGACCTTTAAAATGTTGTCGGTTCTATTTGAGACTAATGCTCATCTATCCTCAAAGTTTCATGAAGATTGGTCCAGCCGTTTTCCCGTAATGTTGCTAACAATAAAAACAAAGAAACCCCACCGAAAACAATACCTTGCCCCCTGGTGGACTCTGTCCCAGGCGAGGTAATAATAATAATAATAATAATAATAATAATAATAATAATAATAATAATAAGTGAAGGGATAGTAAGCTCGGACTTTACAGGGTTAAGGAGCTAGACACTAACTAGAAAGAATTTCTTTTGTACACTGTTCATTATTTAACTTCTACTTGTTCTTGAAAAATGCTTCAGATGTTCGATTAGTGGAAATATAAACCACTTTTTAGTTCTTGGAAAAGGTTCACTGGTTTCCTGAACAGCCAATTGAAATAGAAATATGACAGAAAGTTATTTTTGCTACCACTAAAATATTTAATTAAAAAAAATTATGTGCATTGATAAAATATGAGATTCAACTGTTTAAATAATATTGGCCAGTTTTTTTCATGGTATATCAGATATATTCCATTCAGCTAGCCAGTCGAAGACAAGTTCAATATCATGCTAGCTGAATGGAATATAGCTGATATATCACAAAAAAAGCCATTATTATTATTATTATCTCATCTCATTATCTGTAGCCGCTTTATCCTTCTACAGGGTCGCAGGCAAGCTGGAGCCTATCCCAGCTGACTACGGGCGAAAGGCGGGGTACACCCTGGACAAGTCGCCAGGTCATCACAGGGCTGACACATAGACACAGACAACCATTCACACTCACATTCACACCTACGGTCAATTTAGAGTCACCAGTTAACCTAACCTGCATGTCTTTGGACTGTGGGGGAAACCGGAGCACCCGGAGGAAACCCACGCAGACACGGGGAGAACATGCAAACTCCACACAGAAAGGCCCTCGCCGGCCCCGGGGCTCGAACCCAGGACCTTCTTGCTGTGAGGCGACAGCGCTAACCACTACACCACCGTGCCGCCCATTATTATTATTATTATTATTATTATACATTCCTTTCGGGTGTTCGACGCATCTTTCTCTTTCAAAATTCTCTCAAAATCTTCTGTATTTAACAAAGCAAACCTGGCAGCCATGTTTGTTTACAAATTGTCACAGTTGCTCGCTAGCATGGAAGTTTTACATCTCCGACATGTGACATCATGCTATCCTGACAACCATGCAATATCATAAACCATATTCACTGCTCATTCTCCATTGGGTAGAGTGATGTAATACACATCGGATAAGTGATTTGCTAACAATATTGCATGCTATCGAACCAAATGAATGAAACTCATGAGAAGGGAATAGAATACATGCTTTTATTCCATCGAGAAAGTGTCCCGTATGTATAATAATTAATACATATGGGATAAAAATCTACACACAGCACGCATATATTAAATCTTCCTCCAGTAGATGGTTTATGTCACCCAGAACCTACCTGATCTGAATGATAGTAAAGCATAGGATGTGATATGCTCTCTTAAAGTGCACTTAAGCTGTCTGATAATCTGTTATCTGATCATACATAAATTTCACAATCAATATCCTCATTCTTCAATTTCAGTTTTGGCGTATCTGGGGGCTCAAACTCATGTCTCGTCAGAGTGTGGGTCAGTTTGAGTGTGGCATTTTAACAACCTGGAAGAAAAAAAATGCTTCATTCATAGTTTTAAAAAATCCAAATCAATATTTATATCAGTAGTCACGTCAAGAACAGAATATTAATATGCATTCATAGGTAATGAGGTTTAGTGTCAACATGTAATTTGTCATTGTGAATCAGAATCTGCAGATGTAGACCTTTATTAGTTTATTGATCCTTTAACTAAGTATAAATGCATTTACCTGGACTCCTGTTCAAAGAAGAATACTCTGTAAATATTGCTCAGTTCATAATGAACTATCAACCCATTACTTTATTATTACTTACTGAAGAAATAACCAGGAGTGGCATGGTGGTGTAGTGGTTAGCACTGTCGCTTCACAGCAAGAAGGTTCTGGGTTTGAGCCCAGTGGCTGGCGAGGGCCTTTCTGTGTGGAGTTTGCATGGTGTCTGCGTGGGTTTCCTCCGGGTGCTCCGGTTTCCCCCACAGTCCAAAGACATGCAGGTTAGGCTAATTGGTGACTCTAAATTGACCATAGGTGTGAATGTGAATGGTTGTCTGTGTCTATGTGTCAGCCCTGTGATGATCTGGCGGCTTGTCCAGGGTGTACCCCGCCTTTCGCCCGTAGTCAACTGGGATAGGCTTCAGCTTGCCTGCAACCCTGCACAGGATAAGCGGTTATGGATAATGGATGGATGGAAATATCCAGCATTCATTCGTAGTTAGTGATGTCAGTGTTAATCTCATGCTATGTCTTTATTCCTGTTTAGTCCCTGTTCAGTTACTTATGAGTTATTGAACATGCTTTTACGTACATTCTTACCTTCATCTTTCTCCACCCATAAGCTATCAAATTAATCTTTGGCTTATCTCTTACTGCATCATCCTGGTGCTCAGCTGCATGTTTTCGTACAGTTTAACCTTGCACTGACTAGCTGTATGCACAAAATACTGTAATTTGAAAGGAGGACTGCTTCTTTGCAATGATTGGTTATTGGTTAAAACACCTTGACTGTATGAAAAAGTTTCATTAACTGAGACGCAATCTATTCATTTTAATTCATGCCATTTTACTGATAGTGAAAGCTATCATGATGTAAAACCAAAGAATATATAACCAACTTTGTCAAATGTGTTTTTCTAAGAATATTAGTCAATTGTTTCCCTATATATATTTTATATATTGCTGAAATTCACTAATTGGTTTGGATACATTTGCCACTTACATGACACATACTCCATCTACTTTTATTTTTACTTTTCTCCAATGCCCAAGCTGTAGTAGACGCGTGAACGCAGTGGAGTGTCATTTTTGACACCTTGGGCCTGAGATGTGTGAAATTCCACAGGTACACAAAGCTACGCACATGGCGCTCAGCTGCAGGTGAAAAGTGTAAAGGTGGCAATAGATTTGACAAGCTTTCTTTCAAGTAGTTGCATGGGAGACATTTAATGGAGAAGCACAAGTTTGGTTGCATAGTCCTGATGAGTTCATGCAGTCTTAAGTGCAAGTCAATCATTATTCAAAGGTCAAAATGGAAATTCAGCTGTACACATGTCTATAGTAAGGATATTTACATAACCGGCATCTAGCAGACACTCAGTCTTATCGAAAGCAACATACAACAGGAAGTTGACACAGCAGTGAGCAGCCCAGGAAGCAGATGGGGGTTAAGTACCTTGCTCAAGTGCACTTCAGCCATTCCTGTTGGTCCAGGGAATCAAACCAGTGACCTTTTGGTTCCAAAGCTGCTTCTCTAAACTTTAGGCCATGGCTTCTCCAACAAGTCAGAGTAAGATCACTAGTTCATCCATCTATTTTGGCATATCACCACAGTGACATGGCTGCTCTGACAGCTTCAGCCATCAAAGGTGGTGTTTACATTAGACCGTATCAGCGGATCATCAGATTAACATTTTTAAAATGATTCGCGTGCACACAGCAACGCCAATACACGATTCGCGTGCACACAGCAACGCCAATACACGGATACACTAATCACATGACTAATTAGACGGCACGTCACATGATCCCAGTGCATATCGGGCATGCGCAAGTCACTCACCACTTGCAAGTGGAAGGATGGCAAGCAAACACCTTCTCCAGCAGATAAACACACCTGGCTGTGATGTTCATGTTCTCACTGAGTTTAAGCGCCTGAAGGAGGTAAATAAGTTGAAATGTGTAAATAAACCTCAGTGCGGCTCAGCGCTTCCTCCTGCGCTCCAAATCACTCCGCCCTGAACAGCGAGTGCCCTCTGGAGGGTGCGCACTCCGGCCCTGCGCAGCTCACAGAGCGCGCAAGTGAAGCGATCCGGGACTGAGCCGCTGTGTGTGTGATCCCAACGCCAGCGAATCAGGAAGGTGGATGTCACAGTGACATTGTCCAATGATGACGTCAGCTAGAGCTCAGCACTGCGTTTCCTCGTTCCTCAATGTTTACACAGCACCGGATCAGATACGAACTGGGTTGAATACGTGGGCCCTGGCAGATTCAAGTTGTTCCGCCTGTGGAGTCGTTTCCCGGCATTTTAATGTGCACGGACAGTGCATCCGCGACGAAAACGAGACGGATACGGTCTAATGTAAACACCACCAAAGTGTCTAGAGAACATTACTATTGGATTATTATAGAGGTTTTCGCTTCTCAACCATTCACACTCACAATTTGGACAATTTAGGGCCATCGATTAGCCTAACCTGCATGTGTTTGGACTGTGGGAGAAACTGGAGCACCCAGAGGAAACCCACGCAGATAACATGCAAACTCCACACAGAAAGGCCCCCGTCGGCCACTAACCTCGAACCCAGAATCTTCTTGCTGTGAGGCGACAGTACTCACCACTTACACCACTGTGCCGCCCGATCACTAGTGCATGGGGACAAATCAATACATTTTAACTTTCCTAATAGTAAAAGACTGAGAAAAGTATCTACATGGTTTATGCTGGGGTATTTCAGCTTTTGTTCTCAAAGGATCAATGCATCAATCAAAGATAATTTATTAGCGCTGTTTAAAAACTTATGTTTTAATTATTTAACATATTAAGGAAGTTCCAAAGTTATCCTCGGTATCAAAATCAGATCAATATTGGCCTGAAACTCTGCACACTTATTAGACTAGGTTCTATACCAGTCCATTAACAGAGTTCTCGATATGCTTTGAATGAACCAAAGCACATGATGTTTACTGAAACAACACAGAAGAAGCAAATTATCCGAAAGTACTTAGCCATCACACCTGTGATGTTTTGCATAACTTTGCCACAAAAGCTTGCTAAAAGCTTAGTCTGTGGATGTGACTTATTTGTATTTCTTGTCTTTATGCAAAGTCATGTACCTTTGTTCGGATCATGTTTATCGTAAGCATGTTTCTTTAAATGTGCATCTTCCAAAAAGTTATGGGTTGATATTAGACTTATAATATGTGCCATGACATCACCTTGAACTAGGGACTTGAACTTGAATTTTAACTTTAACAGACAAGCTGTCAGAATGGAATATTGTGCTTGTGTCTGCTTGTGCTTGTGATCCAAACACCGACTTAAGAGCAACTTGTATTAATTCTTGGGTTTCACATGATGTCACATCTGCCTCATTAGTTATTCAAAACTTTAGCTGGTGGTCTACCAAAGCTCAATTGACAAAGCGTTTGTATGGAGAAGGTGCACTGCTCGCATAAAAATGCCTTACGCTTGCGTTGTTCAAGGTTGTTCAAATCGATCAAACCGTGAAACTGATAAAAGTTATTTCAGGGTTCCCCGTGAACTAATAAAAAAGGGTGAATGAACACAGGATTTCACAAAAAGGCATCAAGAAAGGTGGCTTTTGAACCTTTCACTGAATTTGAAGGGAGCCGAGTCGAAGCATGCTCAAGTTTGCTGTGATCACTCGGTGAAAGGTTTGTATATCCCTTTCAGCTATGTCCTTAGTGTTTTACAAGTATTTTTCTTGTTATGTGTCTTTATTTTATGGTACTTTTTTTTAGTCATGAAGCGCTAAAGTCCCCAGCTGTTTCTTTGTTTCCTCCTCAATCCTCACAACGTCCATAAGCATGAAGGTCGCAACAAAATTCTTACCCAGCCATACAGTTACAATGTGCCATGATCACTTCTCTGTCTTGTTTAACTGAGATCCAGGTCTTTAAAGGGGTTTCTGATGATCTTTGTGAATGATTTACCTGAGAGATAAGAGCCAACACAAGTGAGAATCAAGCGAATTGTTGTTTGTTTACACTTCAACTTGCAGTGCTTACTTGTAAAGACGCGAACGAAAAGCTTAAAAAAACATACTTACACGGGCAAAAACAATACAGGATTCATTTGGCAGCGATTTGATATCGGCGTCCTTTACCCAGCCACATACAAAAAAGTTGTAAGCCTCCATACGCTTCCGTATTTTCATCTGTGTTGTAGAAGGATGTCTGCAACACCAGATAGTTCGAGATGTCGGGGAACTCGACTGAAGGGTAGTTTTCGAGATCGTATGACAAATCCTTCTTTCCCAGACTGTAGGGGTCGATTCCATTGCACATAGCAATCTTCTGAATATATCTAAAGCGAGCAATGGCTTCTAGGTTACGAGCATACTCTGATAAGTTATCGCTAGTTGTTTGCACTACAGCAGCTGGTTTGGTTTGCTAGACCACCAGCTGTTTTACCGGAAGTGAAATCGCTAAGAAAAGTCACATGACTAAAACCCAAGAATAGCCAGTTGTGGCAGTGGGGGTGTGGTCGAGTGTTAGCTGGGGACAGAGAGGAGGCAGGCAGAACCAGAAGGTAACACGTGATGAGTTTCACCTGTACTGAGTTATCGGCAATTTATTTAATGTGTGTTTTTCTCTGCTTACAGAGAAGACAGTATCCAGAGAGAGAGAGAGAGAGAGAGAGAGAGAGAACACTGAGCATGCCAAGTGTGCCCTCTGTGTGCTTAAATTAAAATAAAGACGCTGGAAAGTGTCAGTGATGCTAAATAAAACATGCCTTGTGTTGTCGCAAGTCTGCCTCCAGTTTCCTCACTTCCCAAGAGCCACGAGTGTTACACTGTTGGCGAAACACAAGATTTGAGTAGAAAATGCTGCCACAGAGGCCACGCTAGTCACACAACTTTTATATTACACACCCTTCACGAACTATATGAATTATTGGAAATTAAATCGATTCATACTTGTGTTTACCATCCGCAAATGGACATCCTCGTTGAACAGTTTAAAAACGTGATTCATAAGTTTGTGCAAGGCAACACTAAAAATTGGGACAGGTAGCTGAGCCCCTCTTATTTGCAGTATGAGAGGTCCCGCAAGCCTCTATGGGGTTCTCCCCATTTGATTTATTGTATGGTCGCAAGCCTTGGACCATCATTAGGGAAAATTCGCAAGAGGGACCTTCTGAGAGTAAGAATGAAATTCAGTAAGTTCTTGACCTGAGAGCAAAACTCCACACACTGAGTTACTTAAACCGGAAGAATTTCCTCCAGGCATAAGAACAACATTCCCGGCTGTACAGAGCTCAGCTATGGGAGTTTGCAATTGGAGAAAACATACTTGTTTTACCACCCAAGTTGAGCTCTAAATTACTTGTGAAGTGGAAAGGACCCTTTGAGGCCACACAATGAGTCAGAGACATCAATTATGAGGTGAGGTGAACGGATAGAGGTAGAGCACTTCAAGTATACCACCTCAATCTCCTAAAACCATGGAGGTTCCTGTACCGTAGCTTTGGTGACAGTAGTCCCCAAGAGGGAGGAGCTGAGATCAGAGGTAAGTCCAAAAAGTATGGTCCAATCCACCCTGGTTCCCTGTGGAAACCACCTCATGCTGTCCCAGAGAACACAGGTTATCAGGTTGCAAGGGGAATTTTCTGGTGTGTTCTTGCCTCTGCCCAGTTGCACTGATCTCAGAGCACCACATCGAGGTGTTCTCCAGGTGTGGTTGTATGCAGCCACTCAGCCCGCTTACTTGAACACAGAAAAAATTAAGTTCTGGATGAACTCAGGGCTATGCTTGACATGCTTGGGGTAATCAAGGAGTCCCACAGCGACTGGAGCAGCCTGGTGGTTTTGGTCCCCGAAAGCGACTGGCTGGTCCGATTCTGTGTGGACTGAGGAAACATATGGGGTCATGAAACTGGTTGGTCCGATTTTGTGTGGACTTTAGAAAAGTAAATGTGGTGTCTAAATTCAGTGCATCTCAAAATCCTTGTATTGATGAACTGCTCGATCGGTTAGGTGTGGCTCGCTTTTATTCAACACTGGATTTGACTAAGGGATATTGTCAGATTCCCTTGACTCCCATGTCCTGAAAGAAAAAGGCTTTTCCACTCTGTTTGGGTTACACCAGTTTGTCACCCTTCCGTTTGGATTGTTTGGAGCCCCAGCAACGTTTCAACGACTCATGGACAGAATCCTCCACCACAATAGTGCATATGCTGCTACCTATTTAGATGACATCATTATTTACAGTAATGATTGTATCTAATTTTTCGGATGTTACCATCCCACTGACTGACCTCACTAAAAAGAGGATACCAGATCCGATCCAGTGGATGGAGCCATGCAGATGGACTTTCACCCAGGTTAAAGAGGTTTTGTGCAGGGGTTGGCTGTTGTATTCACCTGATTTTTTTCTCCCTTTAGCTTTGGAGACTGATGTACTGGACAGAGGACTGGGGGCCGTATTGTCCCAGGTGGTGGAAGAGGAGGAGTGCCCCATGCTGGACATCAGCTATAAGCTCTTGGTGTGGGAAAATAGGTACAGAGAAGTACAGAGATAGAGAAGGAGTGCCTGGCCATCAAGTGGGTGGTCCTTACTCTCTGATAATACCTACTGGGACGCACTTTCACCCTTTGTTCCGATTACACCCCACTTCAGTTCCTCCACCGCATAAAAGATACCAATGCATGGATCACTTGTTGGTATCTGGTGCTTCAGCCTTTAAGTTCAAAGTGGTCCACAGGCCGTATAAATAAAATGTACCCTGTGTTGTCGGAAGTCTGTCTCCCAGTTCCTCATTTCCCAAAAGCCACGAGAGTGGCACATCCATGCTTAATAAGTGAGCCAATTGTTCTATCAACCAGCTGACTGAAGATACATGAGATGATGCATTCTATAAATAAAACAGTTAAAATGATGATGTTCCACCTTGCTATTGGAAACTGTAGTTAAACCAGTTCCTTTGCTTCAGCAATCAATGTCTCCAAATCAAAATGACATTTTTTAAATGAACTGAAATGCATATAAATTATTCCCCAAATCATGTACATATAAATGTATGTACAGTGAATACAGCTTGTTATCAGACTGGCTATCTTCTGCCAACAAACAAGTGGTGATAAAAAAAAGTGGTGATGAAAAAAGTCGACAAAGTTTGGATTTAACAACAAAAATAATTTTATCATTGGTGCTGCCAAGTTTACTCCCGTCTGCAAGAAATTGGTGTTGTGGATAGACAGATCATGGCCCATTTGATTCTTAGGAACTAAGTCTTTCCTCAAATAGATACAGACACAGTGACATCATTGGTAGCTGTGATTTCTTTCAGAACTTAGGCATGATTCAGCACTTTGCCCTAATAAAATAGAAACTGTTCTCCTTTGTAGCTTGTATTTAAAAAAAAAAAAAGATTAGTATTAGTTTTTGCCCCATCACCAGAGCTAATACTGTATATCAGGATTGTATTGAAAAATCTATAGTTTGCATCCCTAGTGTATACCTAAGCCTAAGGGTTCTTCGCTTCCTAAATAATTTCTACTTTGAACCCGTGCTGGAAGCAAAACCCTGTGTTATAGTGCCCTTACAATTTATTATTACCTGATTAATTGAATCAGTACTTTGAATCAGGAAAACACAGAACTGTATACAACAAAGGATTTCCAGGAAGACATACCATAGACCAGTGGCGAACCGTGACTATTAGAGCTGGGACTTCAGCTCAGTCAAACCTTAGCCAGACACCAAAAAAGCAACAGGGCAAAGGATTTTGCAAGGGATTAGCGGCAGGCTGCCAAGTCGCTCCGTTGTGTGTAGCTGTTAATGTGGATTTCAAAAGCAACTAAGTAAATTACACAGGGAAATGAATACTTGAGTATGAGTGAAAAATACTGTGGTGAGCATGTGTGGAAGAAGAGTCTGGAGACAGAAATCTTAGTTTCTCAGTCATTAGCATGTGTTACTTGCTCTGAATAGCACTGGCTTGACTGCTTTATTGCTGGGTTTCATTCAGGTGACTTTTCTAAGTGGTTTTACCAGAAGTGAAATAGCTGGTGGTCTAAACGGCTGCCGTAGTGCAAACAACTCGCGATAACTTATCAGAATATTCTCATAATCTAGAAACCACTGCTCGCTTTAGATATATTCAGAAGATTGCTATGTGCAATGGAATCGACCCCTACAGTCTGGGAAAGAAGGATTTGTCATACGATCTCGAAAACTACCCTTCAGTCGAGTTCCCCGACATTTCGAACTATCTGGTGTTGCAGACATCATTCTACATCGCAAAACAGATGAAAGTGTGGAAGAGTATGGAGGCTTACAACTTTTTTGTATGTGGCTGGGTAAAGGAGCTCGGTATCAAGTCGCTGCCGAATGAATCCTGTATTGTTTTTCACGTCTTAACTGTACAAGGAAGCGCTGCAAGTTGATGTGTAAACAAACAACAGTTGGCTTGATTCTCACTTGTGTTGGCTCTTATCTCTCAGGTAAATCATTCACAAAGATCATCAGAAACCCCTTTAAGGACCTGGATCTTAGTTAAACAAGACAGAGAAATGATCACGGTGCATTGTAATTGTATGGCTGGGTAAGAATTTTGTTGCAACCTTCATGCATATGGACTTTGCAAGGAGTGAGGAGTAAACAAAGAAACAGTTTGGGACTTTAGTGCTTCATGACTAAAAAAAAGTACCATGAAATAAAGACACATAGCAAGAAAAGTACTTGGAAAACACTAAGAACATAGCTGAGAAGGAAATACAAACTTTTCATGAAGTGATCACTGCAAACTCGAGCATGCTTCGACTCGGATCCCTTCGAATTCTGTGAGAGGTTCAAAAGCCACCTTTCTCGACATCTTTTTGTGAAATCTTGTGTTTGTTCACCCTTTTTTATTAGTTCACGGTGAACCCTGAAGAAACTTTTCAGTTTCACGGTTTGATCGATTCGAACAACCTTAAACAACGCAAGTGTAAGGCATTTTTCATGCGAGCAATGCACCTTCTCCTTACCAACACTTTGTCAACTGAGCTTTGGTAGACCACCAGCTAAAGTTTTGAATAACTAATGAGGCGGATGTGATGTCACGTGAAACCCATCAATTAGCATTTGCTAACATGACACATGACCACTATACCAGCTGGAAGCCCCCTAACTTCCGTACCCCTTTCAGTCACGGTTGTCAGCTACAAACAAAGCTTAACCCTATTTATAGGCATACGAACATAATTGCACAACATAACTGCAATAACTTTCGACACAAACAGCAAATTAAACAATACAAACATCAGCACAAAATCCAAACATTTACAGTCCCATGAGTCCCACGGCAGCAAAACCCGGAACTGTCCATCCCGTGCGACCGCCCAAGTCGCCACAATATTAAAAAAAAAGAAAGTAAAAGTACCCAAAAGAATGACTCATTTACAATAATTTGAGTAGCTGTAATTAATTCCTTCCACCTCTGGGAAATATAAAACTATAATATAAAACATAAATATATAAATATAAAACCACCCAACTCACCTCAATTAGGTTACTTGAAAATAAAGTCCATCTGTCTGTCCTTCTTTGTGAAATTGGCAATGGTAGCATCTTAAAGTTTGTCCTTAGATTTAAGCTCCAACAGAAGTCCTTTCTCGATTGACATCAGAGCCAAGGCTCCCAGTCGATCCTGTCTACAGGTAGCATTGATAATTCTCAACTCTGAAATGCCTTTCAACAGTTTTCCCCTTTTCTGTTAAGTCCAGTGCTGGAGTTGGTCTTCCCTTTTGTATTATAATTTGTTTCTCCACAAAAGACCACTTTGAAAAAGGCAATGCTATTAAGCTAGCCACGTCAATCTTCTCTGCCATCGCTGCGGACATAACGATCCTATTTTACTGCTGCGCTGACAGCGCCAACTCGCGGCTAAGCTCATGTTGGCCTTCGAGAAGGCTAAGAGCAATACATTTTTGGTCCCGCCCACTATAAATCAAAATCTGATTGGTTAATTCATCTGGCACTTCTTACATAAACATACACTGCCATGGCCTTCTGTCCCGGCAATGAAATCCTAACCAATGAGTGAGCCAGCTCTAAACTCTTCTCAGCCTAGAGACAACAAACAAAAAAAAGCTCATTGGATAACTCTATTTTAATGTTTTCAGGACAGTAACCCTTTCATTTCTGAAGCAAATGTGATAGAAAATGAGGCAGAATTAGAAGCGAATGATTATAATTAAATTATTAAAGAATGAAAGAAATTAAATATAACATTTGAAATCCTGATATGTTTGGGCTTCTCTGAAGGCCTAGAAGGCCCTGACGGTTCGCCACTGCCGTAGACACTCCAGCAGACAGGAGTCAGGAACTTACAGGACCACTATAAAAGTGCGTATATGATTCCAGAGATGATTCCAGAGATAATGAGATACACCGTATTATATGATGTGGTATGATCAGGGTTATTTCTGAACCACAAATAAATATAGTATTAATAGTATATAACAATTCTGCATTCTTACAGGGCCCCCTGGTGTCTTGGGGGTCCTAAGCATACCCTTAAATCTAGAAACAGTCCTGGTTATGGTTACCATTGGATGATTAGATGAAATGTTTATCATGGATGAAGGTAGAATTTTTTGGTACAAACCCAAACAAAGATATGAAACAGGGACGATGAAGATGGCAAGAGGTAATAAAATACTGCAGAATAGCACTGTTTGGTGAAACAAAACAATACATTTCTGTCCATTAACAGTTCATATTAAAAGCACTGAAGCAAAATAGGTTTTTTTTGGGGAGCTGTTGTTACAGAACAGGTTGATTTGGTCTGGATTTTTACTTAGTATATGTGTGGTGGAGGGTGGCACGGTGGTGTAGTAGTTAGCACTGTTGCCTCACAGCAAGAAGGTCCTGGGTTTGAGCCCAGTGGCCGGCGAGGGCCTTTCTGTGTGGAGTTTGCATGTTCTCCCCGTGTCTGTGTGGGTTTCCTCCAGGTGCTCCAGTTTCCCCCACAGTCCAAAGGCATGCAGGTTAGGCCAATTGGTGGCTCTAAATTGGCCGTAGGTGTGAATGTGAGTGTGAATGGTTGTCTGTGTCTATGTGTCAGCCCTGCGATGACCTGGCGACTTGTCCAGGGTGTACCCTGCCTTTCGCCCATAGTCAGCTGGGATAGACTCCAGCTTGCCTGCGACCCTGTAGGACAGGATAAGCGGCTACAGATAATGGATGGATGGATGGATGGATGGATGGATGTGTGGTGGAGTCTGGAAACCCCATCAGATGATGAAATTTTTGAAATTTTCTTATGTAGTGATATTTTTGTACATCTGAAAACTACAGGCATTGCTGAACTGAAATATATTTCTCTTTTATGTGTCTCTGAATCATAAAGTTCTAGCATTTTAAAATCTGGTTACCTTCAAAAGTGAAGTACAAAGTTACATTTTAAGATTTCATTTTGGTCATGGACATTTTGACTTGATTACGCTAATGTCTGATTTGCTACTGTATATAGCTAGATGGCAAGCTTTCCAACATCTTTAAGCAGACTGATTGCTCTTACCTCGGTAATTTTTTTTCTCCTTCCACAATGATCTTCACAGAAAGCCTCAGCAACATAAAATTTCAATTAAAAAAAAACATTTTCATGTAGCTTTGGTGAAATACCGGTATGAGGCTTCGAATTCAGGTGGCACGGTGGTGTAGTAAATAGCACTGTTGCCTCACAGCAAGAAGGTTCCAGGTTTGAACCCTATGGCTGATGGGGACCTTTCTGTGTGGAGTAAAATACCCAGCCACTGGGGTTGTACAAGCCAGTACATACTTAGTGCCAGTCCCAAGCCCGGATATATTGGGGAGGGTTGCGTCAGGAAGGGCGTTGAGTGTAAAAACCTATGCCAAATCAAATATGCAGAACAGATCTGCTGTGGCGACCCCTAACGGGAGCAGCTAAAAGAAGAAGATGAGGTTTCAAAGTATGTTATTGACAGAGAAACTCAATTCTGGCAAAGCCATTAGTTGTATTGTTCGTCGTTTTTGGCTGTTTGCCTGAATTTAGTCGCAGTGACATCAGACAGGTTTTCCCAGAGCGCTGCACACTTCTTCTCAGAAACACTTGCCTCTCCTATCATGAAATGCTGACGCAGACAATTGAATTTCAGTTGAACTCTATTCACTTTGACACTTTCAGTGGTCTAATAAAACTATTTTTAATGCACTTCACAAACTGAAATCCTGCAGCAGGCTGTCTTGAGAGTAAAGTTATCACATGAGATTACAAATGTTTTTGTAGTGGTTATTTTTCCCCAAAATAACCTTTTATTACTGGCTATGGTTGAGCTAGTTCCTCACTTCTGACCTTTGCTGATAAAGGTTTAATGTGGCAAACTTGACAAACTATAGGACTGTGTGATACTGAGAATACAGAAACCAGAAAGTGTGTGGGTGAATATCATATATGTGTCTTTGTTTTAAGTCGCACACAAGACACCTTCTAAATGCATAATCTGTGTTAATGGCTGTGTAGTATATTATGTATATGTACAGTACCAGTCAAAAGTTTGGACACGCCTTCTAATTCAGTGGTTTCTTTATTGTTATTAATTAAAAGACACTTCATGTCTTAAATTAATGATGGATGTCGTTTCTCTTTACTTACAGTGGTGCTTGAAAGTTTGTGAACCCTTTAGAATTTTCTAGATTTCTGCATAAATATGACCTAAAACATCATCAGATTTTCACACAAGTCCTAAAAGTAGATAAAGAGAACCCAGTTAAACAAATGAGACAAAAATATTATACTTACTCATTTATTTATTGAGGAAAATGATCCAATACTGCATATCTGTGAGTGGCAAAAGTATGTGAACCTTTGCTTTCAGTATCTGGTGTGACCCCCTTGTGCAGCAATAACTGCAACTAAACGTTTGCGGTAACTGTTGATCAGTCCTGCACACTGGCTTGGAGGAACTTTAGCCCATTCCTCCGTACAGAACAGCTTCAACTCTGGGATGTTGGTGGGTTTCCTCACATGAACTGCTCGCTTCAGGTCCTTCCACAACATTTCGATTGGATTAAGGTCAGGACTTTGACTTGGCCATTCCAAAACATTAACTTTATTCTTCTTTAACCATTCTTTGGTAGAGTGACTTGTGTGCTTAGGGTCGTTGTCTTGCTGCATGACCCACCTTCTCTTGAGATTCAGTTCATGGACAGATGTCCTGACATTTTCCTTTAGAATTCACTGGTATAATTCAGAATTCATTGTTCTATCAATGATAAAAAAAAAGCTGTCCTGGCCCAGATGCAGCAAAACAGGCCCAAACCATGATACTACCACCACCATGTTTCACAGATGGGATAAGGTTCTTATGCTGGAATGCAGTGTTTTCCTTTCTCCAAACATAACGCTTCTCATTTAAACCAAAAAGTTATATTTTGGTCTCATCCATCCACAAAACATTTTTCCAATAGCCTTCTGGCTTGTCCACATGATCTTTAGCAAACTGCAGACGAGCAATAATGCTCTTTTTAGAGAGCAGTGGCTTTCTCCTTGCAACCCTGCCATGCACACCATTGTTGTTCAGTGTTCTCCTGATGGTGGACTCATGAACATTAACATTAGCCAATGTGAGAGAGGTCTTCAGTTGCTTAGAAGTTACCCTGGGGTCCTTTGTGACCTCGCCGACTATTACACGCCTTGCTCTTGGAGTGATCTTTGTTGGTCGACCACTCCGGGCGAGGGTAACAATGATCTTGAATTTCCTCCATTTGTACGCAATCTGTCTGACTGTGGATTGGTGGAGTCCAAACTCTTTACAGATGGTTTTGTAACCTTTTCCAGCCTGATGAGCATCAACAACGCTTTTTCTGAGGTCCTCAGAAATCTCCTTTGTTTGTGCCATGATACACTTCCACAAATATGTCTTGTGAAGATCAGACTTTGATAGATCCCTGTTCTTAATAAAACAGGGTGCCCACTCACACCTGATTGTCATCCCATTGATTGAAAACACCTGACTCTAATTTCACCTTCAAGTTAACTGCTAATCCTAGAGGTTCACATACTTTTGCCACTCACAGATATGAAATATTGGATCATTTTCCTCAATAAATAAATGAGCAAGTATAATATTTTTGTCTCATTTGTTTAACTGGGTTCTCTTTATCTACTTTTAGGACTTGTGTGAACATCTGATGATGTTTTAGGTCATATTTATGCAGAAATATAGAAAATCCTAAAGGGTTCACAAACTTTCAAGCACCACTGTAGTTGAGCGATTCTTGACATAATACTGTATGGATTATTACAGCTGTAGAATAGGGTTATTGACTGTATTTGTATTATTTACTATTTAATGTTTGATCTTAAACGCATTAAGAAAACAAGAAATTGCACTAATTAACTTTTGAAAAGGTACACTTGTTAATCAAAAAGCATTCCAGGTGACTCCCTCATGAAGCCGGTTAAGAAAATGCCAAAAGTGTGCAAAGCATCATCAAGGTAAACGCTGTCTACTTTGAAGAATCTAAAATATCAAACTTTTTTTTAACACTTTTTTGTTTGCTGCATAATTCCATATACGTGTCATACCACAGGATTTTTGTACCAGATGCCCTGTTTACAGCATGCATAGAAATGGCGTTGATAAGCGTGCGTTTTTACTGGCTGATCCAGTAACTATTAACGAATAATCACCTCAATAGCGCCCCAACAGGATACATTTACCACTTTTAACATCATCCATGACTGAGACAAGTATAATAGTTCACCACGTGTTTTCTTGACCTTCCGAGCAGCATTTTGTGGTCTGTCGTTCAACAAATCTGGGAAATTTGCCAATAATCTACAGTCGAGATTGCCTCCTGATGGATTCACAAGGTTTTGTATCATCTGTAGTCAGTGCCTGGAAAATGGACCATTTTGGGTAGCATGTACATGATTTCATGTCAGATTTACAGTAACTTCCCTTGGTCCAATTTCACTTTGATTTCTATTTCCTGCATACAGAGGTTTGGTAGTGTAATGCAGCAAGTATAACTCAAAATCCATAATCTGAGCATCTGGTAGGAAAATCTGGTGGACTGACATATATGGTCCAGATGTTATTTCATAGTTTTGATGTCTTTAGTATCGTTCTACAATGTAGAAAATAGTCCAAATACAGAAAAATCTATGAATGAGTAGAGTAGGGTGTACAAACTTCTGAGTGATACTGTAGATGTTCATGAAGAAAGTGTACCAGACTTAGCTTGCTAGTGAAGTGATTGGCTCAAAAATTTGTCTTTGTACCTTGTAAGAGAAACATCGCTTTTGATTAATATTATTTAACATTCATAACTGGAGGAAACCCTGTTAAACTGTTAAACCCTCATGGGAAATGTTTGTATATTAAGAAACAAAAACGGTATGGTACTTCACCTTTTCTATGGAGCCCATATTCACATAATTAAAATGTGCTTCAAATTAATTGGAAGTTGATACATTTTAATAAATTATGATTAAATATAAGCATGATTATTAACTCTAATAATGTCCCATAAATCTAAAAAAAATATCTCATCTCATCTCATTATCTCTAGCCGCTTTATCCTTCTACAGGGTCGCAGGCAAGCTGGAGCCTATCCCAGCTGACTACGGGCGAAAGGCGGGGTACACCCTGGACAAGTCGCCAGGTCATCACAGGGCTGACACACAGACAACCATTCACACTCACATTCACACCTACTGTCAATTTAGAGTCACCAGTTAACCTAACCTGCATGTCTTTGGACTGTGGGGGAAACCGGAGCACCCGGAGGAAACCCACGCGGACACGGGGAGAACATGCAAACTCCGCACAGAAAGGCCCTCGCCAGCCACGGGGCTCAAACCCGGACCTTCTTGCTGTGAGGCGACAGCACTAACCACTACACCACCGTACCGCCCATTACAACAACTAATAATAATAATAATAATAATAATAATAATAATAATAATAAAAAGCTGTAAATTTTACAGTAATTAACTGGTACCTTGAGGACCCTGCATCATCCAAATGAGCAAATGCACTGGATTACAATATTATAAGTTTTGCAGTTGTATACATCCTTACTTTAGTGTAAAATCTACAGTAAAGGTTTTACAGTGCATGCGATACAGCACAAGCTTTGTAACTTATAATAATCTGTGCATAATCACAAAGCAACTGTAAACATTACAATGATTTAAAATGGCATCACTGAGAGCTTCAAGTAAAAATTAATGATATGATAAATTATTAAATTATTCCTATATTTATTAACTCGGGGCGGCACGGTGGTGTAGTGGTTAGCACTGTCGCCTCACAGCAAGAAGGTCCGGGTTCGAGCCCCGTGGCCGGCGAGGGCCTTTCTGTGCGGAGTTTGCATGTTCTCCCCGTGTCCGCGGGGGTTTCCTCTGGGTGCTCCAGTTTCCCCCACAGTCCAAAGACATGCAGGTTAGGTTAACTGGTGACTCTAAATTGACCGTAGGTGTGAATGTGAGTGTGAATGGTTGTCTGTGTCTATGTGTCAGCCCTGTGATGACCTGGCGACTTGTCCAGGGTGTACCCTGCCTTTCGCCCGTAGTCAGCTGGGATAGGCTCCAGCTTGCCTGCGACCCTGTAGAACAGGATAAAGCGGCTACAGATAATGAGATGAGATAATAATAATAATTATAATAATAATTATAATAATAATTGAACACTAAAGAAGTCAGTCTCCTTGTGATTGCCAAAGACTATGAAAGAACGGGGAAAAAAACATCAGTACATCATGAAGCTACCAATTTCAGAAGAGAGCTAAACATACAGGAAATCAAAATAGTGGAGAACAAGCCAGCCACCGTCTATGCACGAAGAACAAAGTTGAAATCTAAACATCAAGCTTTAGAACAACTAAAGAGTAAATGGGAAGAAAAACCTTTCCATGGACAGTACCCAAAACGAGTCAATGACAAAAATGTTGATCAAGCCCATACAAACCAATCGCTAAGAACAGCTGGCCTAAAATCTGAAACTGAAGGGTTTATTATTGCAGCTCAAGACCAGTGCATCAAGACAAATTATTATCGGAGCAGGATCTTGAAAGATGGTACCAACCCAATGTGTAGGATATGCAATAAACAACAAGAGACAATAGACCATCTAGTCTCTGGATGCTCAGAATTAGCCAAAACAGAATATGTACAAAGGCACAACAAAGCCACAGCATACCTCCATTGGGCTATCTGTAAGTATTATAACATCAGAGTCAAAGACAAATATTATGAACATGAGCCATTAACTGTAACAGAAAACGATGACACTACTATACTCTAGGACATGTCAATCCAAACTGATAAAGAAATTAAGGCCAATAGACCAGATATAGTAGTGAAGGACAAGAAGGAAAGTGCTTGTCTGCTCACTGACATGTCTGTCCCCACCGAAAGAAACACTTCTCTAAAAACTACAGAAAAACTCTCCAAATACAAAGATCTAGAAATATAAATTTAGAGAATGTGGGGTATGAAGACCACAACCATACCAGTGGTAATAGGTGCTCTCAGTCTGGTCAAGAAAGGGATTGAAAAATACACCAACAAAATCCCTGGTAACATCAAGATACAAGAAATTCAGAAGATCGTCCTCCTCGGCCCAGTTCACATATTAAAGGAGATACGCAGAACCTTTATTTTTAAATACATTTCTGAGTGGATAGTATCTCCATCCTTGACTCTTGTATGTTCCATTAATGGGAATAAAAATATATATTTTTTGAGAGTTAAAATCGACTGCAAAGTTGGCATTCAAGCTGCCCCGCTGAACCAGCCAGCCCTGAGTGCGTGACATCACAGCAGGAACTGGTTTTAAGGCCGAGGCCTTTGACCAAAGTCATATAAATAAAAATTTATGGTGAAAGTAAGAAATACCGTTACCGACTTGTTCAACTAAGACTGATTTGACTTCACTGATTGTGGGTTGACTCTCATTAAAACAGGATAGGTGTTATGACTTATGCAACATACATGTACATGCATGCATTTTCACTGATAAAACGTAAAAGGCTAATTAAATAATCAGATGAACTGAGACAATCACATTCTGAAGCAAATTAAATAATCTTATACTGGTAACTTAAACACACAATACAAGTTATATGTATTAATCTAAATCCAGGTAAACAACGAGTGTTATTGTTTTTGTTGTTTTATATCCAAATGAGAGTCGCATCTTACCCGTCTGTGTTCTCGCTTCTTGAAGGCTGATCTTGTGGCCGATTGTTTTGAAACAATCTGACTTTCAGTTGTTCGTTCAGTTCTCCGTTCATTCGCTTCTTCCACATAAGGGCGAGATATTGCTGCTGAGGCGAGCATATCCAGCAGAGAAATCAGACAGCTGGTCCACACTTTCTCCATTTTCTCCATACTGAGTACTCCACCATTACTGCTCAGCTCAGGCAATTACTAAAACCTGGGACGGGACGGGACATCACCGGTTTTAGCAACAACTGCAGGGAGGTCACTGCCAGAGCGATAATATGTCACGTCACATCACGTCCCGTTCCATCCCGGGTTTTAGCAACAACCCTCGGTTCATAGTCAGGGAGAACTGGTGCAACTGAACTTACTTTCCTTTTCTTGTAGTTTTCTTTTCCTTTAATTGTTGGTACTGCATCCTCTTTCAGTATGGGCTTATAGCCAACGCTCCTCAACAGATCAGAGGTCTCGTATGAGTCTTCAGTAAAATGTGCCGAGCAGAGGAGAGACCATTTCATAGGCGCCCAATGTGCCCGTGAACTTCTCACAAAACGTGTCCAAATCTTTGCAGTTTGAACATTCTTGGGCCATGAATGCAATGTAAATCCACTTTCTGTCGTGTTGCTGCACCCGCCAGTGACACATCTACATGGCATAGTGATAAATTAGCTAAAAAGATATTTTTTTGGGCTTTTTGCACCTTTATTGGATAGGACAGTGTAGAGACAGGAAATGAACGGGAGAGAGAGAGACGGGAAGGGATCGGGAAATGACCTCGGGCCGGAATCGAACCCGGGTCGCCCGCATTCACGGTATGGCGCCTTAACCACCTGAGCCACGACGCCCCCATAAATTAGCTAAAAAAAATGGAAGCTCGGGGTTGCAGTCAGCTCTGTGTTTTAGTATAGCGGAAATGGCGATGAGATCGATAGACTTCCTGCAGTGATGTCACAGATGTCAAGGTCATTCACTCAGACCGCTACCTATATGAATCATTTTAATCGTAAAAAATACTATATTAGATTTATTGTTAACACTTAAAACTATTCCTTTGCCATTCTTGAGGTCTCAAGGCATTTATCAACAAAAAGTGAGGCCATGGTTCTGCATATCTCCTTTAAGGAGGACCTTATCTATCAAGTACCGTAGAGCTGTCACATCCTCATGGTAGCCCAAAGTCCAAGGCTTGGTGAACAGAACAGGATATTAAGGAAAAACTCATAATAATAATAATAATAATAATAATAGGGCAGCACGATGGTGTAGTGGTTAGCGCTGTCGCCTCACAGCAAGAAGGTCCGGGTTTGAGCCCCGTGGCCGGCGAGGGCCTTTCTGTGTGGAGTTTGCATGTTCTCCCTGTGTCCGCGTGGGTTTCCTCTGGGTGCTCCGGTTTCCCCCACAGTCCAAAGACATGCAGGTTAGGTTAACTGGTGACTCTAAATTGACCGTAGGTGTGAATGTGAGTGTGAATGGTTGTCTGTGTCTATGTGTCAGCCCTGTGATGACCTGGTGGCTTGTCCAGGGTGTACCCCGCCTTTCGCCCGTAGTCAGCTGGGATAGGCTCCAGCTTGCCTGCGACCCTGTAGAACAGGATAAAGCGGCTAGAGATGATGAGATGAGATGAGATGAGATGAGATGAGATGAGATAATAAAGGGTGGTACATGTGTGTCCTTGTCATTTTTGGAAACAATTCATGATGACATTTCAAACATTTATTGCTTTTTTATATTTGTCACAAAATATTACAATTGTTGTTCAATTATTCATTAATTATTCATTATTAGTGGGAAAGGTTGCAGAGAATTGAATGGTGTATTATAAGGAAGTGACACCTGTGTTATAACACGGTTATAAATAATCAAGGAATTGTTAATAGCATATTATTAGAGTTTTATGATGTATTCTTAAAAATGTTTACAAGGAAACATTGCCACTTTAGAAAGTTCATAATTACATGCATCTAAGATTGGACATTCGATTGACGCATGAGGCACTGGAGTAAAGACAAAATGGAAAATCAGACCAAGTGAAGAAGAAGTGGAGTGAACATTTTGTCTCTTGTGGAGAGAGAGAGAGAGAGAGAGAGAGCAAGCTGTGACAAAGGAGAGGTTTGGGTGGGTGCACTGAGCCTCAAGGCTGTGGCCACACTCAGATCTTTGTTGTTTTCTCCATGTGCGAGAAGAGGCAGCATGCGTTTCCTGACAGGGGAGGGGGGATTAGTGTTCCATGCCTCCTTCTCCAGCTGCACACAAGACCAGTGCCACAGGAGTGCTCCTAAACACTGCCCGAAAGAGCGAGAGACACAGAAAGAAAGGGAGTGGTGGGAGATGTACTGCTTCTCAGACACTGAGGAATGTTGTGAGCTGCGTAAGCTTTCCAAACAAACACCGCTGTGCTGCTCTCGCCTCCCCTCCCCTCTCTCCCCCACAGCACACATGGTTCTGCTTCTGTCTTCGTCCATGTCCTCGTGATGTACAGCACTACAGCAGGACAGGATGGGCTCCCCTCATTAATATTTGTCCCTGTATACCTCTGGTGTCTGTTTATCACGTAGATACTGGGCCAGTCCTTGCTCTGCTCGAAGGAGCATGTGAGAGGTGACTCACATTTGAACTTTGAGAGCCATGAGTACTGTCGAGTCTCCACAGAGAAGACAAGGTTTCAGTGTCTTAACCTGAGTGATTTGAACTGTCAGCGCAGGAACAGGTGCAGCTAACACAAACATCGCCACATGACGTGCTGATAGGACTTCTCCATAACTGGGCATTCAGCATCCAGATAAAGATGTTCTCAAATCAAAATGCAGCTCATTTGTTGTCCAGGAAGATATCTTCAAAATACCTGGAAATACTGGAAGACACTTTTAACAGAAATAGGTAGAGTTCTGAGTAATTGTGAGTGAATAAAAATCTCAGGAAATGATCTCTCAATAATCGATCGCCATCTGGTGGTGTGTTGTCTGCATTACAGATGATAATCCAATACTGTATTAGGATGGATCTCAACACCTAAATAATATAGTGATAGTACTGTCCATTAATGTCACCCTAAACATTTACGAAACAGGGAAGCTTGAACATTGGCAAATCCTATTTTCAATTCACTAAATATTTGCAAATCGTTTCCAATTTGCATATATTTTGCATATGGATCTCTTAACGAGGATAAAACTGCTGGTGCTTCTGTGGATTTTTTTTATTATATTCCTCATTAATCACCACATCAGCCTTTTTTATTTAATTATTCCATCAACCATTTCACACCACCATTATCCCGCCTTAAGATACATAACAGTAGCCCTTAAGATCTAAATTCTCTCACACATTCACTCAAATTTAACGTCACATGCAAATGTTGTTGGGTAATAAAATATAAGAGCCAGTCAGGTCTCAGCATGCAAACGAGGCCTTAAAAATTCCACCAGAGTATACAAAACCTTACACTGGTTTATCAAGAGAAGGGGGTGGGCATAACAAGGTTTGGGGGCGTTTCCAATTTGCATATATTTAGCATATGGCTCTATTAATGATGTTAAAACTGTTGGTGGGCGGCACGGTGGTGTAGTGGTTAGCGCTGTCGCCTCACAGCAAGAAGGTCCGGGTTCGAGCCCCATGGCCGGCGAGGGCCTTTCTGTGCGGAGTTTGCATGTTCTCCCCGTGTCCGCGTGGGTTTCCTCCGGGTGCTCCGGTTTCCCCCACAGTCCAAAGACATGCAGGTTAGGTTAACTGGTGACTCTAAATTGACCGTAGGTGTGAATGAGAGTGTGAATGGTTGTCTGTGTCTATGTGTCAGCCCTGTGATGACCTGGCGACTTGTCCAGGGTGTACCCCGCCTTTCGCCCGTAGTCAGCTGGGATAGGCTCCAGCTTGCCTGCGACCCTGTAGAAGGATAAAGCGGCTAGAGATGAAACTGCTGGTGCTTTTGTGAATCCTTTTTTTCCAATTATATTCCTTATTAGTCACCACATGGTGGCATGGTGGTGTAGTGGTTAGTGCTGTCGCCTCACAGCAAGAAGGTTCCAGGTTTGAACCTCATGGCCGACAGGGGCCTTTCTGTGTGGAGTTTGCATGTTCTCCCCGTGTCTGCATGGGTTTCCTCCGGGTGCTCTGGTTTCCCCCACAGTTCAAAGACATGCAGATTCGGTACAATGGGGCCACTGTAATTGGTGCAAGCTGTAGTGGTTTCCCAGCCATAATGTATGTACATATATAGATCTTGCTATGGCAAAGCTAATAAATCACATCAGCTTTTTTATTAAATTATTCCATCAACCATTTCACACCACCATTATCCCACCTTAAGATACATAAGTAGCCCTTAGGGCCTCTGCATGCTCTTGCGACAAGGCTTTCGCAGATAGATTTTCGCAGACAGTTGTAATTTATCGTTGAGCGGGGAGTAATAGGCGTGCGCGATGTTATTCACCGCCACAACGCAAGGGGGCGCGAAGTCGCGAAATCGCTAGGAGTAGTTGGTGGGTGTGGTTAGTGGAGTGTTTATCCTCCGGTTACTTATAATGACTAGAACTGGAGTCGTATAGATGTACGTACTTCCTCACTTCCTCGATCAACCGCTCTTCGTGCTGCTCCATCTTCGCTCGTGTTTTTAAAAATGGCGGTCGTGAAAACAAAACAAACCGGGAAAGTAGGGAAGCAGAAGTGCGTGTACAGCGGATGTAGAGTGGATTAATCAGAGCCCTCTTGTCTGCGACGCTGTCTGCGAGGCTTCTGCGGTGGTCACAATTTTTGGGAGGTGCGCACAGAGCGTCTGCGAAGGTGGGGGGGCTACGCAGACACTGTCTGCGACGCCGTCTGCGAGGACTGGGTTGTCAGCATAAATTGGCCTTTAAGGTCTAAAAGAAGAAGAAGAAGAAGAAGCCTTTATTTGTCACATGTACACATGCGGGCAATGAGCACACACACATACCCAGAGCAGTGGGCAGGTATGCTACAATGCCTGGGGAACAGTTGGGGGTTAGGTGCCTTGCTCAAGGTCACTTCAGCCCAAGACCACCCCATGTTAACCTAACCACATGTCTTTGGACTGTGTGGGAAACCAGAGCACCCAGAGGAAACCAACGCAGACACGGGGAGAACATGCAAACTCCACACAGAAAGGCCCCCATCGGCCACTGGGCTCAAACCCAGAACCTTCTTGGTGTGAGGCAACAGTGCTAACTACTACACCACTGTGCCGTCCTTTCTCTCACACAGTCACTTGGGTTTGTTGATGGTGTAGTGGCTGGCTGCTTTATGTCTCAGGGCGCCCTCATGTCTGTGTTAACTTCTGGCTCTCTCTTTTAGTTATGCTGTCATAGTTAGCCTTGCCAGAGTCCCTGCTTGCACGCAGTGCAAAATGTATACTGTTCTTACTCATTAGGTGACATTGGGCATACCTAACAACCTCTCTCTCTCTCTCTCTCTCTCTCTCTCTTTCTCTCCCGTCTCTTCCCTCTGTTCATCTCTCTCTGAGTTACGTGTCAATCCTGACACACCAGTGACGCTGACCTCTTCTGCTTCTCAGACCCGCCTGATCCATCCTGACGCCCTACTTCTGGCTGGAGTCTCATCACACCACTCTTGTGGAGGATGGCCCCATATGGTCAGTTGAAAGTGTCACTTGGAAGACGCTCTGGACACTTACAGTAATGCATCTGTGGCTGAGGACTACAGTTGACATGCTAACTTTAGCACTGCAGTTGTCATGAACAGTTTTGCACTCAAGTTTCCATCAATGAACAGTTTATAACCAGTAAAACAGACTTCATGTTAAAACTATTATGATTTTCTGGTTACACAGTTGTACTTTGTGACTCTATAAGACACAGTTATAGAAGCAAATTATTTATAATCACACAATCTGTTATCATCCAGATGAGGATGGGTTCCCTTTTGAGTCTGATTCCTCTCAAGGTTTCATCCTGGTGTCCTCCGAGGGAGTTTTTCCTTGCCACCAAGCACAGGCTTGCTCATTGGGGATAAATAAATTTATTAGGGATAAAATTAGCTCATTTTTAAAGTCTTTAATTTTCTTTAAAGCTGCTTTGTGACAGTGTCTGTTGTTAAAAGCACTTGTATAGTATTGTAAATAAACTTGACTTGACTAAATTAGTCCAATTAAAGTTAAAGGAGATAAACAGAACCTTTATTTTTAAATACATTTCTGAGTGGGTAGTATCTCTATCCTTGACTCTTGTATGCTGCATAAATGGGAATAATATATATATATTTTTGAGAGTTAAAATCGACTGCAAATTTGGCATTCGAGCTGCCCCGCTGAGCCAGCCAGCCCTGAGTGCGTGACATCACAGCAGGAAGCGGTTTTAAGGCCGAGGCCTTTGACAGCTATAGACCAAAGTCATATAAATAAAAATTTATGGTGAAAGTAAGAAATACCGTTACCAACTTGCTCAACTAAGACTGATTTGACTTCATTGATTGTGGTTGACTCTCATTAAAACAGGATAGGTGTTATAACTTATGCAACATACATGCATTTTCACTGATAAAACATAAAAGGCTAATTAAATAATCAGATGAACTGAGACAATCACATTCTGAAGCAAATTAAATAATCTTATACCGGTAACTTAAATACACAATACAAGTTATATGTATTAATCTAAATGCAGGTAAACAACGTGTTGTTTTTTTATCCAAATGAGAGTCGGATCTTACCCGTCTGTGTTATCGCTCCTTGAAAGCCGATCTTGTGCCCAATTGTTTTGAAACAATCTGATTTTCAGTTGTTCGTTTAGTTCTCTGTTAATTCGCTTCGTCCACGTAAGGGCGAGATGGCAGCAATATCCAGTTTAGGAATAAGACGGCTGTTCCACTCATTCACTTTTCTTCATACTGTGTATTCCGCCATTACTGCTTGGCTCAGGCAATTACTAAAACCCGGGATGGAACGGGATGTCACCGGTTTTAGCAACAACCACGGGGAGGTCACTGCCCAAGCGATATGTCCCGTCCCATTCTGTCCTGGGTTTTAGCAACAACCCTTGGCTCACACTCTAGGAGGACTGGTGCAACTGAACTCCCTTTCCTTAAAAAAAATAAATAAATACTTTCCTTTTCTTGTAGTTTTCTTTTTCTTTAATTATTGGTACTGCACCCTCTTTCAATATGGGCTTTTAGCCAATGCTCCTCAACAGATCAGAGGTTTCGTACGAGTCTTCAGTAAAATGTGCTGAGCAGAGGAGAGACCACTTCATAGGCGCCCAATGTGCCCGTGAACTT